>NC_140990.1:172761815-173112215 GCF_052327205.1 Somniosus microcephalus | reverse complement strand
GGAAGGAGAGAGAGAGAGGGGGGAAGGAGAGAGAGAGGGGGGAAGGAGAGAGAGAGGGGGGAAGGAGAGAGAGAGAGGGGGAAGGAGAGAGAGAGAGGGGGGAAGGAGAGAGAGAGAGAGGGGAAGGAAGAGAGTGAGGGGGGAAGGAGAGAGAGAGGGGGGGGAAGGAGAGAGCGAGGGGGAAGGAGAGAGCGAGGGGGAAGGAGAGAGAGAGAGGGGGGAAGGAGAGAGGGGGGAAGGAGAGAGAGAGAGGGGGGGAACGAGAGAGAGAGAGAGGGGGGAAGGAGAGAGAGAGGGGAAGGAGAGAGAGAGGGGGAAGGAGAGAGAGGGGGGGAAGGAGAGAGAGAGAGGGGGGAAGGAGAGAGAGAGAGGGGGGAAGGAGAGAGAGAGAGAGAGGGGGGAAGGAGAGAGAGAGAGAGAGAGCGGGGGGAAGGAGAGAGAGAGAGAGAGAGAGAGAGAGGGGGGAAGGAGAGAGAGAGGGGGGAAGGAGAGAGAGAGGGGGGAAGGAGAGAGAGAGAGAGGGGGGAAGGAGAGAGAGAGAGAGAGGGGGAAGGAGAGAGAGAGGGGAAGGAGAGAGAGAGAGAGAGAGAGAGGGGGGAAGGAGAGAGAGAGGGGGAAGGAGAGAGAGAGAGGGGGGAAAGAGAGAGGGAGAGAGAGAGGGGGGAAGGAGAGAGAGAGAGAGAGAGAGGGGTGGGAAGGAGGGTCTACAGCAGAACCTGGATCTGCTGGAGTCATTCTGCCAGACCTGGGCCCTGACAATATATCCCCAAAAAACCAAAGCCCTTGTGTTCCAGCAAAGATCCAGACATCAGGGACCCAAAATAAACTTCACACTAGGAACAACCAAAATTGAACAAACCACTAACTACACACACTTGGGCTTAAAAATCAGTTCTACGGGAAATTTTCATCTGGCTGTGAATGAACTGAAAGAGAAAGCAAGAAGGGCTTTCTATGCCATTAACAAATCAATCCAAATAGAAATCCCAATTAGCATTTGGCTCAAAATTTTTAAATCAGTAATTGAACCAATTGCACTCTTTGGCAGTGAGGTGTGGGGACCACTAACACAACAAGAATTTGCAAAATGGGACAAACACCCAATTGAGATCCTACATGCAGAATTCTGTAAAAGTATCCTCCGGACTCAAAGGAAAACCGTAAACAATGCATGCAGGGCAGAACTAGGCCAATATCCATTAATAATCACTATCCAAAAAAGAGCCACCAAATTTTGGAAACACCTAGAAATGAGCAACCCCCAATGCTATCATTACGAAGCCCTGAAATGCCAAGAGAGGACCATAAAGAAGAATACCCTCAGTCAACTAGTCCAGGGACTCAGTGAAGTAACTACTAACACTAACCAGCCCCAGGACAGTGACAGCGTAACACAAAGAATTCGACCCAACACAATCGTCGCTAAGCAAAAGGAAAAATATCTGTCATATTGGACAGAAACAACAAAAACCCAAAGCAAACTCAATTGCTACTTGGCCCTAAACAGACAATACAACATGGCTGATTACCTGACCATGGTAAAGGATAGCAAACTGAGAAAAACCTTGACAATGTACAGACTTAGTGAACATAGCCTGGTGATCGAAAAAGGTAGACACAGACAGACCCGGCTACCAACAGAGGACAGGATATGCTCTCACTGCAGTCAGGGAGTGGTGGAGACAGAGATGCACTTCCTCACAGCTTGTAGAAAATATCAGGGCATAAGGGAGAATTTCTACCCAAAATTCACAAAAATATGCCCGGAATTCAGAAATTTGAATGACAACCAAAAACTCCCATACCTACTAGGGGAAGAGAGAAATTGTGTAACCTTAGCGGCACACTATGTTACAGCTTGCCATAAACAGAGGGACAACCACTAAATATAAGAAAAGAGTATATACAAATTATATGAATGTATATTTATACACTCAGGGATATATCTGTTTATACACTGTATGGATAGATCTGTATTTTTGTGTACAACCATGAATGTTTTTCGATGCTTTGGCAACATAAGATGTACCTTGTCATGCCAATAAAGCGAATTGAATTGAATTGAATTGGAAGGAGAGAGAGAGAGGGGGGGGAAGGAGAGAGAGAGAGAGAGAGAGGGGGGGAAGGAGAGAGAGGGAAGGAGAGAGAGAGAGGGAAGGAGAGAGAGAGAGAGGGAAGGAGAGAGAGAGAGAGAGAGAGAGAGAGGGGAAGGAGAGAGAGAGAGGGGGGGAGGTGAGAGAGAGGGAAGGAGAGAGAGAGGGAAGGAGAGAGAGAAGGAGAGAGGGGAGAAGGAGAGAGAGAGAGAGGAGAAGGAGAGAGAGAGAGAGGGGGGGGAAGGAGAGAGGAGGGGAGGAGAGAGAGAGGAGGGGAGGAGAGAGAGGAGGGGAGGAGAGAGAGAGGGGGAAGGAGAGAGAGAGGGGGGAAGGAGAGAGAGAGAGAGAGGGGGAAGGAGAGAGAGAGGGGGGAAGGAGAGGGAGAGAGAGGGGGGGAAGGAGAGAGAGATAGAGAGAGGAAGGAGAGAGAGAGAGGGGGAAGGGGGGAGAGAGGGGGGGAGGAAGGGGGGAGAGAGAGAGGGGGGGAGGAAGGGGGGAGAGAGAGAGAGAGGGGGAGGAAGGAGAGAGAGAGAGGGGGGGAAGGAGAGAGAGAGAGGGGAAGGAGAGAGAGAGGGGAAGGAGAGAGAGAGAGAGAGAGAGAGGGGGGAAGGAGAGAGAGAGGGGGGAAGGAGAGAGAGAGGGGAAAGGAGAGAGAGAGAGAGAGAGAGAGAGAGGGGAAGGGGAGAGAGAGAGGGGGAGGAAGGAGAGAGAGAGGGGGGGAAGGAGAGAGAGAGAGGGGGAGGAGAGAGAGAGGGGGGGAGGAGAGAGAGAGGGGGGGAAGGAGAGAGAGAGGGGGGAAGGAGAGAGAGGGGGAAAGAGAGAGAGGGGGAAAGAGAGAGAGGGGGAAGGAGAGAGAGGGGGAAGGAGAGAGGGGGGGAGGAGAGAGAGGGGGGGAAGGAGAGAGAGAGGGGGGAAGGAGAGAGAGAGGGGAGGAAGTAGAGAGAGAGAGAGGGGAGGAAGGAGAGAGAGAGGGGGAAGGGAGAGAGAGGGGGGAAAGGAGAGAAAGAGAGAGAGAGGGGGGAAGGAGAGAGAGAGAGGGGGGAGGAAGTAGAGAGAGAGAGGGGGGAGGAAGGAGAGAGAGAGGGGGGAAGGGAGAGAGAGGGGGGAAGGAGAGAGAGTGAGAGAGAGGGGGGGAAGGAGAGAGAGTGAGAGAGAGGGGGGGAAGGAGAGAGAGAGAGAGAGAGGGGGGAAGGAGAGAGAGAGAGAGAGGGGGGAAGGAGAGAGAGAGGGGGGAAGGAGAGAGTGAGAGAGAGAGAGAGGGGTAAGGAGAGAGAGAGGGGGGAAGGAGAGAGAGAGAGGGGGGAAGGAGAGAGAGAGAGGGGGCAAGGAGAGAAAGAGAGAGAGAGGGGGGAAGGGGAGAGAGAGAGGGGGGAGGAAGGAGAGAGAGAGAGAGGGGGGAAGGAGAGAGAGTGAGAGAGAGGGGGGGAAGGAGAGAGAGAGAGAGAGAGGGGGGAAGGAGAGAGAGAGAGAGAGGGGGGAAGGAGAGAGAGAGGGGGGAAGGAGAGAGTGAGAGAGAGAGAGAGAGGGGTAAGGAGAGAGTGAGAGAGAGAGAGGGGTAAGGAGAGAGAGAGGGGGGAAGGAGAGAGAGAGAGGGGGGAAGGAGAGAGAGAGGGGGGAAGGAGAGAGGGGGGAGAAGAGAGAGAGGGAAGGAGCGAGAGAGAGGGATGGAGAGAGAGAGAAGGAGAGAGAGAGAGAGAGGGAAGGAGAGAGAGAGATAGAGGGAGGAAGGAGAGAGAGAGAGGGGGAAGGGGGGAGAGAGGGGGGGAGGAAGGGGGGGAGAGAGAGAGGGGGGGAGGAAGGGGGGAGAGAGAGAGAGAGGGGGAGGAAGGAGAGAGAGAGAGGGGAAGGAGAGAGAGAGAGGGGAAGGAGAGAGAGAGAGAGAGAGAGAGAGGGGGGAAGGAGAGAGAGAGGGGGGAAGGAGAGAGAGAGGGGAAAGGAGAGAGAGAGAGAGAGAGAGGGGAAGGGGAGAGAGAGAGGGGGGAGGAAAGAGAGAGAGGGGGGGGGAAGGAGAGAGAGAGAGGGGGGAGGAGAGAGAGAGGGGTGGAGGAGAGAGAGAGGGGGGGAAGGAGAGAGAGAGGGGGGAAGGAGAGAGAGGGGGAAAGAGAGAGAGGGGAAAGAGAGAGGGGGAAGGAGAGAGAGAGGGGGAAGGAGAGAGGGGGGAGGAGAGAGAGGGGGGGAAGGAGAGAGAGAGGGGGGAAGGAGAGAGAGAGGGGAGGAAGTAGAGAGAGAGAGGGGAGGAAGGAGAGAGAGAGAGAGGGGGGAAGGGAGAGAGAGGGGGGAAGGGGAGAGAGAGAGGGGGGAGGAAGGAGAGAGAGAGAGAGGGGGGAAGGAGAGAGAGTGAGAGAGAGGGGGGGAAGGAGAGAGAGTGAGAGAGAGGGGGGGAAGGAGAGAGAGAGAGAGAGAGAGGGGGGAAGGAGGAGAGAGAGAGAGAGGGGGGAAGGAGAGAGAGAGGGGGGAAGGAGTGAGAGAGAGAGAGAGAGGGGTAAGGGAGAGAGAGAGGGGGGAAGGAGAGAGAGAGAGGGGGGAAGGAGAGAGAGAGAGGGGGGAAAGGAGAGAAAGAGAGAGAGAGGGGGGAAGGGGAGAGAGAGAGGGGGGAGGAAGGAGAGAGAGAGAGAGGGGGGAAGGAGAGAGAGTGAGAGAGAGGGGGGGAAGGAGAGAGAGAGAGAGAGAGGGGGGAAGGAGAGAGAGAGAGGGGGGAAGGAGAGAGAGAGGGGGGAAGGAGAGAGTGAGAGAGAGAGAGAGAGAGGGGTAAGGAGAGAGAGAGGGGGGAAGGAGAGAGAGAGAGGGGGGAAGGAGAGAGAGAGGGGGGAAGGAGAGAGGGGGAGAAGAGAGGAGGGAAGGAGCGAGAGAGAGGGATGGAGAGAGAGAGAAGGAGAGAGAGAGAGAGAGAGGGTAGGAGAGAGAGAGATAGAGGGAAGGAGAGAGGGAACGTGAAGAACATACACCCTCCTCATCTGTTAGCAACATGGCCAAACTCCTCACCTGTTAGCAACACGGCCAAACTAAGAACGGCTGCACGATAGCAAAATACCGGAGATGCTGGAAATCCGAAATAACAACAGAATGTTGCCTGACCTGAGTTTTTCCAGCATTTTCTGGAGTCTTTAATGGCCGCCACTCACCTCAGCAATGGCAGTTTGAAGGATTAGGCCCTGCCCACAAATGCCATGAAATGCCCCCCGTGATTGGTCACCCATCACGTCACTCAACGCTAATGAGCGGTAGGATTGGTCAACCGCGAATGAGCGGAATTTTGCCGTTTTTTGAACGTTTTTGTATACTGTCTGAACAATTTTTGTCTGACCAAAAATTAAAAACACCTATGACGCTCCGCTAATCATAAGCTTTCTTTTAATATAACATATGTGTAGGTACGCTCTATAACTTTTGAGTGATGCCCGGACATACACACGGACAGAAAGACAGATCGTCCTTTTATATATGTATAAATAAACTAGCTGGAGTGCCCGGTGGTGCCGAGGGTTTTTTGAGGGCATGTTGTTGTTGGAAGAGAGTGAGAGAGCGACTGGGGGGAAGAGAGAGAGCGACTGGGGGGGAAGAGAGAGAGCGACTGGTGGGGAGGAGTGGGGGGGGGTGGGGTGGGGAGGAGGGGGGGGTGAGGGGGGTGGGGAGGAGGGGGGGAGTGGGGGGGGTGGGGTGGGGAGGAGGGGGGGTGGGGAGGAGGGGGGGTGAGGAGGAGGGGAGGGGGGTTGAGAGGGAGGGGGGGGAGGGAGGGGGAGGGAGAGGGGGGAGAGGGAGGGGGAGAGGGAGAGGGAGGGGATGGGAGGGGGGGAGGGAGAGGGGGAGGAGGGAGAGGGAGGGGGGGAGAGAGGAGGGGAGGGGGGGGAGGGGGAGGGAGAGGGGGGGAGGGAGGGGAGAGGAGGGGGGAGGGAGAAGGGGGGAAGTAGGGAGGGGGGGAGGGAGAGGGGGGGGAAGGAGGGGAGAGGGGGGGAGGGGGAGGAGGAGGAGGGAGGGGAGGAGGGAGGGGGAGTGGGGGAGGGAGGGTGGGGCCCCCCCCCCCCCCCGAGGTGAAGACCGCCGATTGCGGCTGTGCGAGATGGCCGGGGGGCTGGTTGCCAGGGTGACGCTTGATGCTCAGCAAGCCCCGCCCCGCCCCCCGGCCGAGCCAGAGCGAGACGCCGCATCTCCGCTCCTGCTGCGCGCGCACCTTAGCGGTGCTGGGCTGAGGCTCGGCCCTCCAGCCTTCTAGTGGGGCCGGGAGGTGCCTAGCTCGGGCGTGGGTGCGGAGGAGACGCCGAGGCTTCTAGGCCTACCTGGAAAAATGGGGGAAAGGTAGGAAAATTAATGAGATTAGATAAGTTAATTACTTTCTAAATCATTTTTTTTTAAAACAATATGTGTTTTAAAAGCAACGTTTTTTTTTAAGACACAAAGCGGGAAAAAGAAAGGAAAAGTTTGGAATCAAGATGGCGGCGACTCACCTTGGTTCAGAACGATAAGGCTCGGCCACACACGCACCGATTGGCCCGGCGGCACACGCCAGCAACCCGGCGTACGATTGGTCGAGCTCGAGGTCACTCTGTCGCTAATGAGCGGATAATGAGATGCTAATGAGCGGAATGTTAAGGTTTTTCGGATACCGCGGGCGCGATTTTAGCCCGGCCGAAACGTAAATACGCTTAAAACTGTCTCGGAAGCGTAAGCTTTCTTTGGAGGTAACGCGCGCGTAGGTACGCCCTGTAACTTTCGAGCGCATACCCGACAGACGCACACGCGAAGACAGACAGACAGACAGAATGACAGACAGAAGTACTGATTTATATATATAGATATAGATAGATAGATAGATAGATAATGGATACCCGGAAGAGAGTTGCAGACATTTATTTCATGGACTTTTCAGATGGTTTACATATGATTGTCTTGTAATCGATTTCATGTGTTTTTATTTATTTAGCTGTCCATACATCTTTATCTAATCTTTATCTTTCTATCTATCCTGCATATGTGCTGTGTTCTCCCAGGCAGTCTCATGGGACTTTTTTTTCCTTTTACTATCCTTTTATACGATCGAGAAAACAACAATACGTTGTGGGGGCTGGAGTGCATCAGAGTACGAAACCTTGGGAGGGAAAAAATTCAGATGTAATCTGCGTCGTTGCATAAGGTTGATCAGGTGCTGTGTACTCTGATTTTCTATTCCAGTTGTCTTGCTGAAAAGGCTGTGGCTTGAAATCAATCTGAAAAGGTCAAGAAAGGTTAAAGAATACGGATTTAAAATGATCTGGTTTATTTTGGTTATAGTGGTGTTTCTAGCATCCTGTTGTTGTTTAAGCTACAGAGTGCTGGTTGGGTTTTCCAAGACCCCAATCTAATTGAGAGATTCAGCTTGCCACTTGTTTTCAGATATTTGATGATTCAATTCAGTGAGCTTAGGGTAAGGAATATCTTTATGTAAAAGTTTTATTTTTCGCCTTCAACACAGAATTATACAGCACAGAAGGAGGTCATTCAGCCATCGTGCCTATGCAAGCCATTTGAAAGAGCTATCCAATTAGTCCTGCTCCCCTGCTATTTCCCCATAGTCCTGCAAAATTTTCCTTTTCAAGTATTTATCCAATTCCCTTTGGAAAGATACTATTGAATCTGCTTTCACCACCCTTTGAGACAGTGCATTCCAGGTCAGAACAACTCATTGCAGGAGGGGCGGGAAATTCTACTTTTTTTTGCAATTTATCTTGCATCTGTGGAAACCGTTTTTCTCTATCAACTCTATCAAAACCCTTCATAAGTTTGAACATCTCCATTAAATCTCCCCTTAACCTCGCTGCTCTAAGGAGAACAATCCCAGCTTCTCTAGACTCTCCACATAACTGAAGTCCCTCAATCCCTGGTACCATTCTGGTAAATCTCCTCTATACCCTCTCCAAGGCCTTGACATCCCTTTCCAAAGTGTGGTGCCCAGAATTAGAGACAGTACTCCAGCTGAGGCATAACCAGTGATTTATAAAGGCTTAGCGTAGCAACTAATATGGTAGCTTTCTGTTTGGCTTTTATTTTCTTGTAACGTAGGCCTCCTAAGGATTATTAACTTCTTGCTCAGTATAACAGGGTTACCTTACAGCAGTTTTCTGCAATTTACTTCTCTGAAATTCAGTGTCTGGAATGTTGAGAAAGTGAATTTCTTGAGGTTGAGTGATGCATGTAACAGATTTGTTCTACTACCTTTTGGACAGCGATTGAGGTATCTGATTTGTTGGGGGCTAAAGTGTATACTGAGTGAGAGTCGTGTTTAAATCACTGGTCTAATAATTCAGAAATGTGAGTTCAACATAGAAACATATAGAAACATAGAAGATAGGAGCAGGAGTAGGCCATTCGGCCCTTCGAGCCTGCTCTGCCATTCAATGAGATCATGGCTGATCATTCAAATTCAGTACCCTGTCCCTGCCTTCTCCCCATATCCCCTGATCCCTTTAGCCTTAAGAAATATATCCAACTCTTTCTTGAATATATTTCATGAACTGGCCTCCACCGCCCTCTGTGGCAGAGAATTCCATAGGTTCACCACTCTTTGGGTGAAGAAATTCCTCCTCATTTCAGTCCTAAATGTCCTACCCCTTATCCTTAGACTATGACCCCTGGTTCTGGACTCCCCGACCATCGGGAACATCCTTCCAGTCTGTCCAGGCCTGACAGAATTTTATAGGTTTCGATGAGATCCCCTCTCAATCTTCTAAACTCCAGTGAGTATAAACCCAATCGACACAATCTCTCCTCATACGTCATTCCTGCCATCCCAGGTATCAGCCTGGTGAATCTTCGTTGCACTCCTTCCATGGCAAGTACGTCCTTCCTCAGATAAGGCGAACAAAACTGCACACAATACTCAAGGTGCGGTCTCACCAAGGCCCTGTACAACTGTAGCAAGACATCCTTGTTCCTGCACTCGAACCCTCTTGCTACGAAGGCCAACATACCATTTGCCTTCTTAACCGCCTGCTGCACCTGCATGCTTACCTTCAGCGACTGGTGCACAAGAACACCCAGGTCTCTTTGCACTTCCCCTTCTCCCAATCTATTGCCATTCAAATAATAATGTGCCTTCCTGGTTTTGCCACCGAAGTGGATAACCTCACATTTATCCACATTATAGTGCATTTGCCATGTTTCTGCCCAATCACCTAACCTGTCCAAATCATACTGGCGTTTCATGACATCCTCCTCACAGCATACCCTCCCACCCAGCTTTGTGTCGTCTGCAAATTTGGAGATATTACATCCAATTCCCTCATCCAGATCATTAATATATATATTGTGAACAGCTGGGGTCCTAGGACCGATCCTTGCGGTACCCCACTAGTCACTGCCTGCCATTCGGAAAACGACCCGTTTATTCCAACTCTTTGCTTTCTGTCCGCCAACCAGTTCTCTGTCCGAGTCAATACCTTGCCCCCAATCCCATGTGCCTTAATTTTGCATGCTAATCTCTTATGCGGGACCTTATCGAAAGCCTTCTGAAAGTCTAAATACACCACATCCACTGGTTCTCCCTTATCTATTTTACCAGTTACATCCTCAAAAAATTCCAGTAGATTAGTCAAGCACGATTTACCTTTTGTAAATCCATGTTGACTTTGGCCGATCCTGTCACTGCTTTCCAAGTGCTCTGCTATTACATCTTTTATAATGGACTCTAGCATTTTCCCCACTACCGATGTCAGGCTTACCGGTCTATAATTCCCCGCTTTTTCTCTGCCACCTTTTTTGAATAGTGGGGTAACATTAGCTACCCTCCAATCCATGGGTACTGTTCCAGAGTCTATTGAGTTCTGGAAGATGACCAGCAATGCATCTACTATTTCTAGGGCCACTTCCTTAAATACCCTGGGATGAAGATTATCAGGCCCTGGGGATTTATCGGCCTTCAGTCCCATCAATTTTCCTAACACCATTTCCCTACAAATACTGATTTCTTTCAGTTCCACCCTTTCATCAGACCCTATGTTCCACGGTATTTCTGGGAGGTTATTTGTGTCCTCCTTTGTGAAGACAGAACCAAAATATGTATTTAGTTGGTCTGCCATTTCTTTGTTCCCCATGATAAATTCCCCTGATTCTGACTGCAAGGGACCTACGCTTGACTTCAATCTTTTTCTCTTCACATATCTATAAAAGCTTTTACAGTCAGTTTTTATGTTCTCTGCAAGCTTACTCTCATATTCTATTTTCCCTTTCTTAATTAATCCCTTTGTCCTCCTTTGTTGAATCCTGAACTGCTCCCAATCCTCAGGATTATTGCTTTTTCTGGCCAATTTGTATGTCCTCTCCTTGGATCTTATGCTATCCCTAATTTCCCTTGTTAGCCACGGTTGAGTCACCTTTTTTGTTTTATTTTTATGCCAAACTGGGATGAACAACTTCTGTAGTTCATCCATTCGGTCTTTGAATGTTTGCTATTGCCGATCCACCGTCAGCCCTTTGAGTGCCATTCCCCAATCAATCCTACCCAACTCGCTCCTCAGACCATCGTAGTTTCCTTTATTTAAATTGAGGACCCTAGTTTCTGAGTCAACTACTTCATTCTCCATCTTAATGAAGAATTCGATCATATTATGATCGCTCAGACCCAAGGGGCCTCTTACAACAAGATTGCTAATTAATCCTTTCTCGTTACATAATACCCAGTCTAAGATGGCCTGATCTCTGGTTGGTTCCTCGACATATTGGTCCAGGAAACCTACCATGGCAGCTTGAGAATTTTAATTCGGTTTAAAAAAAAATAAAAAAATTCTGGAAATAAAAGGCAAGTGAAAGGAAAAATGTGACCATGAAGCTATTGGATCGTCGTAAAAGCCACAGTATAGTTGTGTCCTTTTAGGGAAGGAAACCTGCCCTCCTTACCGGGGCTGGTCTATATGTGATTCCAGTCCCACACCAACGTGGTTAACTCTGAATTGCTCTCTGAAATGGCCTAGCAAGCACCTCGGTTGTAATTAGAAGGTCCACAATAATCTTCACAGGGGACTAGGGATAGGCACATCCTGAGAACTAATTAAAAAAAACAAGAAACTGATCTGTGGCTCGATGTTGGTGCTGTGAGCGATTGGGTGTGGAGGCTGGACTGCTGTCCTTTCTCCTCTGGTTTTGCAGGACAGTGCAGAGGAGTTTCACCCTACGTACAAATTGTGGTTTAGCCAAGTGTTAAGTGCTTGACACTGACACAGAGTACAAAGACAATAGTTCCTTCCCTTGGCATAAAATCTGTGCCTTTGATGGACACAGAAACTGATGCCAAAACAAAATTTAACAAGACAACAATAAAATGCTCTTCATAGTGATATGTACCCAGTCACTCTTGGAGTCCAGCCCGGCATATTGCAGCAGAAGGACTATGTTCTGTATGCTACCACTTCTGAATAACTGTTGGGAGGACTTGTTACCTTATAAGGCCTGGTATTCCAGCTGACTATTTTGGAGCTTTTTTTTTTGCTTGTAGAACAATTCCACTGTAATGCAATGACACAGTCAAATGTATTAAATTTCTCAGTGGTCATTGTTGTACAGATGGTTTTTGGTTTTTAGACCATAAATCTTTCTGGGAACTTGAAACCTAACTTTGTATAAAACTTTTTCTACTACCTGCCTCCCAAATCAAATGGTATGTTTCAGATTTTTCTAAGCCCTGTGCCAGATTGCATTTGATATTTGGAAAGCTGTCGGATCTTTTGCTTCTCTCTCTCTCGCGCGCTGAACAGTATTTATATAATCAGTTTGCAGCGACGTCCTTTAAATATAACTGCAGGAGGCAACATTGCTCCGCTCCACTCCCACTCTGATCTCTCTGTCCTCTGCCTCTTACACGCTGTTCCAATGAAGCTCAACGTGAGCTCAAGGAACAGCACCTCATCTTTCGATTAGACACTTTACAGCCTTCTGGACTCAACATTGAGTTCAACAATTTCCGACTATAACCCCTGCCCCTATTTTTTCACATGGCAGCTTTTGATGATTCTGCCATCCCCATTTGCAACATTTAACCACTCCTGCCTTCTACCCAAGCACTTGTTCCTTTTGTTCTTTCTTCCCTCCCTCCTTTCCTCGCCTCTGCACCTGCTTAAAACCTGTTTCACCTCTGACTTTTTCCAGTTCTGACGAAGGGTCACAGACCTGAAACGTTAACTCTGTTTCTCTCTCCACGGATACTGCCTGGCCTGCTGAGTGTTTCCAGCATTTTCTGTTTTTGCAAGCTTTATTGTGGCAATTTGCTGCTCTCAGCAAGGGGTAAAACTCAGTGGCATTAAACTGACCTTTTTTCAGTGGGTTGTGCATATGGATGGCAAAAACAAAATCCAATGAAGGGAAGAGGGGAGAACAAATGATCCAAGATAGTTAAAATGGGTTTCTGAGCTTGGAGAGATATGAGTAAGTTTTAATCAACACATTATAAAGTAACTGTTTCCATTGTGTGCCGTTGAAATGTGTGATTCATTCACATCCTTCTCCTTGTCTCCACTTTAAGCTTTTACTTTAAAAACCCATCAAAGACTTGCACAACTGGATGGGGTGGTAGACAAGTTTCATGTTGGTTACAGTTCGTGAGCACAAGTGGTCATTCTTCATGTATGGGCCTATATGAGGAACATCAGTGGGAGATTTGAGGTTGGTCCTGTTCTCTTTAATCGCCTAAAGAAAAAAAATACAGGAGTCACAGAATATTCCAACACAGATGTAAGGCCATCAAGTCTGAGCTGTGTTTTTTTCGCCACCTATCTAATCCCACTCTCCTTTTGACTTGCCAAGATGGATGGAGTGTGTTGGTGTTCCAATGCAGTACACCTTGGAGCATCAGGGTGAAGATTTCCTTACACTTGAAGCCACTTAACACAATTAAGAGTCAATTTACACACACACATTTTATAGCTTGTTCCCAGTAAAGCTAACCAGAAGCTAGTTATCTTTGGCAAAAATGGCACAATCTATTAATTCTTTCGTGTGCACTTTTGTTCCATATTGATGACACAGGACCTTTTGACTGTCTCCAAAACCTCTCTGGAAAGATTGTTTGAAACAGATTTTTTTTTTGTTTTAAATTAGATGGTGTAATTGTAATATTGACAATGCATTCCAGACAGTATGAGGTTTTATGGCATGCCATCCTTTGCTAAACAAAGTGTCTCTCCGAGTTTACATTTCTTACACAGTTAGTTGAATTGAACATTGCCAAGTTGTCTCCATGATGTACTGACACAGTAGTACTGGGGTGTTTAACTCTTTAGGGATTGCTGGTGTTTCTGGAAACAACTCCTCTTAAAATAGCAACCCCAAAGTATTTTTTTTAAGCATTGTAAACCTTGAATTATTTAATGTTTTGGGCTACTTTTGTGATCTGAGGGCTGTCAATGTAGTTCCAATACTGCATACATGCAATGTCATTAAAAATGTGCAAAACTTGTTTTATAGTTGTGGTTTAATCATGTGACACAAATAGGCTATGTGCCCAGTAGTCAGTAGAAATAAACATCACTAAATGTAATTTTCCTTTTGGAGACTAATTTTTTAAACATTGCTCACTGTTGGCTAAAGCACTTCCTCCATATTTGGTATTAAGCATATTTCAATACATCTAAATCATTCAAGTCTGATCAGTCATCTTTCAGATGAGACGTTCAATCAAGGCCCCATCTCCCCTCTCAGGTGGGCGTAAAATATCTCGTAGCACTATTTTGAAAATAGTCTCCCTGGACTCCTGGCCAATATTTATCCCTCAACCAACATTATGAAAAAGTAGATTATCTGTTTATGGAACCTTACTGTGCAGAAAATGGCTGCTGCGTTTCTTGCAACACAACAATGACTACACTTCAAAAGTACTTCATTGGCTGTAAAGCACTTTGGTTCGTCCTGAGGTGGTGAAAGGCGCGATATAAACGCAAGCCTTTCTTTCGCTCTTTATGAATTAGTTCACTTCTCACCCACTGTTCTCTCTTTTTCCATTGGTTGGGTTTGGTAGGGTCGAGTAACCTTCCAGCACTTTGCCACAATGGATGCTTTTCATCTCTGAGGTCACAAAAGTTTTGGCAGCCTATTCGATCATGCAGGATCGGGGGATTATTATGACAGAGCCTGATTTGATGTTTTTTTTTCTTTTGTGCATCTCTCTAATGCACATTTCTCCCAGCAATAGTCAGTTAACTTGGCGCAAGCCAGGGATTTAAACCAAAACCTTCCTGATCTCCGACGTGGTTACAAACCATGCAGTACATTTACCCACTGAACCGGGGGGAGGTCGGACCTGTGATCAGGTTTTCGAGAGCAAAAAATCCAGTCATACTTTCGGAAGAAATGTTTCGACGGGTGTAGCCGGGGAGAAAAAAAATGAAACGCACAAACTGGTATCGGTAAAAGTGGCCATGAAGCTGCTGGATTGTCGTGATAACCCAACTGGTTCACTAATCTCCTTTCAGGGGAAGGAAATCTGCCGTCCTTACCTGGTCTGGTCTATATGTGACTCCAGGCCCACTGCAATGTGGTTGACTCTTCATTGCCCAGCGAACCACTCAGTTGTATCAAACCGCTGCACTGCAGCGGTTCAAGGAGACGGCTCATCACCTCCTCAGGGCAACTGGGGGTGGTCAATAAATTCCGGCCTTGCCAGCGACACCCACATCCCAAGAATGAGTTAAAAAAAAAAAAAACCTTTTTATGACTGTTTTAGTAATTACTCCTTATTCTGCACGCATGCTAAGCATTGCCACAAAATTATTTTTTTCTCGCCAAAACTGCCCTCACTGTAAGCTCTCTGCTGTAGAGAAGTTTGCATAGCTTAGGGGGAAAAATATAAATAAATATTGGATGGAAAAAAACATACAACTGGCAGTGCTCCACATAATAGGTTGGTTCATGCTTGCCTTGGAGTAATGACACAAACTATTCAGGGATGGCTTATTTTAAGTATGCCATTGTATGAAAAAATGATCTGCCCTCTCATAAATACAGTTTAGACTATCGGCCCACGTTTTATTTTTCTGTTGTAGAGACAGGCTATTTAAATGTATAACAGATTTGAAACAATAGCTTAATACCCTAAACAGGGGTGGTGGAGGTGGGGGGGGGGGGGCGCGGTATGGAAGTATAAGTATCGAGGATAAATACAGACTAAATTTTTGGGGGAAGTGAGGAAAGAAAAAAGAAAGACTTGCATTTATATAGCATTTTTAATGGCCTCAGGATGTCCCAAAGAGCTTTACTGCCAATGGAAGTACACTTTTTTTAAAGTGTACTCACTCTTGTAATGTAGGAAATGCAGCAACCAATTGGTGCACAGCAAGCTCCCAGGGCAGCACGGTGGCATAGTGGTTAGCACTGTTGTCTCACAGCGCCAGGGACCCGGGTTCGAATCCGGCCTCGGGCGACTGTCTGTGTGGAGTTTGCACATTCTCCCCGTGTTTGCGTGGGTTTCCTCCGGGTGCTCCGGTTTCCTCCCACAGTCCAAAGATGTGCGGGTTAGGTTGATTGGCTATGATAAATTGACCCTTAGTGTTAGGGGGGATTAAATACGTGGGGTTACGGGGATAGGGTGGGATATGTGTCGGTGCAGGCTCGATGGGCCGAAATGGCCTCTATCTGCACTGTGGGGTTTCTGTGATTTCTGTGAAACAGCAATGAGATAATGACCAGATCATCTGTTTTAATGATGTTGGTTGAGGGATAAAAATTGACCAGGATACAGGGGAGAACTCCCGTGCTGTTCTTCGAAATAGTGCCGTGGGATCTTTTACGTCCACCTGAGACGGCAGACGGGGCCTCGGTTTAATGTCTCATCTGAAAGACGGCACCTCAGACAATGCAGCACTCCCTCAGCACTGGCACTGGAGTGCCAGCCTAGCTTATGTGCTCAAATGGTCTTGACATGCAACAGAAACCAACAGGGGGGCATAACCCAATTACGATCATAGAGCAAAGCAACATTCTCTTGCTCAGATATGCTCTGGCATCTCACTTGCACTTGACAAAGGGTAATTCAGCTATTGGCAGAGTTCTTTTTGAAATACATTAAACTCAATATTATTTATAGAATCCCACACAAGGGAGAAATCAGAATCCCACACAAGGGAAAAAATCTGCAGTTGTGTATGAGAGGGGAGGAGGGCAATCTTGTTTTTGTTTCTCCTCCTCCCTTCGATTTTTTTTGTCTTGAGATTATTATTGTTGCGTTTGAAGTCCTTGTGAAGCTATGACACTTCAGTGCAGATTGCTTGATTGGGTCACAGGAGCCTACTTTCTGCTGTCTGCCTGAGTCACTGCTGAAATAAAATAGCACAGGGGTCGGAGTGAAGGGTGAGTCTCTTAGTGTGGCCAGGAATATTTGTTGATGAAGGAGATCGAATTACTCCAGCGAAGAGTTTTCGCTCAGAAAATGGAACTGAAATATTGCCATGTTGAGCAAAGTTCACATTGTATCTGAGGCGGTCACACTTTTTTTTTCCAGGGTAATATTTTTGTACACATACAGCTTTTAGATTTATTTTTAGTGTAAAACCTGATTGGAGGTGCAGTGACCTCACCAATCACAGTTATGGTCTCTATCTATTAACCTGTTAAATTGACTTGCGAGGCACTTTGCTGGATGACAATGCTCATCTAATTAATGTATGCCAGTTCATTGTTTCCTGGCTGAGTTCTGCTTTGGGCCAATGCCGAGGAATTTTGGCAGCTCCCGAAGTCTGCAGTTTGTTTCTTTTTTGCTGAGATAATAAAATATTCTTGATGGGAAAAACAAAACAGGCTGGGTGCACAAGTTTTATTCACCATTTCACCCCCCGCCCCCGCTCCGTTTGCTCGTCAGTCACTGACGATGTGATCTGCTGTGTTTGTCCAGGATAACTCTACTGAACAACCATTTCCAATTAATATAGTACTCGAATCTGGATGTCTATTGTCTGCGAACTAACGTTGAGAAATACTAACCAGTACATGAACATGGAGCTTGGAAAGCTGCCTGTCTCGTTGGGCAACGAGCACAAGGTTGTCTTCTCGCTTCAGCTTTGCAGTTGCCTTGAATTCCAACTGTTTTTCCACTTTGTGCTCCATTCTGGCCCCAGTCTGTATCTTTTGTCCTATTTCTTCCTGGTATTGCTCCTCCGCTTGGCTTTCTTCAGATCACCCAAAACCTCAGGTTTTCAGGATCGATTGGCCACTGAGCTTGCCATCGGATCCTTTTCAGAGAAGAGGAGTTCTTGCTATTGCGCCTCAGGAGGAGGAGGGGTTAGAGTAGTCTCGCTGTAAAGAGTGTGTTCATCTTTTTGTGTCTGTCGGCTGAGGCTCTGGCTCTCCACCGGGCTCGCGTTCTGGCTCTCCACCAAGCTCGCGCACTGTCGCGCCCGCTCTTGCACGCTCTCTATCAAATAGAGGAAAATTTAGTCCCCATAAGGAGTCTTACAAAACATAAAATACATTACTTGATCCACAATCACAATCTTTTGAACATTATTTTACTTTGTTTTAACGCCCATCAAGTTTGGCTGTTCTCAGACATTTTTGTGTTTAACTATATTGATAACCTCAGCAGGAGAAGTTGTTTGGAACACATGCAGAGGCTGCAGTGCAAGGCAGCTAAATTGCTGCACCGGTAGATGTTTGCAGTTGAAGTAACACAGTTGCTGAAGCACTCTAGGTTAGCAACTGCATTATCTCTTAGTTCCTGTGCCTTACTAAAAAGGAGTTGTTCAGCTTAGCAACTTCTTGTGATGATGTTCGTGACACTCTGGTTGATAATGGCCAAAATTTACTGAACGAAATATGTGTGTTTAAGTTAACTAATTCTTTGAACAATTTGAATTTGTAGGGGGATCCTGATCGATGGAGATTCCAATAGCACTGTTTTGTGACATTTGGCGCTTGTGTACCGATGTATGAATAGATTAAATTCAGTGTGTGAAAGGAGTGTGGGTCAGTGCTGCAATGATGTAGCTGTATCTCTGACTCATGTTCCCTTTGAACATGGCTTCCATGCTGGGATTGCTGAAGTTGTAGGTACGGGAGCACACTGAACAATACTCCAGAGGCCTGGATTAATGATCCGGAGATATAAGTTGAAATCCACGGCAACTGGGGAATTTAAATTCAGTGAATTAAATAAATCTGGAATGGTGACCATGAAACTACTGAATTGTCGTAAGAGCCTATCTGGTTCACTAATGTCCTTTAGGGAAGGAAATCTGCCATCCTTACCTGGTCTGGCTGATAGGTGACTCCAAACCCACAGCAATGTGGTTGACTCTTAATTGCCCTCTGAAATGGCCTAGCATGCCACTCAGTTGTACCAAATCACAACAAAGAAGTATACTAAAAATAAAACCAGAAGGACCACTTGGCATCAACCTAGGCACACCCAGCCCTGTTGACCCTGCAAAGTCCTCCTCACCAACATCTGGGGATTGTGCCAAAATTGGGAGAACTGTCCCACAGACTAGTCAAGCAACAGCCTGACATAGTCATACTCACAGAATCATACCTTTCAGCCAATGTCACAGACTCCTCCATCACCATCCCTGGGTTTGTCATGTCCCACCGCACAGTCCTTGTGGAGGCAAATTGTCCCGTCTTAACACTGAGGTCACACTCCATCGTGTTGTGTGGCGCTACCACCATGCTAAATGGGATAGATTCAGAACAGATCTAACAGCTCAAAACTGGGCGCTGTGGGCCATCGGCAGCAGCAGCAGAATTGTTTTCCACCACAATCTGTAACCTCCTGGCATAGTCCTCACTCTGCCATTACCATCAAGCCAGGCGACCAACCCTGGTTCAATGAGGAGTGCAGAAGAGCATGCTTGGAGCAGCACCAGGCGTACTTAAAAATGAGGTGTCAACATGGGGAAGCTGCAACAAAGGACTACATGCATGCTAAACAGCAGAAGCAGCATGCTATAGACAGAGCTAAGCGATCCCACAACCAACAGATCAGGTCCAAGCTTTGCAGTCCTGAATCGTGATGGACAAATAAAAAACCAACAGGAGGAGGAGACTCCATAAACACCCCTATCCTCAATGATGGCAGAGCCCAACATGCAAGTGCAAAAGACAAGGCTGAAGCATTTGCAACCATTTTCAGCCAGAAGTGCCGAGTGGATGATCCATCTCGGCCTCCTCCTGGGGTTTCCACCATCACAGAAACCAGTCTTCAGCCAATTCGATTCACTCCACGTAATATCAAGAAATGGCTGAGTGCACTGGATACAGCAAAGACTATGGGCCCTGACAACATTCTGGCTGTCGTGCTGAAGACTTGTGCTCCAGAACTAGCCATGCCTCTAGCCAAGCTGTTCTACTACAGCTACAACGCTGGCATCGACCAGTGGAAAACCTCCCAGGTATCTCTTGTCCACAAAAAGCAGGACAAATCCAATGCGGACAATTACCGCCCCATCAGTCTACTCTGAGTCATCAGTAAAGTGATGGAAGGTGTCATCGACAGTTCTATCATCGGCACTCAGCTTGGGTTCTTCCAGGACCACTCTGCTCCAGATCTCATAACAGCGTTGGTCCAAAGAAAGAGCTGAATTCCAGAAGTGAGGTGAGAGTGATTGCCCATGATATCAAGGCAGCCTTTGACCGAGTGTGGCATCAAGGAGCCCAACTAAAATTGAAATCAATGGGAATCCGGGGGAAAACGCTCCACTGGCTGGAGTCATACATAGCACAAAGGAAGATGGTTGTGGTGGTTGGAGGTCAATCATCTCAGCCCCAGGACACCGTTGCAGGAGTTCCTCAGGGCAGTGCCCAAGCCCAACCATCTTCAGGTGCTTCATCAATGACCTTTCCTCCATTATAAGGTCAGAACTGGGGATGTTTGCAGTGTTCAGTTCCTTTTGCAACTCCTGAAAATGAAGCACTGCATGCTGTAAGATCTAGATGATATTCAGGCTTGGGCTAATATGTGGCAGGTAACATTCATGCCACACAAGTGCCAGGCAATGACTATCTCCAACAAGAGAGTGTCTACCTACTGCCCCTTGACATTCAGTGGCATTACCATCGCAGAATCCCCCACCATCAACATTCTGGTGGTCACCATTGACCAGAAACTTAACTGGACCAGCCACATAAATACTGTGGCAACAAGAACAGGTCAGAAGCTAGGTATTCTGCGGCGAGTGTCTCCTCCTGACTCCCCAAAGCCTTTCCACTATCTACAAGGCACAAGTAAGGAGTGTGATGGAATACTCTCCACTTGCCTGGATGAGTGCAGTTCCAATAACACTCAAAGCTCGACACCATTCAGGATAAAGCAGCCTGCTTGATTGGCACCCAATCCACCACCTTAAATATTTATTCCCTCCACCACTGGCACTGACGTGACTGCAGTGTGTACCACCTACAAGATGCACTGCAGCAACTCGCCAAGGCTTCTTCGACAGCTCCCAAACCCGTGACCTCTTCCACCTAGAAGGACAAGGGCAGCAGGCGCATGGGAACACCATCATCTCCAACTTCCCCTCCAAGTCACACACCATCCTGACTTGGAAGTATATCGCCGCTCCTTCATCGTCGCTGGGTCAAAATCCTGGAATTCTCTCCCTAACAGCACTGTGGGAGTACCTTCAACACACGGACTGCAGCGGTTCAAGAAGGCCGCTCACCGCCACCTTCTTGAGGGCAATTAGGGATGGGCAATAAATGCTGGCCTTGGCAGTGACACCCACCTCCCATGAACAAAAACAAAGTTACCCTAAAATGTTCTGCGGGTTAGCCAGGAAAAGTTGCTTAAAAATGAATCAGCAGCCAGGTGTATTTGGTGTATTCTACCATGTTGCATGTTGCCTCCAACAATCTCAACTTTACAATAAAAGAATTACAGGTTTGATTCTGATCCAGTGTTATGCATTACTTTGTGTTTGTTATAGTAATTGGATCCTATTTTAATTGTTAAAAAATTGATCAGAATTAAATATTCCAGTGTGAAATTGAGTATACGGGGGTGCGGGCAGGCGATGTGGTGGTTAGATAAGGTTAAATATTATGTCATTAAGCAGCAATGCACAATAATTTTTACTATTCCATAGAATTGAGTGCACTTGTAGAATGATACAGCACGGAAGAAGGCCATTCGGCCCGTTGTGCCTGTGCCGGCTTTTTGAAAGAGCTCTCCAATTAGTTCCACTCCCCCTGCTTTTTCCCCATAACACTGCAACTTTTTTCTTTTCAAGTACATATCCAATTCCTATTTGAAAGATATTACTGAATCTGCTTCCTTTCAGGCAGTGCATTCCAGATCATAACGTAATTATTTTTCGCCCTCAGGTTGCCTCTGATTCGTTTGCCAATTATCTTAAATCTGTGTCCTCTGGTTACCAACCATCGCGCCAGTAGAAACAGTTTCTCCTTATCTACTCTTATCAAAACCTTTCATAATTTTGAACGCCTCTATTAAATCTCCCCTTAACCTTCCTCATCATTTAGAACACGATATCAGAGGCAGAGTAATTGTAAATATAGCCGCATATTAATTCTGTATGTTTAAGGTTTTAATGAAGAGTAGCTTCTTATCTTTGTTGTTTTTTTAAAGTAGTAATATTCTTTTGAAGGGCACATAATGAGTGAAAAATCTAATTCCAATCTGAAAGCCCTGACTTGCTCCCACCTGACACTAGGCACTCACTGGAGATCTTTTCATCTCTTGTTTTTCACTACTGGATGCTGATCGAAAGTTGCCGATCACTAAACAACTCTGACTAACTGGTTTGGATCAGTATCGTTATTAAAAAGAGACTTGCATTTATATAGCGCTTTTCACTACCCTAGGACATCCTAAAGTGCTTAACAGTCAAAGAAGTACTTTTGAAGTGTAGTCACTGTTCTGATGTGGGAAACGCAGCAGCCAATTTGTGCAGAGCATGCTCCCACAAACAACAATGTGATAATGACCAGATCATCTGTTTAGTGGTGTTGATTGAGGGATAAATATCGGCCAGAACACCGGGGAGAACTCTTCTTGGAAATGGTACTATAGGATCTTTTACATCCACTTGAGAGGGCAGACGGGGCCTCGGGTTAAGGTCTCATCCAAAAGACGGCACCACCGACAGTGCAGCACTCCTTCAGCACGCACTGGAGTATCAGCCTAGATCTTGTGCTCCAACCTCTGGAGTGGGACTTTAACCCATGACCTTCTGACTGAGGCAAGAGTGCCACCACTGAACCACGGCTGACATCTTGCGTCTAGGAAAGAAAAGACGGCTAATCCAGGTTGCTCCAGTGCAGCTGCTAGCTGAGGAAACCATCGCAAACCTGCTTTGAGGTAGTAGGGTACCCAGCATGTGATCAGAATTCTCCAGTTTTTAAATCTCTTGTGTGAAAAAATTATATACATCCATCAAAAGGTACACTGGTACTCTAATAGTTATTTTGCTAAGTAAATAGTGTCTGTTGCAAGGCTTGTTAATCAGCTGATTTTATAGTTTAAAGAAAAACAAGCGCACACCATACATTTCAGACTGTATGTAGCCCCAGTGCCTTTGAAATATAAACAGAAAATACTGGAAATACTCAGCAGGCCCGGCAGCATCTGTGAGAGAGAAACAGAGTGAAAGCTTCAGGTTGATAACCATTCGTCAGAACTGGAAAAAAGCAGGAAATGGAACAGATTTTTAAGCAAGTGTAGGGGCTGGGAAAGGGGGGAGAGGATGAAAGAACAAAAGGGAAGGTCTGTGATAGGATAGAAGGCAGGAGAGATTAAGAGACATTGAGAGATATTCAAGGCAAAAGGAGATGGTAATGGGACAGGTTAAGAAACAAAAGATGGCTTTAGATGAAGTGTAAATTGCGCTGGCAGAATGAAAGACAGCTGCCTTGTGGGAGAGAAGAACAGAAGGCACAAACAAAGAGTGTGGATAAAAATATATATATGATAGGGGCCGAGGTTATGATCTGAAATTGTTTAACTCTATGTTGATTCCAGAAGGCTTTAAAGTGCCTAATCTAAAGATGAGGTGCTGTTCCTCGCGCTTACGCTGAGCTTCAGTGGAACAATGCAGGAGGCCGAGGACAGTAAGGTCTGAGTGGGAGTGAAGCAGAGAATTAAAGTGACAGGCGACCAGAAGCTCGGGGTCCCCCTTACGGACTGAACAGAGGTGTTGCGCAAAACGGAAAACCTGTTTTTCTTCCAAGTCTTAAAACCCATTACATTACAGATGTAACGGGTTTTAAGCAAGTACAGAGGCAGGGAAAGGGAGAAGCTGAGGAAGGAACCAAAGGGACAGTCTGTGATGGAGTGGAAGGCAGGAGAGATTTAATGAACAGCAAAACCATTACCAGTAACTGCTGTCCGAAAAAATGGGAGCAGTGGTTATGATCTGAAATTGTTGAACTCGGTGTCAAGTCTGGAAGGTTGTGAAGGGCCTAATAGAAAGATGAGGTGCTGTTCCTCGAGCTTCCGTTTGAGCTTCATTGGAACAGTGTAGGAGGCCACGGTCAGAGTGGGAGCGGGGCGGAGATTTAAAATAGCAAGCGACCAGAAGCTCAGGGTCACGCTTGTGGACTGAATGGAGGTGTTCAGCACAGCGATCACCCAATCTGCCTTTGGTCTCCTCAATGTAGAGGAGACCGCATTGTGAGCAGCCAATACAGTATACTAATTTGAAAGAAATACAAGTAAATCGCTGTTTCACCTGGAAGGAGTGTTTGGAGCCCTGGACAGTGGGAAGGGAGGCGGTGGAAGGGCAGGTGTTGCATTTCCTGCGCTTGCATGGGAAGGTGCCATGGGATCGGGAAGGGGTGCTGGAAGAGTGGAACAGGGTGTCGCAGAGGGAACAAACCCTTCAGAATGCTGAGAGGGGAGGGAAAGATGTGTTTGGTGGTGGCATCACGCTGGAGGTGCTTGAAATGGCGGAAGATGATCCGTTGAAGGTGGAGGCTGGTGGGTTGGAAGGCCAAGAAAAAGAGAAGCCTATCGTGATTCCGGGAGGGAGTGGAAGGGGTGACAGCAGAAGTGTGGGAAATGGGACGGTCACGGTCGAGGGCCGTGTCAAACACGGTGGAGGGGAATCCTCAATTGAGGATAAAGGAAGACATAAGCACTGGTGTGGGAGGTGGCGTCGTTGGAACAGATGAGAGGGAGAAACTGGGAATATGGAATAGAGACCTTACAGGAAGCAGGGTAGGAGGAAGTGTAATCAAGGTATCTGTGGGAGTCAATGGGCTTGTAGTAGATATTGCCTCTGAGTTTGGAATACTTATCTCTGAGACAAGATTGAGCGAGACCAAGTGAGGAGTGATGACACTGAATGAAATTTAAGCAGGGTCTTTCCTGTGTGTACAGAGATTTCTTTGGTATCTGGGAGTCCTCAGAAAATGACGACCTGGCTCCACAGATGCTGCCTGACCTGCTGAGTATTTCCAGTATTTTCTGTGTTTATTTCCGATTTCCAGCATCCGCAGTATTTTCTTTTGGCTCGGGGTAATGTTGGTTATCTAGATTTCCCAGTAATGGCAAGTAAATAGCATAGATGCACTTAAGGGGAAGCTGGATAAACACATGACGGAGAAAGGAACAGAAGGTTATGCTGATAGGGTGAGATGAAGTAGTGTGGGAGGAGGTTTGTGTGGAGCATAAACACTGGCACAGACCGGTTGGGCCGAATGGCCTGTTTCTGTGCTGTAGTCTCTATGTAATGTTCAATTTATTGGTGATAGAAACGTATTTTCAGACAAAAAAAACATCAGCTATGTGCGAGTCAATCATGTGATGTTGGAAAGAGGGTGAATGAGTTGGCTTCCCGTTGCCTTCTGAATTATTCTTCACTATATGACGCCTCTCTGAAGTCATATTCCTATAGCAACAAAATCTACAATCTTTGCCTAACAAAAGCAGCTTTTAGCATCACAGGGAGACTGTGTAGATTGGAAAAAGGCCGTTTACCTCATCGAGCACTAGTCTCTCTTATGGACAATTTGCATTGTCATAAGCTCTTAATAAAATTTCCTGATGCAGGTGATGCAAGATAGGTTAAAAACCTTACAAAGTTGCAAGCTTCTTCATGGCAATATTGTCATGTCCTGAATTACGTGCCTCATAACGCTTCATAAAGTTTTTAATCATGTGGACATAAATTTATCATTTTAAACTTCAATTCCAGTTCTGGCCAGATAATCATTGCTCAATGTTTGAAGGAGAGAAATTACACGATTGTAGAATGTTTTTTTTTTAAAAAAGAGCAATTTCTACATTACAGCAGTGACCACACTTTAAATAGTGCTTTATTGGCTGTGTAGCACCTTGGATGTCCCGAGGTCGTGAAAGGTGTTCTATAAATGCAAGTTCCCTTACCTTCCACTCCTTCCCATCCCCCTCTTCCCTTAGTGTCCACAGGGTGCTTTGATGCCAACCCTATTATTTGCAGGTTTCAAAAGAACTGCAAATGGATCACTCGTCCATGTGGCATGAAGTGTTCATTCCTGTGTGACATTTCTTGTTCCGCTGACTCTTTTATGTAGTGTCCTGCTGGTAAAATGCAGACATGTTTTAAATTGAGCCTTTCTGTACAGCTGGGTGTCTGTCCCTCTTGTAATGCAGCTATATATAGCTTTGAAAACACACATTTCTTTTTATATTAAAAAAAACAATTTCAGGCAGAGTGTTGCTCTCTGCCATTCTGACAGATCCATTGTTTAAAATGGGGATTGGCTGCATGGAATACAGCTGCACGCTTCCACCCATGTTTAACTTGGATCCTCCTTTTGCTAGTTTCCAAGGCAGCACGTGACTAATAATTATAGGTATCTGCTGCTCTAGCTAATTCACAGAAAGACAGACCAAGAAAAGATCCGTTTAGTCATGGATGCACTACACCAGTAACGGGAAGTAAATAAATTAGCCTTTAGACCAATGAAAAGAAATGTAACTCTTCTAATAGACAAAAGATAAGGCTTATTTCCACCTCCACACCTACTGCCAGTTGGCTACAGATGCAATTGATGAAGTTGTGCAGCCAGCAGTGGCTGCCTACTTACCATTGTCCACCAACTTGTACTCAAGATATGCTGTCTTAGGAGTCTGCCTAGACAAGAGTGTGGAATTTATCATTTTTGTAACTTTTTATTGCAGCTGATCTTGTTTACAACACATGGTCAGACATTTATGCAATACTAGCACTGTTCCACATATGGCATGATAACAGAATGACATAGTGATGGGGAGTGCTGAGGTGCCAGCTGTGGCTCAGTGGGTAGCACTCTCGCCTCTGAGTCAGAAGGTTGAGCACAAAATCTAGGTTGACAATCCAGTGCAGTATTGAGGGAGTGCTGCACTGTCGGAGGTGCCGTCTTTTGGATGAGATGTTAAACCAAGGCCACGTCTACCTTCTCAGGTGGACTTAAAAGATATAGCACTATTTTAAAGAGGAGCAGGGGTGTTCTTTGCCCCCCCCCCTTGTGTCCTGCCCAACATTTATCCCTCAACCTACATCATTAAAACAGATTATGTGGTAATTTTACCTTGTGCTGTTTGTGGGACCTTGCTGTGCGCAAATTGGCTGTCGCGTTTCCTAGTGTAGGAATTTGCTAAAGTGGGTTAAACAGGATATTGGCGTGCAAAGAGGACCTGAGAACTGATATATTAGTTGAATTTTAAGCACATTACCTAAACCTTTCAGTATCCCATTGCAAATGAGTACAAGAGGAAGTTAGAACTTGAAATGAAACAAGTAGGGGTGAAGTGAAAGAACAGTTGAAATATTAAATGAAAATTATCTTCCCTGAGGTTCAAATACTTTTCCATCAGGGGTAGGTGAATAGTGAGCAGGAGTGGGAACCCTGGCTGATTCTTCCCGTCCATGCAGGCAGCTGCAGTGGCTAATTGTCAGCTGTCTCGGCCCTGAACTCTGGAAATCCCTCCCTAAACCTCTCCATCTCTCCAACCTTAAATCCTACCTTTTTGACTAAGCTTTTGGTCACCTATCCTAATATCTTATGTGGTTCGGTGTCATATTTTGTCTGATAACGCTCCTATGAAGCACCTTGGGACATTTTACTACATTAAGGCGTTGTATAAATGCATGTTGTTGTTGTTGTATGCCACATGAACTAAGGCAAGATGGGTGCCAATGAAAATTTGAGGGAGAGGTACCTGTGCGAATTGGGGGAGTGGGTTAGAGGGAGTGCCCTGTTAGTTGGGGTGGGGAATAAAGAGGCAGGGAGTGGCTATCTTAAGGTGGGTATACTTCTTTTAGATTTAAAAATCTCAATTGTGAAGTAAAGAAGCTGTTTAAAATGAACCAGAGTGCACAATTTTTAATGTTTAAAAAAAAAAGCAAAACAATCTTCTTTCTCCTGCCGATCCTCGCCCCCCCCCCCCCCCCCCCGGTGGGAAGACTTCCCCTGGTAGTCACATTTCAGAGAAGAACTGAGAGAATCTGCTCTCTGACTTAACTGTTCTGACTGACATCTGGAATTATATCAATTAACCTTAGCAAAGCAACCTCCCTTCAGCTGCACCAACACCCTTTTCATTGTATGGGTGTTGGTAATAGTTTCACAGCCAGGAAGCGAATTATTGGCTTAAGTGACCTTGCCATCAGCCTCTCGTTGCTGTTGGTTATCAGTTGACTATGTGCCTCATCTAACTTGTCTCAGAAGCACTTATAATAGTGCCCATAAGGAATGGAACACACTGATGGTGAACTTCTTTCGTAAGTTTGTGATTTTAGGGCTTTTTAGGTAGGGTTGATGCAAGGAAAAAATGTATCCCCCCAGTTTAGCAGAGTGCAGTACAGGAAACTTTTTTTTATCCGGCACCGACAGGACTGACGTGGTGCCGGTTCATCAAAAATTCCGGATAACCGAAAGCTATAGTAAAACATACGGAGAGCTGACAGCTCCGTATAAAGCAACAAACCCTGTTGCTTAGCAACAAGTGCAGAACAATGGCCACAGGTTCCAGGCGTCTCTGTAGCTTAGCAACAGCTGCAGCCACACCCTTGCACAGCAACAGATGGAGGAAGGCAAGTACAATATGAAGTAAAACTTACCTGAACCTACTCCTGAATTTTGCCGGTTAACCGAGATTTCTGGTTATTTAGGTGCCGGTAAATCGAAAGTTTCCTGTACTGAAGATGAAATCAAGGTTCCATGGGTTAAGAGAACATTGTCTATTAAGGATCAGTGGATACAAGTTAGAGATCAGCTCTTTTCAATGTAACATGCGTGAAATCTGTGTTTTTAAACTATAAAATATATTATGAGGATCTAGTACCTGACTGGATTTTGGCAGATTTGTAAAACAAATTGGGTAATATTTTAATTCTTTTTGGCAGATGCTTTGCAGCAGAACCTATGTTGTGTATGGTGTGCACAGATGTAGGGACATATTTTAATTTGAGTGCCTACTATAGGGATGTCTCAAGCTTGCTGTCTTGTTGGATCACAGAGGTGTTTATCATGGAGACCCAGTGAACCAACAGCACTAAAAACAACTTAGTCATAGAGTCATAGATTTATACAGCACAGAAAGAGGTCCTTTGGCCCATCATGTCTGCACTGGCCATCAAGCCCTATCTATTCTAATTCCATTTTCCAGCACTTGCTCCGTAGCCTTGTATGCTATGGCATTTCTGTTGTGTATGTAACCTGTTCCACCTTAAGAGAGCTTAAGCCTGTTCCACCTTAAGAGATGTACTACTTTCTCAGGCTGCTGTAGACGTAATACCGGGGGTGAACACACCGGTATATAAGCACTGTGCAGTAATCTTGTATTCAGTATAGTCCCTACCTCCAACCAGTAAAGACCTGTTTGAGTTATACGTTTAAGTCTTTGTGTTAATTGTTCAATACAATACACATACTTAACACTGGCGACGAGTCAGGTTCTTACCCTGCGGCAGTTATTCCACGGCGGTTGAAGAGAGGTTTCAAACCTCACCACTCACCACCCCACTGGAAGCGACAGGCATTAGGACCCTGAAGCCTCCATCAGCTTGTGAACCGGAGTAGAAGACAGGACTGGGGAAGAGAGAGGTACAGGGCGATAGCGATCGGCAGATAAGGGCCGGGCCGGGCCGCTTTGAAGTGAGGGGCGCAGCCGGGCCATCGATCGCATCCGCTGATAAGGGCCGGGCCGCTTTCAAGTGCGAGGCGCAGCCGGGCCATCGATCGAAATCCCTGATAAGGGCCGCACTCGGGCTGAAAGGCGCGGCGGCTGCAGAAGCTCAAGGTGCGAGAGCCGCGGTGCACAGCGCGGGCCATCGATCGCGGCGGAGATAAGGGCCGCACTCGGGGGCTGAAGGGAGACGGCATCGGGGGACGGGTGAAGACCGCCAAGCGCGGGAAAACCGCCATTTTGTGGGCGGAGGACGACGGCAAGAGCGGGAAGCCGCCATCTTGGATAGCAGTAAAAAAATAAATAAAAAAATCTGAGAAATTGCAAATCTGATAAAGTACTACAATGCCTAAACACGGGAATATTAGCAACTTTGATAGTGACATCGAAGATTGGGCCATATATGTTGAACGAGTTAAAAATTATTGTAAGGCCAATAAAATTCGTGAGGCTGATAAAGCACTAACATTATTAAATTTAATGGGTGCGAAGACATACGGGCAATTGAAACACCTGTTATCACCAGATGAACCGGCGGATAAGACGTTCGATGAGATTGTTACTGTCCTGAAAGATCATCTAAACCCCACGCCGCTGATGCTAGCGGAACGATTTAAATTTTACGACAGAAGGCAGCTACAGCATGAAAGCAATGCTGAATATTTGCTGGAATTGCGTAAATTAGCGAAATATTGCCAGTTTCGAACGGGACTGACAGATGCACTACGAGACAAATTTGTGTGTGGTTTATTTAAACAGGATACACAAAAGCGACTGCTCGAGGAGAATGAGCTGACGCTTGAGAAAGCGGTCACTATGGCAGCAGCACACGAAGCCGCAGCGAGAGGCACGGCAGTAATGCAGCTACGGTCACCGGAGCTCAGTGCACACAAATTGGGTGTGAGTTCTGTTAAATGTTATCGTTGTGGAAAGACAACGCATGATCAGAACCAGTGTTGGTTTAAAAACCAAGAATGTAGAACTTGTGGTAGGCTTGGACATATAGCTAGAGTATGCAGGTCAGCGAAGAAGACCAGCAACAAGAAGTCACCGCAAGGGAAATACGCAAAGGTACACAAGGTGGCCGAACAGGAGTCCGATTCAGACGCAAGCAGTATTGAACTGGCTAGCTTAAGGGTACTCAACGTTGGTAAGGGTGCAGACCTCCAGACAATTTGGGTTACTCTTCAGATAGAAGGAGTCCAAGTAAAAATGGAATTGGACACTGGATCGGCATTGTCGGTCATGAATAAGAAAGATTACAGAAGGTTATTCCAACATATTCCCCTACAGGATACGGAGATTATATTGACAACCTACACGGGGCAGAGAGTGTACCCCATCGGGACAATAAAGGTTGCAGTGGCCAACAAGGGCGAAGGAAGTCAAATAATGGACTTATATGTGCTACCGGAGGGAGGTCCACCACTACTAGGCCGGGAGTGGTTTAGAAACATAAATATGGACTGGCATTCGCTAAAAGCCATAAAGAGTGAGAACTCGGTGCAGATAATCAGCCCAGACTCTAGAACTGATGATGGTAAGACCAACCCATGTGCAAAAGACAAAGTTTCAGCACAGAATTCCACTGAGCAACAACAACATAGTTTAACAGAGAATTCTGAGTCTGTCAAGTCTACTGATATGCACATTTTTGAGGGACACTGGGCTCGAACTCAACTCCATTTCAAACTACAACAGCAATTAGAACAAATGATTCGCCGTTTTGAGCAAGAGATGAATGAAATAAAAAAGTTCTTTGTTACAGAGTGGGAGAATCTGGAAAGGCAACAGAAGCAACTGATGGAGAAAATGGAGCAGGAGCACACCAACCATCTGCGCGAGGAGGCCGAACGAATCAAAGCTGATTCAGGTTCTGAAGGTGCGTGCCATAATCTGGTGTCAGAAGAGTTAACGGTCAGCCAACTCCTTCATATGCTGAGGGACAAGACTCTGAAATGGGAAAAACTTGAACACGAGCTGCGATCTTCAAAGGAAAAGGGTTCGGAGCTCTCAAAAGTCATTGAGATGGCTGATGTGACGACACAGACTGAAACGACTGCAACAGAGCAGCCATTGGATGCCAAAAGTACGCTGACTCACGTCAATGTAGAACAACAGACCGCTGAAACAGCTGCTCCGGTAGAGGGACTGCATAGTCCGAGCAATCAATCTCCAAAGGAAGTTGAAGTATTAAAATCACAAATGAGGTCACTAGTAAACGACTTGCTGAAAGCCCAGAAAAAGCTGGATGCAGAGGTACACATGAAGAAGTCTCTTCAGGAAAGATGTCTGGATTTGGAACAAGAGCTGGCTAACGTCCAGCTGGGTATGGAGGAAATAGACGACCCTCTCGCTGGCCTAGCTCAGGACGACACCGAATATTACCATGACCTGTCGGACGACTCCGAATATTACGATGTCCTGTCCTGCCCAGCTTGTAACTTCGACCCCCAAAGTGCAGAAATCATGGAGGAGCACCAAAAGTCTACGGAACATCGGAAGAAGGTGGCTCTACTACGGGAAGTAAGAGAGATAGAGAAGGAACAGCAGTCGGATAGCGTCCAGTTGGGTAAGGAAGAAGTAGAAGGGCCTCTCGACCTGTTGAGTGATAGTGAATACTACGAGGATGTGGTATGCCCAAATTGTGATGGAAACTCCCAAAGTGCTGAAATCCGGAGGAAGCACTTAAGGTCTAAAGAACATAGAGAGTTGGTAGCATTACAGCTGTCCGCCGAGAAGATGGGAACGACAAGAGTTGTAAAAAGGCAGAAAAGAAAAAGAAGAGGCCGAAAATAATAATTGTTTAAAATATTGTTACTTCTACTACCTCCGGCCGAACACTACGAAAAGATGCTGTCTGGAACGAATTAAGATCAGAGACTGAATTTACGAACTGTTCCCACAGAGACTGAACCTGTAAACTGTTCCCACTAAGAGTATGTTGCAACTGTTCGTAGAGATTGAATCTGTGAACTGTTTTCCGCAGAGACTGAATCTGTGATATGTTACGTTAAACATGAAGTTATATATGTATATATGTTATTACGTTATGTTAAATGGGGGGGATGACTATAAAGCTAAGAAGGGAGGAGTGTTGTGTATGTAACCTGTTCCACCTTAAGAGAGCTTAAGCCTGTTCCACCTTAAGAGATGTACTACTTTCTCAGGCTGCTGTAGACGTAATACCGGGGGTGAACACACCGGTATATAAGCACTGTGCAGTAATCTTGTATTCAGTATAGTCCCTACCTCCAGCCAGTAAAGACCTGTTTGAGTTATACGTTTAAGTCTTTGTGTTAATTGTTCAATACAATACACATACTTAACAATTTCAAGTGCTCATCTAAATGCTTCTTGAATGTTGTGAGGGTTCCTGCCTTTACTGCCCTTTCAGGCAGTGAGTTCCAGATTCCAACCACCCTCTGGGTGAAAAGTTTTTCCTCAAATCCCCTCTAAACCTCCTGCCCCTTACCTTGAAACTATGCCCCCTGGTTATTGACCCCTCTACTAAGGGGAAAAGTTCATTTCTATCTACCCTATCTATGCCCCTCATAATTTTGTATACCTCAATCAGGTCCCCCCTCAGCCTTCTCTGCTCCAAGGAAAACAACCCCAGCCTACCCAGTCTCTCTTCATAGCTGAAACGCTTCAGCCCAGGTAACATCCTGGTGAATCTCCTCTGCACCCTCTCTAATGCAATCACATCCTTCCTATAGTGTGGCGACCAGAACTGCACACAGCTGTGGTCTAACTAGCGTTTTGTACAGCTCCATCATAACCTCCCTGCTCTTGCCTTCATTAGCTGAGGCATAGAATATAAGTATCCCATATGCCTTCTTAACCACCTTATCTACCTGTCCTGCTGCCTTCAGGGATCTATGTACGTGCACACCAAGGTCCCTCTGATCCTCTGTCCTTCCTAGGGTCCTACCATTCATTGTGTATTCCCTTGCCTTGTTAGTCTTCCCAAAATGCATCACCTCACACTTTTCAGGGTTAAATTCCATTTGCCACTGTTCTGCCCATCTGACCAACCCGTCTATATCGTCCTGTAGCCTGAGGCTTCCCTCCTCGCTATTTACCACTCCACCAATTTTCAGGTCATCTGTGAACTTACTGATCATATCTCCTACATTCATATCTAAATCATTAATGTATACTGCAAACAGCAAGGGACCCAGCAGCGATCCCTGTGGTACACCACTGGACACAGGCTTCCAGTCACAAAAACAACCTTCGACCATCACCCTCTGTCTCCTGCCACTAAGCCAATTTTGGATCCAACTTCTTCCAAACTATCTCTGCAATGCTCTCCAACCTATATTCACTCTACCACACCCTTTTGGTCCTTCGATTCTGACATTTTGTGAGCTCTTTTTTCACCCAACCACCACACACCTCTTTTCCCCCCCCCGCACCCCCCCCCCCCTCCAAAGCACTTCTCCGACCACTCCACCATTAGTGCCAGAACCGTTAGAAGCTTTGGGACTCCCTTCACAAAACCCTTCTGCCTCTTCCAATTCTCTCTCCTTTTTAAAAGCCTTCTCAAAATCCATCTTTTTAACTAGGCTTTCAAATGTCCCACCCCTACTAATTTCTCCTCCATGGTTCAATGTCAATTTCCCCATCTGTGTCCATTTATGAAGGCCCTTGGGATGTTAAGTTAAAAGTGCTATAAATACAAGACGTTCGATTGGGTCTTTATGGGCTAGGTTGTCTGGGCTCGAGTGTCACATATGGTCCACAAGCTGTAGTTTGGACCCTACCATGTTGATGAAAATGCATAAAAAGCAGGGTAATATTTCTACTCCTAGATGAGGGTCATTGTTTTCAGTGTGGGTGGTCCAAAGGAGCTGCACTTGCACATACGATGATCTGCCCCAGTGTGTCCTCTGGGGTACAGACACCTTCCAGTCTCTCGATGTTTCTGTAGATCAGTTACGTGACCTGCTGAGTGTTGGAGCTGAGGGTAGTGGAAGGGGGGAAAAAATCATTAAACTATCTGCTCCTTTTTAAGGAATAAAAACAGAAAATGCTGGAAACACTCAGCAGGTCAATCAACAGCTGTGGCTCAATAGGTAGCATTCTCGCCTCTGAGACAGGAAGTTATGGGTTCAAGTCCCACTCCAGAGACTTCAGCGCAAAAATCCAGGCTGACACTCCAGTGCAATGCTGAGAGTGCTGCACTGTCGATGGTGCAGTCTTTCGGATGAGATATTAAAAACCTAGGCCCCGTCTGCTGTAAAAGATCCCAAAGCACTATTCGAAGAAGAATAGGGGAGTACTCCCTGGTATCCTGGGCCAATATTTATCCCTCAATCAACATCACGAAAACAGATTATCCGGTCATTTTCACATTGCTGTTTGTGGGAGCTTGCTGTGCGCAAATTGGCTGCCACGTTTCCTACATTACAACAGTGACTACGCTTCAAAAGCACTTCATTGACTGTAAAGCGCTTTGGGATGTGCTGAGGTTGTGAAAGGCGCTATATAAATGTAAGTCTTTTTATTCTTTTGGAGAGAACACAGACGAGTTGAAGTTTCAGGTTTGGACACCATCATCGTTCTATCCTAAATTATGAACTCATCAGCAGTTTGTTTTTTGTTCCTTTTTTAATTATCTCTCTCTATTGTTTTATATGGAGCAGAATCACTCGTGGCATAAAGAAATCCTGTTTGTTTGTAAAAAAATAAATTCAACCAAAATATGTTTATCCAATTTTGTCCCCTTTTATCCTTAAGATTAAAATTAAGAGTTAGGCCTTGCAGGGGTGATGTTAGGAAGCACTTCTTCACAGAAAGGCTAGTGGAAATCTGGAACTCTCTTTTCCCCCCCCCCCCCCCCAAAAAAAGCTGTTGAGGCTGGGGGGTCAGTTGTGTAAAATCTGTGTGTTATATTGCAAATTATTACACAGACTACAAGAGTAAACTTTAACAGGACTTTACTATTCGAAGGTCAGGGCGAATCTGCCCAATCACTCATTACACAGCACTTATATACCGGTGTGGTCACCACCGGTATTACAGTATACCGCAGCCAAGATAAAGTAGTGCAACACCTAAAATAGTTCTCTTAAAGGTGGACGGTTACATACAATAGTTCTCTTAAAGGTAGAATGGTTACATACACTACAATCCTCCCTTTTTAGCTTACAACATACTTATTCCCCATTAAACATAACATCATAACATATATCCAACTTCATGTAAAAACAGTTCACAGATGTAGTCTCTGCGGAAAACAGTTCACAGATTCAGTCTCTGCGGAAAACAGTTCACAGATTCAGTCTCTGTGGAGGCGCCTCCTGTGCTTCTTGACTCGGTCTGGACAACGCCTCGGTGGTGTAGCAGTTCCCTGTGGTGTAGTCGGTTCACTTTGCTGGGGTGACTCATCCAATAGTCCTTCACTGGACTTAACAGCTTGAACTTCCGTCACTTCTGAACCAGCATTGCTGACTTCTAAAAGCTTGAGTACCTTGGGAAGTTTTTCTACTTCCAAACTGATTTGGTTCCGTTCGGAGGGACCACGTGCGTGATCTGGTAGGGGTGATAATGGTTCAGATGGGTCATCTTCTTCTGTTTCGTCTTTTCCTTTCCTGCTTCTTGGAGACTCTCTGTGCTCCGCTGCCAGCCGCATGCACAGTTCCTCCTCCTCTTTCTCCTGTTGCCTTAGCAGCGCCACCATCTCCCGGTGTTTCTTAGACTTTTTGTGATTCTTCAGGGTTTTTGCACTTCGGAAGATTTCCCCACAAGCTGGGCAGAACAGGTCATCGTTATATTCGGTGTCGTTCAACAGGACGTGGTAATAATCGGTGTCGTCCTGAGCTAGGCCAGCGAGAGGGTCTTTTATTTCCTCCATGCCCAGCTGGACGTTAGTCAGCTTTTGTTCCAATTCCAGACATCTCTCCTGAAGAGACTTCTTCATGTGTTCAGCTTCCTCCAGCTTTTTCTGGGCTTCCTGCAAGTCTTTTACTAATGACCTCATTCGTGATTTCAATACTTCAACTTCATTCGGAGATTGATTGATCGTATTATTCAATCCCTCTACTGGAGCAGTTGTTTCAGCATTCTGTTGTTCAACATTGACGTGAGTCAGTGTACTTTTGGCATCCAAGGGTTGCTCTGCTGCCATCTTCTCAGTCTGTGTTGCAACCTCAGCTATTTCAATAACTTTTGAGAGCTCCAAACCCCTCTCCTTTGAAGATTTAAGCTCATGTTCAAATTGTTCCCATTTCAGAGTCTTGTCCCTCAGCATATGAAGGAGTTGGCTGACCGTTAACTCTTCTGACATCATCCGTTTCCCAGTAGCTGCAGGGATGTTTATAACCTTGCCCTGGGGCTCCTTTGCTGTTTCTACTTCGCCATCATCCGCAGCCTCCACCATTCGAATTTCCACAAATGAATCGTCCGGTGATGCTGCACCCAACTTCAGTAGGAGCTCGGAATTCATGGCGACCAAATCAGCCTTTTCTGCCTGCAACCTGCTAACAAGCGCCTTCAGTTGCTGAACATCTTGCTCCACCAGATTAGAGCACGCACCTTCAGAAACCGAATCAGCTTTGATTCGTTTGGCCTCCTCGCGCAGACGGTTTGTGTGCTCCTGCTCCCTTTTCTCCATCAGCTGCTTCTGTTGTCTTTCCAGATTCTCCCACTCTGTGTCAAAGAACTTTTTCATTGCTTTCATCTCTTGCTCAAGACGGCAACTCAATTGTTCTAATTGCTGTTGTAATTTGAAATGGAGTTGAGTTCGAGCCCGGTGTTCCTCAGAATTGTGCATGTCTGTAAACTGGACAGACTCAGAATTCTCTGTCAAACTATGTTGTTGTTGTTCAGTGGAATTCTGTTCTGAAACTTTGTTCTCCTCTGAAGCATAAGCATTTATGCACTCCTTCGTTTTTCCAACCTTAGTCAGCAAGTCCATTTTAGACTTGTCTTTCGCACCTGGGCTGGTCTTATCGTCATCAGTTTCAGAGTCTGAGCTGATTGTCTTCACCGAGTTCTCACTCGTTATTGCTTTTAGGTAGTGCCATTCCATGTTTATTTCCCTGATCCACTCCCGTCCCAGAAGTGGTGGACCTCCCTCAGGCAGTACATATAAGTCCATTCCTTGGTGTTCTTTGCCCTTGTCTCTCACCTTGACTTTTATCTTTCCGATGGGGTATACTTTATGCCCCGTGTATGTCTGCAATACGATCTTGGTATCTCTCAAGGGTATATGTGAGAATAGCTGGTTGTAATCCCTTCGATTTATGACTGATAGGGCTGATCCTGTGTCCAATTCCATTTTTACTTGGACTCCGGCTATTTTTAGCATGACCCAGATAGTTTGTAGGTCAGCTTCCTTACTCACATTGTGAATTCTCAGGCTACCCAGTTCCTGGCCATTTGGGTCTGAATCCGAATTCTGTTCATCCGAACTCTTCTCAGCCCCCTTGTGTACCTTGCTGTACTTTTCCTGCGGTGACTTTTTGTTGTTGCTGGTCTTCTTTCCTGACCGGCATATTTTAGCTATGTGACCAAGCTTGCCACATTTTCTACATTCCTGGTTTTTAAACCAGCATTGGTTCTGGTCGTGTGTTGTCTTCCCACAACGATAACATTTCGTTGTACCCGAAGTCATTTGATCCACGCTGAGTACCGCTGCCTTCAGCTGCATTTCTGCAGTGCCTCTCGCTGCGGCTTCGTGCGATGCTGCAATAAGGACAGCCTTATCAAGTGTAAGATCGTTCTCTTCTAGCAGTCGCTTTTGTGTTCCTTCCTTCGACAACCCGCACACGAACTTGTCTCTCAATGCCTCTGTTAGATTTTCCCCAAACTGACAGTATTTCGCTAATCTACGCAGTTCAACCAAGTATTCCGCGTTGCTTTCCTCTTTCCGTTGCGTTCTCGCATAAAATTTGAATCGTTCCGCCAACATCAGCGGTGTGGGGTTCAAATGATCCTTCAGGACAGCAACAATATTAGCGAAAGTCTGATCCGCCAGTTTAGCTGGTGATAGAAGATGCTTCAATAGCCCGTATGTCTTCGCCCCCATTGAGTTTAGTAAGGTTAGAGCTTTATCATCATCTGCTATTTTATTGGCCTCACAATATATCTCGATGCGTTCTACATACGTGGCCCAATCTTCCACCTCGGAATCGAAGTCGTTGATGTTACCATGCTTAGGCATCTTCACTATCTTTCTGAGAAACAACAACGAATTTGTTCGTTACTTTTTTTTTTCCAAAAATGGCGGTTTCCCGCGCTTGTCTTCTTCCCTGCCCACTTTCAAAATGGCGGTTTCCCACTCCTGTCTTCTTCCCCGCCTACTGGCGGCTTCCCGCGTTTCTTCCCCTGGCGGGAGGGGTAAGCTTTGCTCTCGGGCGACGACCGCTGGCTTTCGGGGTTCGCAGCCTGCGCGCCGGCTTCAGTGCGTTCTTTGTTCCCTTTTCTCGGCAGGGCAACCGGCGCTGGGGACAACCCGTTGGCGGCAAACAGTTCCAGCCGCTGGGCGGAATCTCGCTCAGTCTCCCTCGCTCGGTCCTGTTCCCCCTCGCTCGGGCTCTGTCTCTCCCGCTCGCTCGGGCTCTGTCTCTCCCTCAGCGGCTTCCAATCGCGCCTCCCAGCCCTCTCGCAGTTCGGTCCTTTCCTCCCCCGGCTGCGGCTGAGTTCTCCGCGGTTTTATTTATTTATTATTTTTTTATTTCTTCCTGCGCCTTACGATCCCGGTCGCAGCGCCTCGCGGCCTCGGTAGCTGCCCGGCCTTTTTCGCCGGTCGCGGTCGAGCTGTCTCACGACGCTGTTGCGTCTCCCAGCCCGCTTGTAGCCCGGTCTCTCACACCGGCTGCGTTCCCGCTTGTAGCCCGGTCTCTCACACCGGCTGCGTTCCCGCTTGTACCGCGGCTTCCGTGCCCTACGCTGCCTCAGTCTCAGCGTCTCTGGCCCCGACTTCTGTCCGGCTCCTTTCCCCCGACCGTGGTCGAGTTCACCGCCCTTATCCTCCGTTTCTTTTTATTTCCCCCCTACTCACAGTCAACGTGGCCGACTTGCTTCTCGTGGCTGATCGGCTCACTCACCACCGTGACAGAAGGGACGATCACTGCCTGTTGCTGATGGAAGGCTTCGTGTCTGAATTCTTCCTTCTTCCTTGCTCTGCAGACTCGAGTCTTCTCTCAGCAGAACGACGAGGGCGGATGCCTCTTCTCGACGCTCGTTAACTGCTTCGGATGTATCGCTGCCACAGGGTAAGATCGAACTCGTCGCCACTGTAAAATCTGTGTGTTATATTGCAAATTATTACACAGACTACAAGAGTAAACTTTAACAGGACTTTACTATTCGAAGGTCAGGGCGAATCTGCCCAATCACTCATTACACAGCACTTATATACCGGTGTGGTCACCACCGGTATTACAGTATACCGCAGCCAAGATAAAGTAGTGCAACACCTAAAATAGTTCTCTTAAAGGTGGACGGTTACATACAATAGTTCTCTTAAAGGTAGAACGGTTACATACACTACAAGTTGAAAATGTCAAAACTGAGATTGATAGATTTTTGTTAGCTAAGAGTACTAAGGGATATGGAAACAAGGTGGGTAAATGGAGTTGAATTACAAATCAGTCATGAGCTCATTGAATGGTGGAACAGGCTCAAGGGGCTGAATGGCCTACTCCTGTTCCTATCTTCCTTTCCTCTTCTGAAGGTGGTGACTTTTGTTGGCGTGTGATTTAGTGGTTGTTCAAGGTGCATCCTAATTGTTACTTCACTCACGTGGCCAATCCACAGGTGTGGACCTAAACGTAGAGTGTTGACGGGTTTTTCCAGCTGTGCACTGCATCACAGCCAAGCCTGATTTTTGTCCTCACTTGATGCCCATTTGCGTAAGCTTTCAGCATGTGTTCGCTGGATAGCAGACCAGAGTGGGAATTAAGAGCAATATACCTTCTTTTCCCCGCCCCTCCCCCCACCCCTCCCACTTTTCCCTAGCATGGGGACGCGGAGGTTAACTGCGGCATTTCCAACTTCGAAACTTGTTTGATCAAAGCTGGGACTTATGGACCATATGTTTCAGTACCACAGGCACATATATCCCTGTGTGCAAAATTCACGCAGTTCTTTATATATAAAGAAAATGTATATCCATCGGAAGGCTGCTTGGCCTTTTGTCAAATTGGTCTTAATTCTTAGAACTGGACTTGCACAGAGGGTCTGAGGCAAAGATGCTACTCATAGCCGTTTTCCCAGGTGACGTAGCGTATATAGCGATAAATGAGGATGCGGAAGCCAGTGGGACTCGTCAATTGAGGTTTTGTTACCGAAAGCTATATAAATTAATATAAATGAATCCCACCAAACAAGAGATTTGCAAAATTATGCATTATTTTAATATTTTTTCCAAAATAGGGTTCACTGACTGACTTTGAGGAAGGGGTAGCAAGTTGAAGTTGGTTCATGTTTTTGTGCCAGTGCATGTGCAGCAAGGAGAATGCTTCTTCTCTGACCCTCACTACAAGCTTAGTGTTTTTCCTCATCATATGTGGCCATGTTTTGAATCTGAATATTCTTTGTGGTTATTACTGTGGCTGTTGACCCATAAATAACCCATAATTAATCAATAGGGATTGCGGAGTAGCATGTAATTAAAGATAAAACCTGTCTGATTGAAGCACGAGATCTTTATATTTCTGAATTAGAAGATTGTGGATTCGAGCCCCACTGCAGATTTGAGCACATAATCCAGGCTAATACTCCAGTGCTGAGGGAGTGCTGCACTGTCAGTGGTGCTGCCTTTCTGATGAGACGTTAAACTGAGATGGAAAACAGCTCAGATGGACAACAACAATAACTTATTATTTATATAGTGCCTTTAACTAGTAAAATGTCCCAAGGCACTTCACAGGAGCCTAATCAGACAAAATTTGACACCAAGTCATGTAAGGAGACATCGGGACAGAGGACAAACAACTAAGTTTTAAGGAGTGACTTAAAGGAGGACAGAGAGGTAGAGGGGCGGAGAAGTTTTAGGGAGGGAATTCCAGAGCTTTGGGTGTAGGCAGTTGAAGGCACGGCCATCAATGGTGGAGTGTTTTAAAATCGAGGATGCACAAGAGGCCAGAATTGGAGGAGCGCAAAGATCTCGGCAGGTTGTAGAACTGGAAGAGGTTACAGAGCTGGGGAAGGGCAAGGCCATGGAGAGATTTGAAAACTAGGATGAAAGTTTTAAAATTGAGGCGTTCCGGACCTGGAGTCAGTGTAGGTCAGCGAGCACAGGGGTGGCGGGTGAAGGGGACTTGGCGTGAGTTAGGATACCAGCAGCAGAGCTATGGTTTATGTTGGATGGGAGTTTGACCAGGAGAGCCTTGGAACTGTCGTGTCTAGAGGCATGGCTAAGGGTTTCAGTAGCAGGTGAGCTGAGGGAGGGGCAGAGTCGGGCGATGTTATGGAGGTGGAAGTAGGCGGTTTTGGTGATGGAGCGGATATGTGGTCAGAAGCTCATCTCGGGGATCAAATATGACACCAAGGTTGCGAACGGTCTGGTTCAGCCTCAGACAGTTGCCAGGGAGAGGGATGGAGTCGGTGGTTAGGGAACGGAGTTTGTGGTGGGGACCAACGACAGTAGCTTGGTCTTCCCAATATTTAGCTTGAGGAACTTTCTGCTCATCCAGCTAGATCCTTGGGACCCCAGAGGTAACAGAGGTATGGGAGCGGGAAGAGAAGGACGTAAAAGATCTTGTGGCACTATTTTGAAGAAGAGCAGGGGAGTTCTGGCCTGGTGTGCTTGGCAATATTATCCCTCAACCTATTACCTGGTCATTATCACATGCCTTTGTGATGGTGCCTTTCACAACCTCAGAATGTCCCAAAGTGCTTTACAGCCAATGAAGTACTTTTGAAGTGCAGTCAGTGTCGCAATGTAGGAAACACACAAGAAGTTAGGTTGATATATCCCTTGGATAAATGTACAGTGTTATGTAATGGAATAGAGGGGTCATTTGGGATGGCTGCCAATTGCTGATGATCAAGTACATTTTCATTTGATCTAATGATGCAGCAAAAAAAAGTAAGGGAAAAAGTCTTGCCCTAAACATTCTATTTATTAAATGGGGCAGCTGCCAAACCAGAAATGCACTTGATAAATTTTATAATCGGTTGGCTGTGCAGATGGTAATTTATCCCTGGAGCAAATTGCTGAGGCGGCATTTAGCCTTCTGTACTTGGGACTGAATATATAATGGGGAAACTGCTGGGGAAGCTCGCTGTCATTGAAATCCCATTTGTCCATCACCCCTGTGCTCACTGACCTGCATTGGCTCTTGGTCCGGCAACGCCTCAGTTTTCAAATTCTCATCTTTGTGTTCAAATCCCTCCATGGCCTCGCCCCTCCCTATCTCTGTAACCTCCTCCAGCCCTACAAGCCTCCAAGAACTCTGCGCTCCTCCAATTCTGGCCTCTTGTCCATCCCCGATTTTCTGCACGCCACCGTTGGCGGCCGTGCCTTCAGATGTCTAGGCCCTAAGCTCTGGAATTTCCTCCCTAAACCTCTCCGTCTCTCTCTCTCTCTCTCCTCCTTGAAGACGCTCCTTAAATCCTACCTCTGTCCTAATATCTCCTTTTGTGGCTCGGTGTCAAATTTTGTTTGATAACGCTCTTGTGAAGTACCTTGGGATGTTTCACTGTATTAAAGGCGCTATATATGCAAGTTGTTGATGTTGCAGTTAGAACATATGAAATAGGAGCAGGAGTAGGTCATTTGGCCCCTTGAGCCTGCTCCACCATTCAATAAGATCATGGCTGATCTGATCTTGGCCTCATGTCCACTTTCCCGCCCGCTCCCCATAACCCTCGACTCCCCTGTAGCTCAAATATCTGTCTATCTCTGCCTTGAATATATTTAATGACTCCACCTCCACAGCTCTCTGGGGAAGAGAATTACAAAGATTCACGAACCTCTGAGAGAAGAAATTCCTCCTCATCTCTTTTAAATGGGCGACCCCTTACTCTGAAACTGTGCCCCCAAGTTCTAGATTTCCCCACGAGGGAAAACATCCTCCCTGCATCTACTCTGTCAAACCCCCTCAGAATCTTATATGTTTCAATTAGATCACCTCTCATTCTTCTAAACTCCAATGAGTATAGGCCCAACCTGCTCAACCTTTCTTCATAAGACAACCCTTTCATCCCAGGAATCAACCTCGTGAACCTTCTCTGAACTGCCTCCAATGCAAGTATATCCCTCCTTAAATAAGGAGACCAAAACTGTACGCAGTACTCCAGGTGTGGTCTCACCAACGCCCTGTACAGTTGTACCTTGGCTTTTTGAGCAGAGCGTCTGTTGACACCACTGTGTCAGCCAATGAGTTGCAGGCAGGGCATTTTACTGCACACAAAGGCTATTCAAATAGCAAACAAGAGTCTATTTAAAGAGTCTCTACCAACTACAGCAAACCGAACTCCCCACCGAAACTGCAGCAATGTCTCCCGATTTAAGCAGGGTAATTGCGCCAGCAAAATGCAGTGAATGGAGGACAGTTATATAATACAAATAATGTGGGTAAAATCAATCCCAGTCATTTACAGCAGTGCAGTTTCCAGATGTGATTAACAGGCGAATTACCCAATCATTGCCATTCTGGCCAGGACTACTTGTGTCACTATATACAGCCTTTTTTTTTTGAGGGGTGGTGCGATATCTGCACTGAAACACATGCCCTCTGGTGGACAGTGCGGAAGCATTTAATTTATCAAGAGCACTGCGCACAATCCTTTTCTCTTGGTGATCTGCTTTGGCCTCTTGTGTGCTCAGTTTATCACATAGTGCAGGGGGTGCCATTGTATATTTTAAATTGATTTTTTTTTAAGTGTAGAAAATGGCACAGAACCAAGCATTCCAAATTAGCACTGTTGGCAGGAACAGAGTCAGCAGGCGCTGCAGATGGTTAAAGTGGCCCGGCAGGGGTTGTGGAATCCTGCCCCGGCAAGCACAGCTTGCAGCCTGTTCTGTTGCTAGCGGGTTGATGAGATCCAGGCTGCCGGTGGGGAGGGAAACAGAATGGAATTCTGAGCAGGAAGCGAGAGGTCACTGCAGTTTCTCCGGTGTAGAGGGACATCATTCTTGCTCTCTGCAGATGGCTAGCACCAGACTAACGCAATTAGGCATGGAACACTTGCACCAGGGAGTACGAGGAACCATTCTATGCACCATTTTTATTAACTCAAGATCACTAATAAATTATGAACTGGGAAAATAGAATTTTTAACGCAAATGTAGTCAAAAAGAATTATTTTTCTTTAATTATATGTGTATAATTTATATGGAGCAATTGTTTTCAGTGGCAGGTGGGTCAGTAACCAGAGGACACAAATTTCAGATAATTGGCAAAAAATCCGGGTGGAATATTTTTTACGCAGCGAGTTATGATCTGGAGTGCACTGCCTGAAAGGGTGGTGGAAGCAGATTCAATAGTAACTTTCAAAAGGAAATTACGTATATACTTGAACAGGAGAAATTTGCAGGCCTATGGATCTATCAAAGACCCGGCACAGGCGCGATGGGTCGAATGGCCTAAAATCATTCTATAATGTACTCCCTTGTTCTTGAAACGAGCATTTTGTCAGTGTTACTTCATTTTTGTGCTAAAGCTAGAAAGTACAAAGAATGATATAACTTGATTTAATTTGTACTAGTAATTCTGAGAGGTGACGGAATATACTATTGGAAGTGTTACATTAGAACACAAGATTGACCTGTGGGATGCAGTTTGGATCCAGAGGGGGAAAAATTCAGTTGCTTTGTGCCTCCTGTTAGGGCGCTAACGGGGCGCAAAGCAACTAGCGCCCGGGTGCGGTGCCGCCAACGCCTCCCGCGAAATTCAGTGGGAGGTTAGCGGCGGCACCAACCGTTAGCGCCCCGCGGCGCTGCGCCGTCGGCGATGACATCATCGCCGTGCGCAGCGCCCCCTGACTTCCCGCCGGACGTTATGCCCGATGGGGTCAGGGGGGCTTACCTGCGACTGGGAAGGCGCTATTTAAAGGTGAGGAGCCGGGCGGCCATTTTTGTTGCTGGCCGCCTGCCTCCACTCCCGTCCCTGGCCTCCTGACCCACCCCCCCCCCCCACCCCGCAGAGTGCTGGCTGCGCTCCATGAGCCCGGCACTTCTCTTGAGTGCCGGGCTCTTTTGCCGGCACTCCCGATCCCCAGGGGCCCAGCTGGGCACCGGGCCGCGCTGTGCAAGGCCCCTCCCCTTTAAGAAGGGGAGGAAGGCCTGCAATACCGTGGCGCAACGTGTCACAGTGAAGAGGGAGGCGGGGCGCTTCCCTCTTGGGGTGCTACCACTCAATTTGGGTCGCAGCGCCCCAAAGGGGGCGCGACTCAATTTTTCGTCCCAAGTCTTTAACCTGTTACGCCTGTCACTTCTGAGTTACAGGTGGGGCAAGTGACTTGTTGCGGGACGTGACTTTTTGCCCAGAACCATCTCTTCAAGACTCCCTCAACATTGGGATTTTTTATTGCAGCAAATTCCACTATATGCAGAAATCGCCACCTAATAATGGTCAGTGTAATAATAATAAGAACATGCATTTATACAGCACCTTTAGTGTAGTAAAACATCCCAAGGTGCTTCACAGGAGCCTAATCAGACAAAATTTGACACCAAGCCACAAGATATTCGAACAGGTGACAAAAAGCTTGGTCAAAGAGGTAGGTTTTAAAAAGTTTCTTGAAGGAGGGGAGCGAGGTAGAGAGGCAGGGTGGTATGGTAGGGAATTCCAGAGCTTCTGGTGTAGACAGTTTTAGGTACGGTCGCCAGAGGTGAGACGAGGGTAATCTGGGATGCGCAAGATACCACAGAGTTCTTTGAGGATCGTAGGGCTGAAGGAAATTGCTGGGTTAGTGAGGGCTGAGACTATGGAGGGATGAGAATTTTAAAATTGAGGCTTTGCCGGCCAGAGAGCCAATGTCGGCCAGTGAACACAGGGTCGATGGGTGAATGGAACTTGGTTCAGCGAGGTTTTGGATGAACTGAAGTTTACAGAGGGTGGAACATGGGAGGTTGGCCAGGGGAAGCATCAGAATATTTGGAGTGGGATATAAATTGCATTTTATTGTTCTTTGTCCATAACTACACAGTGAGAAATCAAAATAAGAAAAGATAGAATTATGTTCACTGTAAATGTGAGATCACAGAATACATTTACTCCACCACCACACTGCATCATCTGTCCTGACTTATGACATCCAATATCATCATCATGAAATACGACATATTTCCTGGAGAGAAGCGCATTGTGTGTGGTATAAAATTACTTCATCGATGCAGTAAGATGTTTGCTAAAACAAGGACTGGAATACATTACAAGGCAGTAATGCAATTTGCTTTTAGATGTCAACTGAAGTCTGAGATGCATATGGCCACTTTTCCTGTATTATTCTTTATGATGTAAAATACTTACTTTTTCACAAACTGTGATTGGGTATCATGCAAGTTGCATTCTAAACAGGCAACAGGTTCCTGCAATTGCAGTGGAGATTTCTCTGTTCAGTTCAGCTCATAGTTGGTGGGTCCTGTAGTGTATGTGCTTTAAGTCAGAACTACTTTTTACAGCTCCTGTATACTGTAGTACCAGCAGTGACCACACTGGTATATAAGCTGTGCGCATGCCTCTGTACCCCAGTCTAGAGATTACCCTCCTCCAATAAAGACCTGTTATTTGTTTATGTACAGCATCCGTGTAATTATTTATCCACTGAACCACAGATCTAACAGTGGCGACGAGTGTCGATGCGAATCTACCTGCAACATAAAACAAAACAAAAAAAAATAGTCGAGTCCAGGAACACGGGCGTCAACTGCGAGCAACCGCCCAGCAGTCAGGCAGAGATCCAACTTCGCTGGGGAGGCTGTGGAGAGCCGGGCTTGGTTCCCCAGCCACAACGAGCAGTAAGAGACCGACGACAGGTCCAGAGCAGACCCTTCCCGAGCAGCGGCGGCTGGAGCCGACCGACGGCAGAGAGAGCCGAGCAGCGTTGACGGGGTAAGAAAGAGGGTGAAGAGAGCAGGGCGCAGCCGGGGGTTGATCACCGAGCAGTGTCGAGGAAAAATACTGCAAACCGGAGAGAGAGAGGGTAAGAAACAGCCGGGTTCTAGACTGAGCGGCATCGACAAATATCAAGAGAAGAACGCGCAGAGCACAGCCAGGGATCACGGGCTGATCAGGGTCCGCGGGGCGAAGCAAGGGGAGACGCCATTGAGCCGCGGAGAAGCAGGGAGAGCGCGGGAGACGCCATTGAGCCGCGGAGAAGCAGGGAGAGCGCAGGAGGCGCCATTGAGCCACGGAGAAGAAGGAAGAGCACGGGAGACGCCATTTTGCGAAGCCGCAGCGGAGAAGACGGGCGAGCGCGGGAAGGAAGGAAAGCGCGGGAGACGCCATTTTGTGCCAGCGGAGAGGAAGGGGAAGCGCGGGAGGCGCCATTGGTGATAGTTAACGCACAACCAAGGATGCTGAAGAGTGGCAGTATCCCTATGTTCGACAATGAAGTCGAAGATTGGGCGACATATGTGGAACGTATTGAGGTGTACTGCAGGGCGAATGAAGTGCCAGATGCTAATAAAGCACTGGTTCTGTTAAATTCCATGGGTGCAAAAACTTATGGGTTACTGCGAAATCTAATAAACCCAGAGAAGCCGGTAAACAAGAATTTTGAAAGCATAGTAGAAATCCTACAGGACCACTTAAACCCCACACCGCTGCTGATAGCAGAACGATTTAAGTTCCATAAAAGGAACCAACACAAAGACGAAAGCAATGCTGAGTACCTAACGGAGCTGCGCAAGCTATTGAAATACTGCCAGTTTGGAGCAGGACTAGCAGACACGTTAAGGGACAAGTTTGTGTGTGGGCTACAAAGTGAAGGAAATCCAGAAACGGCTTCTAACAGAAAAGGATCTTGCGCTGGACAAAGCTTTCAGTATGGCAGTATCACACGAAGCAGCCGCAAGGGGCGCTGCAGAGATACAACGGAGACCGCAAGAATATGGCACCAACGAAATGACCTATGGAACAGGGAAGTGCTATCGCTGCGGCAGAACAACACATGACCAGAAAGATTGTTGGTTCAAGGACCAAGTGTGCAGACATTGTGGGAAAGCAGGACACATAGCAAGAGTCTGCAGGTCTGGGAAGAAAACCAACAGTAAGAAATCTCCACAGGAGAAGTACAAAAAGGTACACCAGGTGATGGACAGTGGTTCAGACGAACAGAAAAGTGACACAGACTCCGGAAGCAAGGAGCTGGGTTGTCTGAAACTACATAATGTAACTGAAATGGAGGATCACCAGACTATCTGGGTTACACTCAAGATAGACGGAGTCCAAGTGGAAATAGAATTGGACACAGGGTCAGCTCTAACAGTCATAAATCAAAGAGACTACAAGCGGCTATTTTCACACATACCCTTGAAAGCTACAGAGATTGTCTTGAAGACGTATACGGGGCAAAAAGTCTACCCCAAAGGAAAAATAAGTGTGAAAGTGACATATAAAGGTCAGGAAATACCTAAAATGGATATATATGTATTGCCAAATGGAGGACCACCACTGCTAGGACGTGAATGGATCCGGAAGATACATTTAGATTGGCATTCCATACAGGCACTGAAGGTGGAGGCCAAAAAGGATGATGACGTCACACCTGGACGACTGTCAAAAATGCTAACTGACACGAAAGAAGTGTTCCAGGAGGGACTAGGAACACTAAAAGGAATAACAGCAACAATTAAAATAGAGGATAATGCAAGCCCAAAGTTTCTGAAGGCCAGACCAGTGCCTTATGCGATCAGACCAGCGGTTGAAGCAGAGCTGGAAGGGTTGGAACGTTCAGGAGTACTGACCAAAGTGGACTGGACCGAGTGGGCTACACCCATCGTTCCTGTAATGAAAAGGTCATTGAGTAATATGCCTGGGGAACCAAAGAAGGTCCGCATCTGTGGGGATTTTAAGGTGACAGTGAACCCAGTCCTTCACACGGTGCAATATCCGCTTCCACGAATTGAGGATATTTTCGCCTCGCTATCTGGTGGTAAACGCTTCACCAAAATTGATCTAGCCCAGGCGTACTTGCAAATGGAGGTAGAAGAAGCTTCGAAACATTACCTTACGATCAACACACATAAAGGTCTCTATCAATACAACCGGCTGGTGTTTGGAGTAGCCTCGGCTCCAGCTATCTGGCAAAGGGCGATGGATCAGGTACTGCAAGGGATTCCAGGGACCCAGTGTTATTTGGACGACATCCTGGTCACGGGCGAAAATGACGGTGATCACCTCGCTAACATGGAGAAGGTGCTCGCCAGATTAAAGGAATATGGGCTACGAGCTAATCGCCACAAGTGCGAGTTTTTCCAGAAACAGATCTCGTATTGCGGCCACGTCATCGATGAAGAGGGGTTACATAAGTCCCCTGACAAGATTGAGGCAGTAGTCAAGGCTCCAGCACTGGAAAATGTGTCACAACTGAGGTCGTTCCTCGGGCTGGTAAACTATTACCACAAGTTCTTACCAAATTTGTCTACGGTATTACACCCGCTGAACACCCTACTGCAAAGAGGGGTACCATGGAAGTGGGATGACGAACGTAGATGAACTTTCCAGAAGTGTAAAGAATTGATCACATCAAAAGAGGTGTTGGCCCATTTCAACCCAGCACTACCAATTCGTTTGGCATGTGATGCATCACCTTACGGCATTGGAGCGGTGCTGTCGCACAAATTCCCAGACGGGTTGGAGAAGCCAGTAGCCTTTGCGTCTCGGTCACTAACCTCAGCCGAGCGCAAGTACGCCCAGATTGACAGGAAGGCCCTCGGCCTAGTATGGGGAGTAAAAAAATTCAACCACTATCTGCATGGACAGAAGTTCACCTTGCTGACTGACCACCAACCACTTGTCTCCATCTTTAATCCTAAGAAGGGCGTGCCAGTAATGACTGCACAGCGGTTACAAAGATGGTCCCTGTTTCTAGGGGCGAATCAATATGAAATAGAATATAAAGGCACGAGACAGCATGGGAACGCTGATGGGCTATTGCGCCTGCCATTGTCTACTGTGGAGGAAGCACCAGCAGTGGACCCTATCGAGATATTTTATTCGTCGATAATTGAACGATTGCCAGTAACAAACGCGGATATAGAGAAGGAGACCCGCAATGATCCGACGCTGTCACGGGTATATGAATTGACGGTGAGGGGATGGCCAACACATGGCAACTCACTGTTGCCAGCATTCTCATCCAGAAGAGAACAGCTGTCAGTATGCCAGGGGACAGTGATGTGTGGATCCAGAGTGGTGATTCCACCCAAGTTAAGGGAGAGAGTGCTAAATGAGCTACATGAAGGTCATCTGGGGGGAGTGAAAATGAAAAGCCTAGCTAGGGCTTATGTGTGGTGGCCGGGAATCGATCAACAAATCGAAGACCTAACTAAGAGCTGCTTAGGATGCCAGAAGGTCCAAAATGCACCACCACATGCCCCTCTACACCCATGGGAGTGGCCCTCCTCTCCATGGCAATGGGTACACATTGATTTAGCTGGTCCATTCATGGACTCAATGTTCTTAATAGCAGTGGATGCTCATTCAAAGTGGCCTGAGGTGATAAAGATGTCTTCAACCACTACAGAGAAAAACGATTGCAGTCCTACGGACCATATTTGCCAGAAACGGTTTGCCAGAGCAGATCTGCTCTGATAATGGACCACAGTTTGTGTCCGACAAGTTCCAAAAATTCATGAAAAGGAATGGGGTAAGGCATTACACATCCGCCCCGTATCATCCAGCCACCAATGGATTGGCTGAGAGGTTCGTACAAACCTTTAAGAAGGCGATAAAGGCCATGTGCGACGAGGAAATTGCACTACAGCATAAGATGGACAATTTCTTATTAGCCTACCGAAACGCGACACATGCAGTTACCAACCAGACCCCGGCCATGATGTTCTTTAACCGAAGGTTGAGATCTTGTCTGGACTTGCTCAGACCAAATGTGCGAAGAAATGTTGAGGACAAACAATTCCAGCACATCAACGAGAAGCCGACAAGGAGCTTCAATGTAGGGCAACCAGTCTTGGCCCGGGACTATCGAACAGAGAAGTGGCAACCCGGAACGATATGTACAAGGCAGGGGCCATTAATGTACACAGTGGATGTCGGGGAGAACATTGTGAGACGCCACGTCGATCAGATCTTAGCGTCACAGGAATGCGTCAACCCCATGTCTCGAGTACCTGGGGATGAACCCGACATACCGGTAGCATCTACTTCAGACCCAGTAGCAGTGGAACCCGATGAACTACCCGATGAAAGGGGGTCAGAATCGCCTCTGCACCAAGAACAAGAACCTCCGGAAAGGCGCTCTCCCGAAAGGGTCAGGAAGCTGCCCCAAAGACTGAATCTATAAATGGACTTTTGTTATTGAATGTACATGTAAAAATGTAATTCTTATTTGAATATTAAGGGGGTATTATTAATCTAAAAAGGGAGGAATTGTAGTGTATGTGCTTTAAGTCAGAACTACTTTTTACAGCTCCTGTATACTGTAGTACCGGCAGTGACCACACCGGTATATAAGCTGTGCGCATGCCTCTGTACCCCAGTCTAGAGATTACCCTCCTCCAGTAAAGACCTGTTATTTGTTTATGTACAGCATCCGTGTAATTATTTATCCACTGAACCACGGATCTAACAGGTCCGAAGAGAAGAATTCCCATGGCCCACACACAAACGATGACCGCAACAGCAGAACAGACCAGATTCAATTGTAGGTTGACCTTCAAAGAAAATGGCATCTTCATAATCTACAATGGGGAAATTTCTTCTATTTCCTGTTTGCACTGGCAGGAGGGTCGGTAACCAGAGGACGCAGATTTAAGGTAATTGGCAGAAAAACTGGAGGCGAAATGAGGAGAAATGTATTTATGCAGCGAGTTGTTATGATCTGGAATGCACTGTCTGAAAGAGTGGGGGAAGCCGATTCAGTAGTAACTTTCAAAAGTAAATTGGATATATACTTGAAGAAAATAATTTGTAGGGAAAGAGCAGGAGAGTGGGACTAATTGGAAAACTCTTTGAAAGAGCTGGCAGAGGCACGATAGCTTCCTTCTGTGCTTTGATTCCCTGTTTTTGCCCTCCTGTAGTCTTCAGTAACTTTCTTGTCCAGTGAGCTAGTTGGTGATCTAGCTCTTGACTTACTGCCAGAATTACTGCATAGCTGGCCACCTAAGAGGCACACACAAATGCCCTAAAGTCACTGAACATTGTATTTTTCCTTTCATGCCCTAAGACAAGCATCTGGCAAGGGTATGTCCAGGCATTTAACACAGAGAGAATACCGTAAATTAACCTGTTACCCTAAGACTCTCTGGCGCCAGTGCCTCATTACATCTTTTAAAGGATTATACAATCAATTAGTGTCATCATGGAGCTGGAGTAAGTCATGTGATGTTCCAGCAGTCAGCTGGATGGGTAAACAGGTGATTTATGTTCCTTCTATTCCTCCCTCCTTTGGTGTTTTTGAAAAGCGCATAGTGCCAATGTAACCAGTTCCCAACCTAACCCACCCTGGCTGTCACAGTTACAGCCGTCTAAGATTCAGCATCTCCTCTGAAAGACTGCACCTCTGACAATGCAGTTCTCCCTCAGTGCTGCACAGAAGTGTCGGTCTGGATTAGGTGTTCGAGGTCCTGGTGTGGGGCTTGAACCCACAGCCTTTTAACCATGAGGCGAGAGTGCTACCAACTGAGCTAAGGCTGGCACCGAGCAGAAGAATATCTAGTACTGCTTCACACCACACTTCCAGTACCACTTGTGTCCCCTCAGCCTGAGCATTTTGGGGGGGGGGCGGTGGGGGGAGGAAGGGAGGCAGTTGCAATCCTCTCTCATCTTCATTTCAGAGTCTTCAGCTCATCCCAAACTCTACTGTCTGTATTCTAACTCGCACCAAGTCCCATTTACCCATCACTACTTTGCTCGTTGACCTACATCTGACAACGCCATGATTTTAAAGTTGTCACGCTTGTTTTGAAATTCCACCATGGCCTCACCCTCCTAATCTCTAACGTTCTCCAACCCTACAACACTCCAAGATCTCCGATCTCCTCCAATTCTGGCATCTTGCACATCCCGGATTTCCTTCTCCCCACCATTGACTGGCATGCCTTCAGCTGCTTGGGCCCCAGATATGGAATTCTCTACCCCCCCCCTTACACCCCTTACCCCTCTGTTTGTTTGATAACGCTCCTGTGAAGCCCTTTACGTTAAAGGTGCTATATAAATGCAAATTGTTGCTGTATTATGCCACTGATTTTATTTACCATGCTACCAGTGTTTTTGAAGAACTTTTAAATTTTGTATTCATTCAACACTTTAATCTGAATCAACACTTTAATCTGAATCCATAGAGTGATTTTAGAGGGGAGAGTTGCTCCAGCTTCAGTTCCTTTGTTGGCTTTAGCTTCCAGTTTTTCTGATTTCACAACTCCCTTTCCTGTTTGCCGCTCAACAGACGCTACTGTTGGTGCTCACAGAATGGACTTGGCGCTGTTACGACGCAGCTTAAGAAGCTAACTGCAAATGTTTTACATTGGCCTGCTCAGTGTCCACTAGGATGGTTGCTATTTTGCAGTAAGCAAAGCAGATAAACAGATGTCTAGGATGTTGTGGGAGGAGGCGGGTGGGGGGGAGTAATGATGATGTGATGCAATCCAGTGGTTGGGGGTTAGCGGACTTGGAAAACATAAACATGCCAGTCATTTCGCTGATGCGCTACAGGAATTCAACAAGGGCCTGGTTGGGGTAAATCCTGGTTGTCCTACTGTGCAGTTAGCTGTATTTCACACCATGGAAAGGGGTGTTGGAGAGTAGAGAGAAAGAAAGAAAACAATTGTGCACAGTTTGGCAAGAATATTGAGACAGAACCCTTACACGTGGAGAGCTTCATAGAAAACTAATTGTGAAATAAAATGTGCACTTTGGTGGTATTGCTGATTAAATCTCCAAGTCTCTGAGACAAGACATGAGAGGGAGGAATGCCTCTCTTGTTGGAGCCCTTGGGAAAGACCAGCAAAGTATAGGGCGTGTTTTAAATGTTGGCCAAGTTCCTGGACCGATAAAAGCAAGAGGGACAGAGAGTGCGTGGGGTGGGGTGGGGTTGGGGTGGGGGTTGGGGGGCAGCATCGAGCTGAAGCTGCACGTGACGAATAGCAGGAGCCTCTTTAAAAACTGCCGTTGGGGAAAATGTTATTGTCACTGGACACATCGAAATGTTTGAACTCCGGATTTAACCAGATGTTCACTTGGGAGAGTTCTCTGTGTCTGCTGGATTCTTAATTAAAGCTATGTTGTCTGTCTAGATGTTAGATTGTGAAGCTAAAAGCTGATGCATTCAGTGATCTTAATTCCTTTCTCACATGCCTACTCTGAGACTATTAACCCTTTGATGGAATCTTAGTAACTGAGGCTCATTTTAGACAGTGCGACGTGCATCTTTGTAATTTAATTTATTATGTCTGCCTTGTGTGGTATCTGTTGTCTTTGCAATTTTCTTCCCCTTTTGTTTTGTTTTCTGATTTGGTTGTGTTCTACTTTTGTACAAAACCTTTCTTCCAATTTAAATTTCCACAATCACCCCATCAAAAAAGATGAATTTGACCACAAAACACACACATTTACCTAACAACAACTTGTATTTGTACCCAATCGCATTGTCCAAGATACAGCCACCATGATAGTTTGCTCATCCACTATGTACCCCTAAAATATAAAATTTATTAACACACATGTCTGCCCATAAATTTGACGCTAACAACTCACTCACACTAATGGACCTCTGAACACTCTGTTTTCTCCCTCTTCTCTTGGCCTTCAAGAACCATTCTTCGCTGAGGGCACGGACCAATGACTTCTGACGGTGTTGCTCTGAAGTGTGCAAGGAAGTGTGCAAGGAGACATCTTTCCCACTCTGGGCAGGTGACTAGCCATCGCTCTCCGCTCCCTCACTGCGGAGAATGGAACCCATGAGGAATTTGTGTCTCTTATCCGTGACACATTATGTTTGCTTTCAGATCTCACGGTTATCGGAAACGGTAACATTCAGATGGACAGGTGCTTCTCAATAGGGAAATCCTTCAGGCCTCCGTATTACAGAGATGGTGGATATAAGGGTATCTTTCGCATCATTTATTTCGGGCATTCTGCTGAATCTGCAAAAGCGTCAGTATTTCAAATACCGAGCCATTGGGGGAGGGGGGCTGACCTACCCCCACCTCAATCATTTTGAGGTAGGCCAATATGGCTTTGGAGGACCATCTCCATTTCACTCCCAGGAACATTTGTCATCCGTCTTCTGCCTCCAGGTTCGGCCTGGCAGCCTGTGCAGCTCCCGGCTCGGCCTTCAAATTAGATAAGTTAGAATTCCCTAGTTCCAAGCTCAGTCCCCTTTCCAAGTCGGCCAAACCTTGAGTTCGACTCCCTCCCCTCCACACCCAGTCAACCAACCCTAGCTCTGCTACTGGCCAGAGGTCATTCTTCCTGGTACACTTTGCAATCAAGAAAGGAAGAAACCAAGAACTTGCATTTGTTAGTGCCTTTCACAAACATGGGATGCCCCAAATTTTTTTTACAACCAGTGAAGTAATTTTGAAGCGTAGTTGCTGTTTTAACATAGGAATTGTATGATTGAAAGAGTTAAACATGTTTTTTTAAAACTCTGCCTGTATCATTTTGAGTCTGTGAAAGCCACTACTGTTCAAAGAATAGATTTTAAATTGCTTCAATCAAACTTTTATTTGCGTTGCATCCAGCCATTATTTGAAGGTTGGGGGGGGGAAGAAAGAGAATAAAAATTGAACATTATTAGCTTGATCAATTGGTTTCTATGTAACGTTGGGAATTTTGGAGGGGCGGGAGGAGGGCCTTGTCAATGGACCCTTTGTGTATGGCCATTAAAATAATTAGAGCAATTTTTGGAAATGAGCTTTTGCTCTTTGTCGCCGCTTCCTGTTCCCTCTTGCCACTGGGGCTCCAATTTAGACCCTTTGTAAAGACTGTGCTCAGTGGAAGTCAGCTGTGAATAGGTATGGCAGGGCACATTGACTTGGGTACCAGGAAATGCGGCTCAAGGCTATAATCAGGGGGTTCTTTGCCACACAGCATTAAGTGCAGCATAATTGCAGCTTGTTGTAAGATAACTTTCACATTAAAAAAAAATCTCTCGTCAGTGGGGTTAACTCTTTCAGTAGCACAGTCCTGTATTTAAACACGGATCCTTGTTACTTGTTAAAAATGTATTTGTTCTGAAGAATTATAATTGAATTAACATTCTTTTTACATTGTTTCTCTAGCTTTCAATCTAATTTAAAAGTACAAATGAGATCATCGCAGACTGGCTGCAGGGAATTGTAGAGCTCGACAGTCTGTAGGAGCTGGATTAACATTAGCTAGAAGCTGATGCTGCCCAGGCTGATGATTGTCGCCACTGTTGGTAATTCAGCTCCATGTGGCTTGGTAACTCCTCCAAGTCAGTTACCCTGGCGATGTCATTAGTACTAATTTTTTTAAAACATTCCCAAACTTTTTTTTTGCACACAGGAGAACTCTGTTCTCCCGTACTCTACAGATTAGCGCCTCTGTACCAAATGTGTCCTTATTAATTCGGATAAAATGTGCTTTGTTCCTCATGGGCTATGGGCATCACTAGCAAGGCCAGCATTTATTGCCTACCCCTAGTTGCCCTTGAGAAGGTGGTGGTGAGCCGCCGCCTTGAACCACTGCAGTCTGCGTGTGGTGAAGGTGCTCCCACAGTGCTGTTGGGTAGGGAGTTCCAGGATTTCGGCCCAGCGATGATGAAGGAACGGCGGCATGCGTCCAAGTTGGGATGATGCGTGACTTGGAAGGGAACTTGGTGGGTGATGATGTTCCGATGCACCTGCTGCCCTTGTCCTTCTAGGTGGAGGAGGTTGCGGGTTTGGGAGGTGCTGTCGAAGAAGGCTTGGCAAGTTAGAAGGTGAGGAGGGGGCGGCAGTGGTCTGATGCTCATGAGGTATGGGCAGGCTTGATGGACCAGCTTTTTTTTTCTTGCCTGTATATATGTTTGCTAAATGTATAATGTCTTTGGAGCAATTGCAAATGTTGCCTTGCACATTGGCTTGTGGCTGGGTAAAGAGCACCATTTCCATCGACATGTTGCCTGACTGCTTCCTTGGTGGACTTTAGAGTATGTAAAAATATAATCTTATCTATTGATTTTATTTTTGTTAGCACCCCCCCCCCCCACTATAAACCCCAGTCCAATTTGAACCATGCAGAAAGTACATTTTGTCCACAGATGATTACACAGAACAACACCAACTTGCAGCTTGAAATCTGCACTGAGAACCTTGGGTGTGTAGCGATTTGATTTTTTTTTTGTCCCTCTGTACTTCAGCCCACAACAATACAGATGTTTGCATTTAAGTGATTTGTTCAAAAAATGAAACCGGTGAGCTCTTATAATATTGGGGGCAGGGAGGGAATCGGATTGAATCTTAAAACCAAAGCACAAGTTTATGTGTTGACTGTGAGATAATGGATAGAAAAAGATTTTAAAAACATGTTAACATAAAAATCCTTCAGTGGTGACAGTGTGGAGAGGTTGCAGCTTTTTTTATATTAGGAGCTGGTCGCAGGCCCGATGGAAATTTGCTTGGTAGCCATGGAAACCTCAACTTAGTGGAGGATATTTTTAAACTGCTGAAATACTTGGCTGGGTCCTTAACGACTAGTGCAGTTCAAGTATGAGGCAAGCCCTCTTATTTTAATTTTCTTAACACAATACATTTAACACAGCTCTTTTTTGAGTTTCTGATAATTTTAGTATGTAGTATTCGCAAACCTTCTATCTTTTAAATTAAGAACTGAGTGGGTATTGTAAATTTCTAGGGAGAAGGAAGTTGAAGGGGGTGTGGGGAATTACAACCATAGATTTATGTTCAAATCCCTCCAAGGCCTTGCCCCTCCAGCCTTACAACCCGCTGAGATCTCTGCACTCCTCCAAGGCCTTGCCCCTCCAGCCCTACAACCCGCTGAGATCTCTGCACTCCTCCAAGGCCTTGCCCCTCCAGCCCTACAACCTGCTGAGATCTCTGCACTCCTCCAAGGCCTTGCCCCTCCAGCCCTACAACCCGCTGAGATCTCTGCACTCCTCCAAGGCCTTGCCCCTCCAGCCCTACAACCCGCTGAGATCTCTGCACTCCTCCAAGGCCTTGCCCCTCCAGCCCTACAACCTGCTGAGATCTCTGCACTCCTCCAAGGCCTTGCCCCTCCAGCCCTACAACCCGCTGAGATCTCTGCACTCCTCCAAGGCCTTGCCCCTCCAGCCCTACAACCCTCTGAGATCTCTGCACTCCTCCAAGGCCTTGCCCCTCCAGCCCTACAACCCGCTGAGATCTCTGTCCTCCTCCAAATCTGGCCTCTTGCACAGCCCCAATTTACATTGTCTCATCATTGTCGGCCGTGACTTCAGCTGTCTAGGCCCTAGACTCTCTAATTCCCTTCCTAAAACTCCCGCCTCTCTACGTTTCTCCCCTCCTTTAAGATGCTCCTTAAACCTACCTTTTTGACCAAGCTTATGTAGCTCAGTAACACATTTTGTCTGATGATGTTCCTGTGAATGTTCCTTTACTATGTTAAAGTGGAAGTTGTTATTGTAGACCAAAACAATACAAAATTTCTCGAATGGGATGAGATCGGGGTCTGGTACAAACTCTTGTGCATTGAGTCATCATCTAGACTGGCCGATGAATGTTGCTGTTCCTTTACGGGGACTTATCAGATTTTTTTTTGGGTGTTGGGGGCAGAGCGGAACGGCTTCAGGTCAACCCAAAAAGTTAGTTATTCACTATCGCTAGTTAGCCTTTTGTGTCCTTTTGGTAATGGGTCGGAGGCTGGGTGACTTGCGATGACAGATTCCTCTCCAGTCAGCCTAAACCAGCCTGTGTAATTTGTGACTTTTTTTGCTAGCTGAAAGTTGTTAATTCTCATGTGATTTCTTCCCTTTCACATGCTCAATAGAACAAAAGATTCTTAAATATTTTGCTTAAAACGAAGAATACGATGCCCAGGTCCAAAATGTACTATGGGATAGAAATTTGTCTTGGGCGGTATCTCATCGGCCATCTTGTGATACGCCCCGCTTGATATTCATTTCTACTGAAGTCAGTGGAACTCAGTATGAGGCGGGGAGTGAAATGAGCAGTTGATTCAATATCACCTCCTTTGTGCTACTGCCCAATATGAATTTCTAGCCCTGTATATTTAAAATGGAGTTAACTAAAAAAAAATTGAAATTGTTTTTTAGCAGTGGACTCGACCTCTAAGTGGCTGAGATGACAGGGCTCTGGGAGAAATTGCAGAAGGGCAGGTGCAGGCTGGGTGCTCGAATGCAATGGCATTACCACACATTGACCTGCACTTGTAAATGATGTGGGAGTAATTACACTAGAAAAATTACTAGAGAGCTGTTTCAGTGGAACTGGTTTCTCTGGAATTCAGAAGGAAGATACCTACCAAGATAAGTCTTCCACAATTGGAATTGGTTTGTTGCTAGGCAATGTTACTAGCTGATGGGAAACCAAAGTGCTTTAGTTTCCAAATGCCAATTTAAGTAAAGAACAACTTGTATTTATATAGCACCTTTCACGACCTCGGGACGTCTGAAAGAGCTTTCCAGCCAATTAAGTACTTTAAAAAAAAAAGTGTAGTCACTGTTGTAATATGAGGCCAGTTTTATATGTTGTAGGGGATGGTGATGGTGCAACCACCTTGAGGGCACTTCAGCCACAAACTGCTGAGTCATGAAGGCTTTTCTCATGACTAGCAGGCAGTCTACGGTATGGACTGTTTTAATTCACTACAAGTTGATTATCACTTTATCCTGAGGACATAATGCATCAGAATGAACAAACAGAAGAAAAATCACGCACAGTATAAAGGGGCTTGGGCAGTACTAACCAACATAGTTGTGGATGTCTTGGCTAGGATTATAATGTGTGGTTTGGAGTTTTGCAAGCGTTTAATACTGATTTCCATCATATCTTGATTTCATTTCTCTGGCCTTACTGCGCCACCTTCATCTTCCATTCTTTTCTCCTCTGCAGCTCCCAAATTTGGGATGAATAGCTGATGGAGCTTCAAAGGAATGAGTGTTGAGAATTTATGGAACCCTTAATGCACTTATAGTTGGTGGTGTAAACTTGCCACAGGCTTGCCTCGTCACTTATATTTTAGTGTTCCCTTGTCAGTTCAGTCAACTAATTCAATATAGGTTCTACATTTAGTTTTAAACCGTATAATAAATGCACATTGCAACGTGTTTACAATGATGTGCTGTTTGATTCAATAACCTATGGGAAATGGCTTTGTTTGGTATCCTTATAACCAGCATCCTTTTTGTGAATATTGTGCATTATATCATCTGAACCCCATGTATACATTAAAGCTGTAACTCTTATGGTTATTTCCCTTAGGGTAACTTGATACCAAGTATTTGCTACGCCACTTTCTTGGTGTCATACTTGTGGCACCCATTTACCCTCTTGTGTGAGTGACTCCCTCCTGATTTACTTTCTCCAGCTCCCGAGAGAAATAACTTTGCACGTTTAAAGCTACGGCTGTGCGTCAAAGCCTTTATTTTGCTCTAGTGAAATGTTATACTAGCCCGAGCAAGCCCACCGATCCAATGGGGCAGAAACCATTGCTTCAATACAATAATTTAAAGTTCAGCCTGTACACCCATTGTGAAAACATGGCAGAGGAGCAAGGCAGGTACAGCAAGGAGAGCTAAGGTTCTACAGAGAATAGCTGTTGCAATAAATTAACTGCAAGATATTGAATTAGTGGGTAACCTGGGCAATTGTATCCACACAGGAATTAAATCACAAGTGCGGCAATAAATAACAGTTGCTGCTTTCCAGAGCAAACCCAGGCGGCTGATAAACAACTTGACGCTTTTTTTCCCCTCTTAAATTTATTTTAAAGTTTATTACTAGGTTAGAACATTAGTAGTGCAAGGTGTTCTGCTACAAAATTGACATCCAACTACTGAAAGGGGACTCTTGGCAATAAAGGGCTTGTCAGCAAGTCTCTCGTACTATTTTTTTAATATTCATTCTGATGAAGACACATACTGTCTCGAGACCTACCAAATCTGTTTATAGATGTGACATAGCTGTGGCTGTTCTCTTTATTATTAGGTCTATTGAGTTTCCCTGCCGCTTAACAGAACAAAATTGTGCTGTTTTCTTCTTTCCTCCCATGAAAAGTCAACGCTGTCTTTAGGAATGATAATTTGATTTATATCACGCATGCACATGTAAATGTAAATAGATTTCTCCATTAAAAAAAAATTGAATGAATTAACTAATATGAACCACATGTGCACGAGTGTGCATCTACTCTGATGGATGACAGAGAGAGTTACAAGGCAATACTTGGGTGGTTCTGATGACCACGTAAACCCTCAGCGGTTTATAAACTGAGAGATTGAATTACTGCCTTAACTCTGTTGACAGATGTTTGTTCTGTATATGTGGGATTCTGTCTTTTCTTGTTTGCTTGTTATCGAGCATCAGACTGAGGGCAGTAAGGATGGGGGCGACTGCATAAGGTGCAATGAAGCGGTTAGTGACTGGGGGTTTGAAGAGGGTTGGCAACCACGTGACTGGCACTAGGGTGATACCGATGTTTGAGTTATAAAGCAGATTACTGATGATATTGTAATGTTCGCACTGGCCATATTGTACGCAGGTAATGGAACACCGATGATTTCTTGCATAAATTTGAGGTGAAGTCACCGTGCATCAGCTGTACCAAAAAGGAAAAGAAACTCTACCCCCATATACACCTCACATCTATTTATTTGTGTAGGGCAAGTGATGTGTTATCACTTAGAAAACTCTAACCAGTACAACTTATTTACAATGATGTGCTGTTTGACTCAATAATCTGCCGTAACCTATGGGATATAACTCTATTTGGTAATCTCCTCATAATCAGTATCAAGGCCTTGGTGTAAATATTGTGCATAATATCATCTGAACCTGTTGAATACATTAAAACTGTAACACTCATCCCTTATTTCCCTTAGGGTGACTTGATGCTAAATATTTGTTACGCCACTTTCTTGGTGTCATACTTGTGGGCACCCGTTTACCCACTTGTGTGAGTGACTCCCACCTGGCTTATTTCTTCCAGCTCCTGTGAGAAATAACTTGCATACTTAAAGCTGCGGCTGTGCAGCAAAGCCCTTATTTTCACTGCCTTCAGGCAAATTTGTGGTACTCATCAGCCAGTTATGGTAAGTGTAGAAGTTCTGCGGGATTTGGTGCAGGTTGCCATGTTGCAACAAATTGCTTACCATGTCGTACCCAGAAATGTGAGCTTTGCAGATTTGAAAGACTTGCATTTCTATAGCTAAGAAATAACAAAGGGCAGCAAACACGGGTGGGGGGAGAATAGTTTATAGGCCCCCTAACAGTAATCATAGTGTTGGACAGAGTATAAATTAGAAGAGCATGTAACAAGGGTAATGCAATAATCGGGGATGGGGGGTGTGGAATTTTAATCTCCATATAGACTGGGCAAACCAAATTGGAAAAAGTAGCTTGGAGGACGAGTTCATGGAATTAATTCGAAATAGTTTCCTAGAATAATATATAGACGAACCAACTGGGGAACAGGCTATTTTAGATCTAGCATTGTGTAATGAGACAGGGTTAATTAGTAATCTTATAGTAATCTCTGTGGATGAGTGAACATATAGAATTTCATATAAGTTTGAGAGTGATGTGGTTAAATCTGAAACTAGGGTCCTATATTTAAATAAAACCAATTACGGAGGTATGAGGGGCGAGTTGGCTGAGGTAGATTGGGAAATTAGATTAAAAGATATGGCTGTAGATAAACAATGCCAAACATTTAAAGAAATAATTCATACATTCCCTTGAGGGTTAAAAACTCCACTGGAAAAGTGGTACAACTGTGGCTAACTAGAGAAGTTAAGGATAGTATTCAATTAAAAGAGGCTTACAATGTTGCCAAAAAGAGTAGTAAGCCTGAGGATTGGAAGGGTTTTTAAAAATCGGCGAAGGATAACTAAGAAAGTGATAGAGGGAGAAAATAGAATATGGGAGGAAACTGGTAGGAAATATAAAATCTGACGGTAAGAGCTTTTAGAGGTATGTAAAAAAGGAAAGATTAGCCTAAGTAAATGTGGGTCCCTTAGAGGCATAGACAGGAGAAAATATAATGGGGAATAGGGAAATGGCAGACTTACTATTATTACCTCTGGTGTCCCCCAAGGATCTATCCTCGGCCCCCTCCTATTTCTCACCTGTATGCTGCCCCTCGGTGACAGCATCGGAAAACGCGTCTGATTCCACATGTATGACATCTAGCTCTACCTCACCACCACCTCTCGCGACCCCTCCACTGTCACTAAATTATCAGACTGCTTGCCCAACATCCAGTATTGGATGAGCAGGAATTTCTTCCACCGAAATATTGGGAAGACTGAAGTCATTGTCTTCGGTCCCAACTACAAATTCCGTTCGCTAGACACCGACTCCATCCATCTCCCTGGCAACTGTCTAAGGCTGAAGCAGACCGTTCGCAACCTTGGTGTTGTACTTGACCCCTAGATGAGCTTCCGATCACCTACTTCCACCTTCGTAACATTGTCCGACTCCGCCAATGCACCAGCTCATCTGCTGCTGAAACCCTCATCCGTGCTTTTGTTACCTCTAGACTTGGCTATTCTAACGCTCTCCTGGCCGGCCTCCCATCTTCCACCCTCCTTCATAAAGTTAAGGTCATCAAAAACTCTGCTGCCCGTGTCCTAACTCGCACCAAGTCCCCTGTGCTCGCTGACCTGCATTGGCTCCTGGTTGAGCAACGCCTCGATTTTAAAATTCTCATTCTTGTTTTCAAATCCCTCCATGGCCTCAACCTTCCCTATCTCTGTAATCTCCTCCCGCCATAAAGTCCTCCGAGATATCTGCATTCCTCCAATTCTGGCTTCTTGCGCATCCCTGATTTTAATCGCTCCAACATTGGTGGACGTGCCTTCAGCTACCCAGGCCCTAAGCTATGGAATTCCCTCCCTCAACCTCTCCGCGCCTCTACCTCTATTTATCCTTTAAGACTCCTTAAAACCTACCTCTTTGATCAAGCCGTTGGTTATCTACCTTAATATCTCCTTATGTAGCTTGGTGTCAAATTTTGTTTGATAATGCTCTTGTAAAGTGTATTGGGACGTCTTACTACGTTAAAGGCACTATATAGTGTTGGCTGTGGTTCAGTGCATAACTTCTTCTCCTTCTTAGGCAGTCCCTCGGAACCGAGGATGACTTGCTTCCACATTAAAAATGAGCTCGCAGGTGACTGATTAGTCCAATGCGGGACCTACAGTCTCTGTCACAGGTGGGGCAGACGGTGGTTGAAGGGGCGGGTGGGTGGGGTGCTTGGGTTGACGTGCGCTGCCTGCGCTTGGCTTCCACTTGCTCCCGGCGAAGAGACTCGAGGTGTTCGGCGCCTTCCTGGATGCTTCTCCTCCACTTTGTGCGGTCTTGGGCCAGGGATTCCCAGGTGTCAGTGGGGATGTTGCACTTTTTCAAGGAGGCTTTGAGGGTGTCCTTGAAGCGTTTCCTCTGCCCACCTGGGGCTCTCTTGCCGTGCCGGAGCTCCGAGTAGAGTGCTTGTTTTGGGAGTCTCGTAACGGGCATGCGGACAATGTGACCCGTCCATCGGAGCTGATTGAGCGTGGTCAGAGCTTCAATGCTGGGGATGTTGGCCTGAGCAAGAACACTGACGTTGGTGCGCCTATCCTGCCAATGGATTTGCAGGATCTTGGGTTTGCATGTTCTGCAATCTTGATTTTTGCCTTAATTCCTCTCAGTGTTCCCAGTCCCTGTTGGAACACCTCTTTAGCCTCATCCAATATGCTGGACAATCGTTCAGGTTTGACATCTTTTTTTCCAGAATCTACCGTTATTGCTTTTAGGGAGTGCCAGTCCATATTTATTTTCCTGATCCACTCCCGTCCCAGAAGTGGTGGACCTCCCTCAGGTAGTACATATAAGTCCATTCCTTGGTGTTCTTTGCCCTTGTGTATCACCTTGACTTTTATCTTTCCGATGGGGTATACTCTTTGCCCCGTGTATGTCTGTAATACTATCTCCGTATCCCGTAGGGGAATATGTGTGAATAACCTTTTGTAATCTTGCTTATTCATGACCGTCAACGCCGATCCGGTGTCCAATTCCATCTTCACTTGGACTCCTGCTATCTGCAGTGTGACCCAGATAGTTTGTAGGTCAGCTTCCTTACTCACATTGTGAATTCTCAGACTACCCAGTTCCTTGCTGTTGGAGTCTGAATCCGAATTCTGTTCATCCGAACTCTTCTCAGCCACCTTATGTACCTTTCTGCGCTTTTCCTGCGGTGACTTTTTGTTGCTGGTCTTCTTTCCTGACCGGCATACTTTAGCTATGTGACCAAGCTTGCCACATTTTCTACATTCCTGGTTTTTAAACCAGCATTGGTTCTGATCGTGTGTTGTCTTTCCACAACGATAACATTTCGTTGTACCCAAAGCCATTTGATCTACGCTGAGTACCGCTGCCTTCAGCTGCATTTCCGCAGTGCCTCTCGCTGCGGCTTTGTGCGATGCTGCAATAGTGACAGCCTTATCAAGTGTAAGATCATTCTCTTCAAGCAGCCGCTTTTGTGTTCCTTCTTTCGACAATCTACACACGAATTTGTCTCTCAGTGCCTCTGTCAGTCTTTCCCCAAACTGACAGTATTTCGCTAGCTTACGCAGTTCAATTAAATACTCCGCGTTGCTTTCCTCTTTCAGTTGCGTTCTCGCATAAAATTTAAATCGTTCCGCTAACATCAGCGGTGTGGGGTTCAAATGATTTCTCAGGACAGCAACAATATTAGCGAAAGCCTGATCCGCCGGTTTAGCTGGTGATAGAAGATGCTTCAATAGCCCGTATGTCTTCGCACCCATTGAGTTTAGTAAGGTTAGTGCTTTATCTTCATCTGATATTTTATTTGCCTTACAATAAATCTCTATGCGTTCTACATACGTGGCCCAATCTTCAACATCGGGATCGAAATCGTTGATGTTACCACGCTTAGGCATCCTCACAATCTTCTGGAGAAACAAAAAGAAATTTTTCTTTAATTTTTTTTTTAACTGGCGGTTTCCCGCGCTTGTCTTCTTCCCCCGCCTACGAAAATGGCGGCTTCCCGCGTTTGCCTTTCTCCCCCGCTGGCTGTAATGGCGATTGCCGTATTGCTGCGTTCGCCCTCCCCAGCGGTTCTCAAATCGTACCTCCCAGCCCCTCTTGCAGTCCGGTCCTTTCCCCCCGGCTGCGGCTGAGTTCTCCGCGGTTTAAAAAAATTTTTTTTATCCCGCGCCTCACGGCCTCGGTAGCTGCCCGGCCTTTTTCCCCGGTCGCGGTCGAGCTCTCTCTCGACGCTGTTGCGTCTCCCAGCCCGCTTGCAGCCCGGTCTTTTACACCGGCTGCGTTTGCATTCACCGTGGCTCCCGTGCCTTACGCTGCCCCAGTCTCAGCGCCTCTGGCCCCGACTTCTGTCCGGCTCTTTTCCCCGGCCGTGGTCGAGTTCTCCGCCCTTATATCCTCCGTTTTTCCCTCCCCTACTTCACAGCCAACGTGGCCGACTTGCTGCTCGTCGCTGATCAGCTTACCCACCACCGTGATAGAAGGGATGATCACTGCCTGTTGCTGATGGAAGGCTTCGTGTCAGGATTCTTCCTTTGCTCTTCAAACCCGCGTCTTTTCTCAGCAGGATGATGAGGGCGGATGCCTCCTCTCAACGCCCGTCAACTGCCTTGGATGTATCTCTGCCGCAGGGTAAGATCGTACTCGTCGCCACTGTTAAGTCTGTGTGTTATAGTGAGAATTACTACACAGACCACAAGAGTAAATTTTAACAGGTCTTTACTAGTCGAAGGTCAGGGCGGAACTGCCCAATAAATCATTACACAGCACTTATATACCGGTGTGGTCATCACCGGTATTACAGTATACAGCAGCCAAGATAAAGTAGTGCAACTCTTAAAATAGTTCTCTTAAAGGTGGAACGGTTGCATACACCACAGCAGCGTTGGTGTTACCTCTCCAGTGCTTTGAGGTGCCTGCTGTACATGGTCCATGTCTCTGAGGCATACAGCAGGGCAGGTATCACTGCTGCTCTGTAGACCATGAGCTTAGTGCCGGGTCTGAGGTCCTGGTCTTCAAGCACTCTCTTTCTCAGGCGACCGAAGGCTGCACTGGCACACTGAAGGCGTTGTTGGACTTCGTTGTCGACGTCTGCCCTTGTTGACAGTAGGCTCCCGAGGTATGGAAAGTGGTCCACGTTGTCCAAGGCCTTGTCGTGGATTTTGATAATCGGGGGGCAGCACTGTTAAGCGGGGGCAGGTTGGTAGAGGACCTTTGTCTTACGGATGTTTAGTGTAAGGCCCATGCTCTTGTATGCTTCGGTGAAGGTGTTTACGATGGTTTGGAGTTTGACCTCCGAGTGAGCGCAGACGCAAGCATCGTCTGCATACTGTAATTCGACGACAGAGGATGTCTGCATAACACCATCACCTCTGAGTCAGAAGGTTGTGGGTTTGAGTTCCGCACCAGAGACTTAAGCACAAAATCTAGGCTGACACTCCAGTGCAGTACTGAGGGAGTGCGGCACTGTCAGAGATGCCGTCTTTCGAATGAGACGTTAAACCGAGGCCCCGTCTGCACTCTCGGGTGGGCGTAAAAGATCCCATGGCACTATTTCGAAGAAGAGCAGGGGAGTTATCCCCGGTGTCCTGGCCAATATTTATCCCTCAATCAACATCACTAAAACACGTTATCTGGTCATTATCACATTACTGTTTGTGCGATCTTACTGTGCAGAAATTGGCTGCCGCGTTTCCTACATTACAACAGTGACTACACTTCAAAAAGCACTTCATTGGCTGTAAAGCGCTTTGGGACATCTTTTTCTCAAAAAACATTTTTATATTTCAAATAAACCTGTCCATGAAATGTTCTCTCCTGCTCAGTGTTGTTTACTTTGATGCTGTGATTGTTTTATACCTGCCATTCTTTCACACTTTCAGACATAATTTACAATGACCAGTTAATCTGTTTTAGTGATGTTGGTCAAGGGATAAATATTGGCCAAGACACTGGGGAGAACTTCCCTGCTCTTCTTTGAACTATTGCCGTGGGATCTTTACGTTCACCTGAGAGGGCAGACGGGGCCGCGGTTTAATGGCCCTTCAGAGGCACTTCTGCCAGCTGATTTTTTTTATTCGTTATGGAACCTGGTGAAAGGCTCTATATAAATGCAAGTCTATCTTTCTTTATAAATGGAAGTTGTTGTTGTTGTTAAAGCAGCTTTTGACACTGTTGTGTTGCTGGACTAGTTTCCTTGCTGCAGGGTCGAGTGCTGTAGGGGGCAGCATTACATAGTATTTAGGAGCGTTGATGGTATATTCCAGTTCTGCTCTGCAATGGGGTAACTAATGTGCTTCCTGTGGAATTATTATATTCTAGGTCAAAGTAATTAGTTTAACGTGTAAAGCGAGTGACAGATAATGTAATTTCATGAAAATAACCTTCACCTTTTTCTCAAAAAAACATTTTTATATTTCAAATAAACCTGTCCATGAAATGTTCTCTTCTGCTCAGTGTTGTTTACTCTGATACTGTGACAGTTTTATACCTGCCATTCTTTCACACTTTCAGACATAATTTACAATTACCAGTTCACACATATAGATAGAGACTTCTGCCCCATTGGGAGTAGTTCTGCAATATAATTTGGTTCCCTTTTTGCTACCCTTTTCTGACTTGTACTGCAGAGAGGATTCCAGATGACGCTGGAACAACTGGACATGTGCAGGATTGAATGCAAGTTAAATGCAACTGTGCACGTCTCATCTTAATATGTACGCAGTTTCTGCAAGATTCTGCCCATGGACTCTTCCCAACATTATTGGAAAGGGACCGACCATAAGTTTATTGCTAGCCTTTAGGCCACCATAGGTCAGAATGAAATGAGGGCCCAGACTGCAACTGGTGGCCACTGCTGCTTTGCTTCCACTGGCGGGGAACCAAACTGCCTTCTGAGGTGGTACTCCATGCCTCCAGAAAAAAGGACTTAACATTTCTATAGCGCCTTTCGTGACTTTGCGACATCCCAAAGCACGTTAAAGCCTTTGAAGCACTTTTTGAAGTGTAGTCACTATTGTAATGTAGGAAACGCGGCATCCAATTTGTGCACAGCAAGATCCTACAAACATCAGTGTGTTGATGAGCAGATAATCTGTTCGCGATGTTGGTTGAGAGATAAATATTGGGCCGGACACCAGTTGGTTGAGAGATAAATATTGGCACGGACACCGGGGAGAGCTCCCCTGATTTTCTTTAAACTAGTGCCATGGGTCTTTATGTTCACCTGAGGGGGCAGAAGGGGCCTTGGTTTAATGGCCCATTGGAGGCACTTCTGCCACTTTTTTTTATTCATTCATGGGATGTGGGTGTCGCTGGCAAGGCCAGCATTTATTGCCCATCCCTAGTTGCACTTCAGAAGGTGGTGGTGAGCTGCCTTCTTGAACCGCTGCAGTCCGTGTGGTGAAGGTACTCCCACAGTGCTGTTAGGGAGGAAGTTCCAGGATTTTGACCCAGCGATGATGAAGGAACGGCACTATACTTCCAAGTCAGGGTGGTGTGTGACTTGGAGGGGAACTTGGAGGTGGTGGTGTTTCCATGCGCCTGCTGCCCTTGTCCTTCTAGGTGGTAGGGGTCGCGGGTTTGGGAAGTGCTGCTGAAGAAGCCTTGGCGAGTTGCTGCAGTGCATCTTGTAGATGGTACACACTGCAGCCACGGTACGCTGGTGGTGGAGGGAGTGAATGTTTAAGGTGGTGGATGGAGTGCCAATCAAGCGGGCTGCTTTGTCTTGAATGGTGTCGAGCTTCTTGAGTGTTGTTGGAGCTGCACTCATCCAGGCAAGTGGAGAGTATTCCATCACACTCCTGACTTGTGCCTTGTAGATGGTGGAAAGGATTTGGGAAATCAGGAGGTGAGACACTCGCTGCAGAATACCCAGCCTCTGACCTGCTCTTGTTGCCACAGTATTTATGTGGCTGGCCCAGTTAAGTTTCTGGTCAATGGTGACCCCCAGGATATTGATGGTGGGGGATTCGGTGATGATAATGCCGTTGAATGTCATGGGATGGTGGTTAGACGCGCGCTTGTTGGAGATAGTCATTGCCTGGCACTTGTGTGGCATGAATGTTACCTGCCACTTATCAGGCTAAGCCTGAATGTCATCCAGGTCTTGCTGCATGTGGGCATGGACTGCTTCATTATCTGAGGAATTGTGAATGGCACTGAACACTGTGTAGTCATCAGTGAACATCCCCATTTCTGACCTTATGTTGGAGGGAAGGTCATTGATGAAGCAGCTGAAGATGGTTGGGCCTCGGACACTGCCCTGAGGAGCTCCTGCAGCGATATCCTGGGGCTGTGATGATTGACTTCCAATCACCACAACCATCTTCCTTTGTGCTAGGTATGACTCCTGCCAGTGGAGAGTTTTCCCCCTGTTTGCAAGTCAGTATATAGCAATTTATGCTATATATTGACTTCAGAGCTGGCAATGCAATTTTAAATGGAGTATTTGTTATTTCTGCTCTCATGAGGGTTACTTGTTAATTGAAGGGAGATCATTTGCAAAACAGACAACTGCTCCTACAGTGGAGGAGAGTATTTTTTTCTTATCCTGGGAGTAAATAGTATGTTTCAGTGAAATTATAATATTTCTAATTTTTTCCAATCTTCCTCCTTGAGGCAGTTGATCTATTGTCAACAAACCCATGAGATCTAACAGCCCCCTCTTACTCCACAAAAAGCAGCAAGGCACATGCAATTTTCCACAGTGTATTTGTTATGGTGTTACCTCATTAAAGACTTGATTCATTTCTTCTGCTTGAGTGCAGTTTCAGAAGTTCAGCTTAGTGCACTGGTACCTTGCCCAAGTGACCATTCTCTATGTCTGAACCTAGATAGTAAATCAACTGTTTGACCAAAGGGAGTTGTCATTGTGTCCAGTCCAATCTTCTCGCCCAATGTGAATGGATGTGTGCACTTTCCAGCAGGCTTTCCTGGAGAACAGTCAGGAGAAGGAGCCTTTGATTTGTTTTTTTTTCTTTCCATGGCCCTGGTAAAATGAGGCTAACTGTAGTGTTCTCGAACTAACTTTGCAGACCAGTGATCAAACCTCCTTGTCTGTTGGGCTCATCACCACATCATACAATTGATTTGTTTACCTAATCTCAAGGAACACAGTCAAACAGTTTATCACCATACAGAAAGAGGTTATTCGACCCATCGTGCCTGTGCCGGCTCTTTGAAAGAGCTATCTAATTAGTCCCATACCCCTGCAAATTTTCTCCTTCAAGCATTTATCCAATTCCCTTTTGAAAGTTAGTACTGAATCTGCTTCCACCAACCTTTCAGGTGGTGCATTCCAGATCACAACAACTCGCTGCGTAAAATAAAATTCTTCTCATCCTGCCTCTGGTTCTTTTGCCAATTACCTTAAGTCTAAGTACCCTTCTGCCACTAGAAACAGTTGCTCCTTATTTACTCTATCAAAACCATTCATGATTTTGAACACCTCCATTAAATCTCCCCTTAATGATCTCTGCTCTAAAGAGAACAACCACAGCTTCTCTAGTCTTGCCGTAGAAGTCCCATATCCTTGGTACCATTCTTGTAAATCTCCTCTGCACCCTCTCTAAGGCCTTGACATCCTTCCTAATGTGTGGTGCTTTTTTTTTTGCACTTGTTGAAAATGTAATTTTTAATCTACATCAGCAAACATGTTAACTCGTGCTCAGCTTGACCTGTAGATATTCTCTCATTTTGAATAGTTCTGCAAAATGCTGTGAAATTTGGGAAGGCAAAGCTCCACCACACACTGGTCTTTTCTGCCCTGAGACAACACCAGAGCATAGGCTGACCAGATGTCCCCATTTTCCAGGGACAGTCTTCAGATTTGGGAATGTGTCCCCGGGCAAACTATGTTCCCTGGAAGAGTCCCCAGTTTAAAGATCTCGTCATCGATACTGAGTCTTTGATTTTTTTTTTCAATGCTAATGCACAGAAACCCATTTCTCTGAGATTCTCCAGCAGTTTGAGATCAGGAACAAAGTCCTGGAGGGGGTTTAATGGAGTGTCAATGGTGGCCCCACCTTCCCACAATGCAGTTCGGCTGAGAAAAGGCCCTATCTATAGCTCTGGCCGCTCTGCACTGTCAGGGTTGAATCACCTAATCAGTGTTTCATCCAATGGTGACTGGGCAGAGGGTGGGACTTTCAAATGTGCGGGAGAAGCCAAGGGAGTGGTGAGAGCTGGTGGGTGGGTGGATTTGATTTACTTTACCAGTTTACCTGTATGGTGCATCATGGCTTTTTTTATTGAATAAGGGAAGGCAAGCTCTAAATTCTCCCGCCGGGAAGAGGCTTGTGAATCTGAAACCTTCTGAGACAGTGGGTGTTTCATGGAAAATCTCAGTCTGTTGGGAACAGATTTAAGATTGAGAAATTAAAATTGAGGGTATTCGGGGATGATTAGATGGCGCAGCACTATTGCCAGAACACACGTAAGATTCGTGATTTGTTTGAGCTAACCTGCGCAGTCGCGCAGCCCGGGACCGGCTTTTCCAAGGTGAAATTTCACACATGCGTAAAACTTTGAATGGGCCATACAGCCTGTTAAAGGGGCCGCGCACCCAAAAAAAATTGCGGGGGGACCATTGCCCGTGTCCCCCCTCGGATTTGGTTATGAAAATATGGTCACCCTACCAGAGCACCTTTTTCCTCTCAGTGCTCCATTGTATGCCCTTGCCTCATTAAAGGAGTGTTTTCCTTCAGTTAATTCTTGAAGGTGTGATCCAAATGGTACTGTAGTCCTGTGTGTACTGGACTACAGGCTATTTGAGCGTCCCTCTTATATTCTTGCTTAATAATGCACGAAATATGTTACTTGCTTGCAGTGTTAAGTGAAATAATTCTTATCACCATTTGCAAATACTTGCTATCTGCCATCTAACCATTCAGCTTCACTAAGGATTGTTTGCCAGTGAGCAGTATGTATGTAGTATCAGAGGCGGCCAAAAGAAATGTAATGTTCTCAGAGCTATGTCATGGTTAATGCATTTCCGCATATGTTATCTTGTGTATATATCAATATGGAAATGTTGGTTTTAAGTAGTTTTTCTTTGTACAGTCCAAGTCATTTCATCTATAAGGAAAATATGGTTTTAGCTTCATAGTTCACAGTCTGGACAATCAAATCTGGCAAAGGAATACAAAACAACAACTTGCTTGTTTAGTTTTGGACGCACTCTTTCATCTTTTATGCTTGAAGATGGACAGTGTGTATACGGAAGTTAATGGCCTGCACTCTGGGGATTTGCAATTATATTGTAGTTAAAATTTTAAATAGTTGCAGAGCATTTGACATAGTAGCTTTTGTTTTGAATGCTGCACAAGGCTGAAGTGTGGATCAAAGTGTGGGCTGACAAAAGTTGCTATGGGGGTTGGGTGGGTGCAGTGATTGGGAAGGAGATGGGAGAGTGGAACAAGAGGGAAGTGGAAACGTGTTTGAATGGAAACTGTGCAGCTCCGGTTGTGGCCTCAAAGGCCAGTGGTAGTGAACCAAGTATTGAGGTTTGATTCCAGCCTTTCCTTAGATGTGTTTTGTGATCAGTGTTGCGCTAAAAGGTGCTTTGGACAGATGCCATTTGGTACTGCTTTGATGTGTTTGTGTTTATTTTGTGAAAATGCAGCCTTTAATGTGTAGGAGGATAAATAACTCAGAGCCCTAGCACCGTAACTTTTGACTGTTCCTCTATTAGGCCAGAGGTGTGTGGTGCCATTTCCACATCGTTGACTGTAAATTTGCAGAACATATTTACAGAACATGTGTGACATTCTCTTTATGGAGATCCAAGATAGTAAGATTTGCTCTGCTTTCCTTCATGAGGAAGAGTGTGTCTGTGGAGCAGGATAAAGGAATCTATAGAACTTTCAGCAATGTTTACAGTGCAGGGCTCAGCATCTATCACTGCCATTACCCAATGCGAGAGCAATTTCCCCAGCTAAAGGAATGCCGCAAGTCATGATTGAAATTTGTGATTTCTCTCTTTTAGGTTTTTCTTTTCCTCTTGGATTTTTTTCCAGATATATGTATTTGCCAAATTATAACACCTGCATTCACAAGTATGAGGACAAGCTTGGAGTGGTCTGTTCCCATGCCCCACCAAGATTGAGACCATTCATTCAGCTGCCTCTGTTGCTTCCCTCCCTTACCCTAGCCTACCAAGCCAAACATCCCCCCAAGGTTCCCCCTGCCCTCACTCTGAACTTGCAACTTTCTCTAGTTTCTCTCCCATCTCTCCTCATGCCCTCTCCGAGCTCACCTTGTCCATGGGACCCACCTCCTGCTCTCACGACCTTATTTCCACTAAACTGCTGACTACCAAACTTCCCTTTCTGGCCTGCATGCTAGCTGGTATTGTTAGCGGTTCCCTCTCTTCTGGTACTGTTTCCCACTCCCTTTCAAATCTGCCGACATCATGGCCTCCCCAAAAAACCACACTTGATCCCTCTGTCTTTGCAAACTAACGCCTCATCTCCAACTTCCCTTTCTTCTCCAACGTCCTTGAACATGTTGTCGCCTCCCAAATCTGTGCCCATCTTTCCCGCAATTCCATTTTTGAACCTCTCCAATCAGGTTTCTGCCTGTCATATCATTGTAACTGCCCTAATTGGCCCCAAAAAACATCCTCTGTGATTGTGACCATAAACCCTCCTCCTCCATCTCGACCTGTCTGCAGCCTTTGACCCAGTTGACCACACCGCCCTCCTCTAATGCCTCTCCTCAGTTGAGTGGTACTGCCCATGCCTGGTTCCACTCTTACCTATCCAGTCTTATCCAGTCTTCGCCAGAAAATCTCCTGCAATGGCTTCTCTTCCCGCTCCAGCAAGGTTACCTCTGGTCTCCTATTTCTCATCTACATGCTGCCCCTTGGCAACATTATCCTTAAAACACGTCGGGTTCCACGTGTGCTGACAACAACCAGCTCTACCTCAGCACCACCACCTCACTTGATGCCTCTACTGTCTCTGATTTGTCACACTGCTTGTCCGACATCCTGTTCTGGAAAATCTTCTCCAGTTAAGCATTGGAAAGACCAAAGCCATTGTCTTCAGTCCTGGATGAGCAGAAATTTCCACCCAATTAAGCATTGGAAAGACTGAAGCCATTGTCTCCAGTCCCTGCCACAAACTCCCTTCCCTAGCCACCAACACCATCCCTCTCCCTGGCAACTGTCTGAGGCTGAATCTCCTTTAAAACCTGTATCTTTGATCAAGCTTTTGGCTATCTTGTCCTAATATCTCCTTACGTGGCTCGGTGTTGTAGGGATTTCGCAATAATTTTGAAATTTCCTACAGTTCCGAAGATTGATTTTTTGTTGATTAAAGAATACCTGGGTAATATACCTTTAAAAATCCAGGGATCAAAATGGCCGCCAAACCGCGTGGCAGAAGACAAAAGACATTGAAAAGGCAGCTTGAGTGTGTGTCTGTGAAAAAGGTGAAGGTCAAAGATGGCTGACCAGACTGCCAATCAAAGGCAGTTCAGGGAGTTCCCCTCCCTGCAGCAGACAATCGATGTGTTTACAGAAACTGCTACAATGTTTACACAAAGGATTAACCACTTGAGACTGCAGTTTCAGTCTGACCACAAGGACAATGACTTTTTGTTTACACTAACCTCCAAGGCTGTTTACTCAAGCAATCAAGGAAATAGACAGTCTTTTTTTCAAACCACGGCAGCTTTATTCAAAGCCTATCACAGACAATGAGGACACATTTAAACTGCAGCTTTATTCAAAGCCCATCACAGACAATGAGGACACATTTAAACTGGAAAAAAACCAGTTTAAACGAATGGGTAATTCATCCAAACCCATTACAGACAATGGGGACAGTTTGGATCCCTTTTGTTTAGCCCAGATACATCCGGATTTGTGCGGGAAGGTTTCGGCCCCAAATGGGGTATAAAAGATAGCTTCTCAGAAGCCATCTCTCTCTCTCTGTGGCCTCACCTCCGTGCCCTCTACAACGTGGGAGCCTGCCTAAAGGAGTGGAACACCAGCAGCTTACTTTTAAAATACTGGGGTGTTTTTACTTCGGGGCAGTGAAGATCAAAGATCGCAGGGCACGGAGCAGGCATTTTCATTGGTGAGCATATATTTTTCTGGCCCATTACAAGGCAACTTAGAATCGGTATAGGGGTGGGAATTAAAGGGGAATTTCATTATAACTGTAATTTTAGTCGATTTTCCCTCTGTGTCTGTTCTCTGCTCCCCTATTTAAGTAACAGTGTTGCACTAGCAGAGAAGTGCTGTAGTGAACACTGAGTTCTATATTAAAAGTGCTTTATTATTTAAATAAAAGTGTTGCGCTAAGCAGAAAGGTGCGTCAATGGACACTAAGTAGCTGTATTAAAGTGCTGTGTTTTTAAGTAAAAGCCACTAAGCAAAGGGTGCTGTAGTGAGCAAGGTGTACTGTTAAAGAAAGTGCTGTGGTAGGCACTAATTACTGTGAGAAGTAAAGTAGCTGTATTTATAAGTGCTGTATTTAAGTAAAGGAGTGTTGCACTGAGCAAAGAGCGCTCTAGTGGACACTAAGTGTACTGCGTTGAGTAAAAGTGCTGTACCAGGCACAGGTGTGCTGTATCGATTATTTTAAGTTGTTTCTTTTTGTTTCAATAAATACTGGTCTGTTTTGCACCCAAACCACGAGTCACGTTTTCTGTCTACATCGCACCCGAATAAGTCCGGCGGTCAGAACCAGGAATAGGGGAGCGCTTCGAAACCGCACAGGGGTCCCTGGAGCAGCTCCGAGGCTTCTGACTGGCCAGAGACAATAACCCCAACCCCGCTAGCGCGTGTGTGCGCTAATTCCTTACAGTGTCAAATTTTGTCTGATTACGCTCCTGTGAAGCGCCTTGGGATATTTTTCTACATTAAAGGGGCTATATAAATGCAAATTGTTTTACATTGGGTGACCAGCTTGTAGCGAGTGTGTCGAGGTCTGTACCAGTTCCTGATTTGCTTCCACCTGTTCATTTTCCACCACCTCCTTCCAATTAGCTACTGCAGACTGCATTAGCTCATTTAGAACTTGCCTGCAGGGTTATCTCCTGCACAGAACTGAATCATGCTTATTACTCTGTGCTGCATCATGCGCATCATAAAAACACATGCATACCCTGACCTGCTGGGTTGCTGCAAGATTAATGTGAATTTTTGGGCAAATAACATCTCTTATTTCTAGGTCTCTTGAAGAGTGTGTACGTGTGAGTTTAAAAAAAATTCATTCATGGGTTGTGGGAGTCTCTGGCAAGGCCAGCATTTATTGCCCACCCCGAATTGCCCTCAAGAAGGTGGTGGTGAGCCGCTTTCTTGAACAGCTGCAGTCTGTGAGGTGAAGGCACCCCCACAGTGCTATTAGGGAGGGAGTTCCAGGATTTTGACCCAGTGACGATGAAGGAACAGTGATACATTTCCAAGTCCGGATGACTTGTAGGTGGTGGTATTCCCATTCGCCTGCTACCCTCGTCCTTCTACATGGTGTCGAAGAAGCCTTGGCGAGTTGCTGCAGTGCATCTTGTAGATGGTACACACTGCAGCCACGGTATGCCGGTGGTGGAGGGGGTGAATGTTTTACGTGGTTGATGGGGTGCCAATCAAGCGGGCTGCACTCATCCAGGCAAGTGGAGAGTATTCCATCACACTCCTGACTTGTGCCTTGTAGATGGTGGAAAGGCTTTGGAAAGTCGGATGGTGAATCACTCACTGCAGAATAACCAGCTGTTGGCCTGCTCTTGTTGCCACAGTATTTATGTGGCTGGTCCAGTTAAGTTTCTGCTTAATGGTGATCCCCAGGATGTTGATGGGGAGGTGTTCGGTGATGGTAGTCCTGTTGAATGTCAAGGGGAGGTAGCTAGACTCTCTCTTGTTGGAGATGGTCATTGTGTGTGCGAATGTTACTTGTCACTTATCAGCCCAAGCCTGAATGTTTTCCAGGCCTTGCTCCATGCGGGCATGGACTGCTTCATTATTTGAGGAGTTGCGAATGGAACTGAACACTCTGCAGACATCAGCGAACATCCCCACTGACCTTATGGAGGGCAGGTCATTGATGAAGCAGCTGAAGATGGTTGGGCCTAGGACACTGCCCTGAGGGACTCCTGGGGCTGAGGTGATTGGCCGCCAACAACCACAACCATCTTCCTTTGTGCAAGGTATGACTCCAGCCAGTGGAGAATTTTCCCCCTGATTCCCATTTTACGAGGGCTCCTTGATGCCACACTCGGTGAAATGTTGCCTATATGTTAAGGGCAGTCACTCTCCCCTCGCCACTCAAACTCAATACTTTTGTCCATGTTTGGACCAAGGCTGTAATGAGGTCTGACTGAACCCAAACTGCGCATTGGTGAGCAGGTTATTGGTAAGTAAGTGCCGCTTAATAGTATAGTTAACAACACCTTTCATCACTTTGTTGATGATTGAGAGTAGGCTGATGGGACGGTTATTGGCTCAGTTGGATTTGTCCTGCTTTTTGTGGACAGGACATACCTGGGCAATTTTTCACTTTGTTGAATAGATGTTAATGTTGTAGCTGTATAAAGCGGCTTGGCTAGCGGCACGGCTAGTTCTGGAGCACAAGTCTTCAGCAGTACAGCTGGGATGTTGTCAGGCCCATAACCTGTATCCAGTGCGCTCAGCCGTTTCTTGATATCGCGTGGAGTGAATCGACTTGGCTGAAGACTGGCTTCTGTGATGGTGGGGACCTCAGGAGGAGGCCGAGATGGTTGCAAATGCTTCAGCCTTGTCTTTTTCACTCACGTGCTGGGCTCCGCCATCATTGAGGATGGGGATGTTCATGGAGCCTCCTTGTTAGTTTAATTGTCTGCCACCATTTATGATTGCAGAGCTTTGATCTGATCCATTGGTTGTGGGATCATTTAGCTCTGTCTATAGCATGCTGCTTCCACTGTTTAGCATGCATTTACTCCTGTGTTGTAGCTTTCCCCAAGTTGGCACCTCATTTTTAGGTATGCCTGGTGCTGACCCTGGCATGCTCTTCTGCACTCCTCATTGAGCCAGAGTTGTTGCCCTGGCTTGATGGTAATGGTAGAGTGAGGTATATGCTGGGCCACGCGGTTACAGATTGTGGTGGAATACAATTCTGCTGCTGCTGATGGCCCACAGTGCCTCATGGATGCCCAGTTTTGAGCTGTTGCTGAATCTATCCCATTTAGCACAGTGGTAGTCCGTGTGAAGATGGGACTTCCCAATTTTGGCCCAAGTCCCCAGATGTTCGTGATGAGCACTTTACAGGGTTGACTGAGCTGGGTGTGCCTTTGCCATGTCTGAATCCGGTGCCTAGTTTGATGTCCGTCCAGTTTTATTATTGTTATTCCTAGCAGTTTGATACAACTGAGTTGCTTGCTAGGCCATTTCAAAGGACAGTTAAGAGTCAACCACATTGCTGCGAGTCTGTAGTCGCATATCGACCAGACCGGGTAAGGGCGGCAGACATTAGTGAACCAGATGGGTTCTGATGCTAGCTTTTTATTCCAGATTTATTTAATTAACTGAACTTAAATTCCCCAGCTGCCATGGTGGGATTTGAACTCATGTCTCTGGGATATTAGTTCCGGCCTTTGGATTACTAGTCTAGTAACATAACCACAATGCTACCGTTCCTGTAATTTGTAATTGATGTTGATAATAGCCCACTGTCTTATCTACATGGGTAAATTTGATTGGAATCATATTAGACTCTTTTTAGTATGAATGAACATTTATTCAACTAGCCCACATATGGACAGAGCTTGCACAATCTGTGCACATTGTTTGCATACAATATTCAGATGGCATGAGACCAAGACAGTGCTGTATTGACTGAAGCTAGTTTGACTTTCCTTGTATTCTAGTGTCTAAAATGCACCTGGTTAGAAATGTCCCAATTTTTGTTGGAATTATGGCAAAAGCCACCCTCCTCTCCCTGCCACCGCCCCCAACCCCTGCATCATATGAACGACGGTGTATTTGAGAAGGGATTGATGTTGTTTCTGGTCATGAGTGTCTGCAGTGGTCTCAAGTGAAGTAGAAAAGCTAAAGTTCTCATCAGAAGAACCAAGGCATCGGGGTGGGTAGAGGGACCAGATCCAAGTTCTTTAAAATCATGATACGAATTGGTAGAGTGGATTTGGAATAAATATTTTTGTTGGGAAATAAGAACTATGGAATTGTTAAGCTGAGGGAATTCTCTTAGTTCCTCTCTTCATTCTAAAGACCCCTTGTAAACAACAACTAATTCTCTAGCTCCCAACCTCTGACTACGCAACATAGCAACCACTGCACTTTAATATAAAAGTAATATATGTAAAACCTGATGAGATGTTTGAGTAATGTGAAAAGTTAAGTCTTGTTTTTTTACACTGGGCCGCAAAGGAAGATGATAACATTTTCAAAAACTGGCCTTCCAGCACCACAGAACACAGCCACATGTCCACGACTAGAGCAGTGCAATAGGGACACCTATTTTGCTCCTCATTAGGGTTGCCAACTCTGGCTTCATCACATGACCTCCAACCGCCTTGCCCCCATGCTCCCGCCATTGGTCACCCAACACAGCCATCCTCGTGGTGCACCGCCTTCCCACGACAATTGGAAAACTGTTCGGTACCTGAATGGGTGAGTTTTGACTGTCAGTCCAACAGCCTTTCCCCCCCCGCCCCATCTCCAATATTTTTATTAACTAATATACGAAAGTGTTCAAAGAAAATTGGGGAGGGGAGGGAAAGATTTTTTTTTAATGCCCCTATGAGTCTTTTCTGGGGTTGTTTGCAACAGGATCCTAGAGATTAATCTTTAATTCCTGGAGACCCAAGAGCAATCCTGGAGGGGTTGGTAACCCTACTCCTCATCCACCCGAAAGCAATGAATAAACTGACCTTTTCAGAGTTGAGCCACTGGACTAGAGGGTTTCTAGCTGACAAAAAGCCCACCAACAAAAAAAGTTGTTCTTTATTCTTGCAGGATATTGTTAGCAGATAGCTTATAAAAGGTTTGTACAGGGATCTATTTACAAAAAAGAGCATGGTATAGTGGCACCTATTGGTGTTGGAATGTGTTTGTTGATCTACCAAATCCACCCTTCATTGGTCTATTGTTAAATTCACAGGTTAACTTGTTAACCATTCCATGGAACACCAACCATGACACTGCCGCACCATCCTAATTCTTGGTGTTTGGACATTAGTTAATGGTTCCTCACTGGCCTTCTGGGTAAATGTACCCCATGAGGGGCTGCACTGAGCTGTGCAGACCAGGCAGGACTGGGCAGGTCTCGGATGTGGTGCCGAATAATTTTTCCTCCTTTTGTAAGAAAATGCTTTTTCAACAACATACTTCAATTCCAAATCTGAACCAAGTTAACTAATGTTGCCCTGGGACCACGATGGGGGGCATTACCATTGGGCACAGTATATTGACATACTAATGTTCTATGTCAAGCGCCAGTTGGACCAAGGATCATACCAATGATTGTTATACTTGCTGAATTACTGATATTGAGGGGGCATCCAGGGATTTGTTGAAAAAGTACTTTCCTACATGGAGAAAAAAATATTTGGCACCACCCCCTTGATCTGACCAGTAGGATGGCACATGACCCTTGGGTACAGGTCCTTTTCTGTCTATGGACAGTTGGATCAAAACTATGAAGGAAAGGTGGAAACAGAGTAATGCCTGAAGCTGCTGCCATATCTGTGTTGTGATATGAATCCTATTGCTTATAGGGCCCTGTCTCTTCCCTTCTCTCCGCGCACCCCCCCCCCCCCCCCAACCCTACCCCGTTGGAGCAAGAAGATCCTATGGCTGTTAAAGAATACTCAGCATCCCTACTTTCCTGTTCAGGCATAAATAGTAAACATAGTCCACCGTTCATTACAAGTGTGACCGTATTATTTAGGGACTCCTGCATAACTTCTCTCCAATTCATTACACCACACAGGACTTCTGAACTATTCCACTACCCCTGAGAACTGGACAACTGAACATCAATGCCGAGTACATGTTGACTCGGAAGGAGGGAAGCTGAGAAGCTGTTGTACCATTTTGCTGGTGGAATTGGCTAGCCAACTTTCTACAGTATGAACTGAGCCATGAAATTCCTCCATAGAGCAAAAGCACAGAAGGAGGTGGCTGGGCCCATTGTGTCTGTGTTGGCCCTATGGATAGAGCAATCAAAACTAATCCCTTTGCCGCACATTCTCAGCATCGATCTGTATTTTCCACTGCTTAAACTACTTATCCAATTTTCTCTTAAAAGAGGCAATAGTTTCTGCCTCCACCACTTCCTGTGGTAAAGCATTCCATGCTCCAACAGCCTCTATGTGAAGACATTTCTCCCAACCTCTTTCCTCTTTGAGTGCCTATTTTAAGTTGATCACCCACTTGTTACTGACTCCTCAACCAGTGGAAATAGTTTTTTCCCCCCCTCTATTCACTCTATCAAAACCCTCCATGATTTGTATTAAATCTCCTCTTAGCCTGCTCTGCTGCAGTGGAAATACACCCAGTACCTCGAGTCTCTTCATAACTTCCCATCCCTGGCATCATCCTGGTGAATCCAAGCTTGGTATTCTCTGGGTTTGATATCCTTTTTATAATGGGATGTCCAAAAATGCACACAGTACACTAACTGTGGCTTAACTTATGTTTTTCATAAGTTCATCATTACCCCTTTTGCCCTTGTACCTTATGCGCATGTTTATAAATCCAAACTGATGGCTTTAACTATCTGTATTGCACTTTCAGGGAAAGATGTATTTGAACCCTTAGGTTTCTCTGTTTATCGACATCCCTAGGTGTCTCCTTTTAAATTCCTTGATTTTCCTCCCAAAATATATTGCCTCATTCTTACCCACCTGCTGCCTGTCTACCCATTCTGCTAACTTGTCTACACCTTCCTGAAGTCTCTTACAGTCCTGCCCAATCTCTTGTTTTTATGCCGTCAACAAACTTTGAGATTGTGTTTAGGGTTGCCAACCATCCAGGATTGCCCTGGAGTCTCCAGGAATTAAAGATCAATCTCCTGGAGACTACTGCAAGTAACCAAGGAGAAAAATTACAGGAGCATTAAAAAATGGTATGTTTTATTTCAATCTCTTTGAAAACTTTTGTTTATCTATCTATCCATATATAAAGGAATCGATCTGTCTGTCTGTCCTTCTGTCTGTCTGTCCTTCTGTCTGTCCTCACGTGTGCGTCTGTCCGGCTATGCGCTCGAAAGTTATAGAGCGTACCTACGCGCGCGTTACCTCCAAAGAAAGCTTACGCTTCCGGGACGGTCGTAAGCGTATTTACTTTTCGGTCGGACGAAAATTGTTTGCGCCTTATGCAAAAAACCTTCAAAATTAAACTCATTATCTGCTACTTAGCATTGATTGACTGACGTCAAGGTTCCACCAATCCTGTGCCGTCACGATTGACCAATCCCACAGTACAGTCCCCTGATGGTTGGCCAATCGGTGTGTGTGTGTGGGCGGGACTAATCGTTTTCATCTCAGGGATGTGCCAGCCATTGTTTCACTGCTTCCAGCTCAAACTACTCTCCTTATCCAGCTTTGAAAAATAACATAACATTTACCAAAAACGTTTTATAACTACTTTCACTTTCATCTTTCAAGGTATTAAAAGGTAGAAATGTTGCCCGGCAGCAGATTGAGAGAGGGACACAGACAGGGCCCAAAAGCCTGGGACTCGATTTAAAATGTTGCCCGGCAGCAGATTCACAGAGGGACACAGAGAGGCCCCAAAGCCTGGCACTCAATTTAAACCGCCCGGCCCAAAACAGCCCTGGCAAAGCCGGGCTCCCCCCAGCTAGTTAGCTATAAAATAGTATTGGAGATTGGGGGTAGGATGGGGTGGCGGGGGGGTGGGGGGGAAGCTTTTTGACTGGGAGGAGTGGTTGGAGGCGGGAGGCATGTGATGAAACCTCATGGAATAGGTCCAACCAGAGTTGGCAACCCTAATTCAGTTGTCTGTGCCCAAGTCCAAATCATCTATGTACATGGAGTGCAAAGGTGGACCAGCGCTGACCTCTGGGCTACACCACTTCTAACCCTTCTCCAATCCAAGCATCACCCATTTACTCTTAACTCGTTCCCATTTCCCCCCCCCCCTACTTGTAGAAATTTGGAAGCCAAGGGACATCTAATGCAGATCTCATCCATCAGCCAGCTGTTCCAGTGTCACAGCAGTAGCCTGACCTGAATTCCATGTTTTTTTTTCACTGTGGCCCAGCAGCATGATTGAGAATTAAAGTAATTTTTTTCTAATAGTTTTTGCTTTTTCTGAATCAGAATAAGGAAGCATTTGGGCCTTGAAATTACTCCATGTGAATATTAATATATTAACTTAATATGCTTGTATAAAACTCCTTTGCTATTATCATGGCAGAGCCCATTTATTTTAAGATCAACATAAGAACATAAGAACATAAGAAGTAGGAGCAGGAGTAGGCCATACGGCACCTCGGGCCTGCTCCGCCATTCAATAGGATCATGGCTGATCTGAATCTAGACTCACGTCCACTTCCCTGCCCTCTCCCCGTAACCCCTAATTCCCTTATCTGCTAGGAAAATGTCTATCTCCATTTTAAATTTATTTAATGTTGCAGCTTCCACAGCTCTCTGGGGTAGCAAATTCCATAGATTTACTACCCTCTGAGTGAAGAAGTTTCTCCTCATCTCAGTTTTGAAAGGGCAGCCCCTTATTCTAAGATTATGCCCCCTAGTTCTAGTCTCACCCATCAGTGGAAACATCCTCACCGCATCCACCCAATCAAGCCCCCTCACAATCTTATATGTTTCGATAAGATCACCTCTCATTCTTCTGAACTCCAATGAGTAGAGTCCCAACCTACTCAACCTTTCCTCATACGTCAACCCCCTCATCTCTGGAATCAACCGAGTGAACCTTCTCTGAACCGCCTCGAGAGCAAGTATATCTTTTCTTAAATATGGAAACCAAAACTGCACGCAGTATTCCAGGTGTGGCCTCAACAATACCCTGTATAACTGCAGCAAGACTTCCCTGTTTTTATACTCCATCCCCCTTGCAATAAAAGCCAAGATTCCATTGGCCTTCCTAATCACCTGCTGCACCTGCATACTAACTTTTTGTGTTTCATGCACCAGGACCCCCAGATCCCTTTGTACTGTAGCACTTTGCAGTTTCTCTCCATTTAGATAATAACTTGCTCCTTGATTTTTTCTGCCAAAGTGCATAACCTCACACTTTCCAACATTATATTGCATCTGCCAAATCTCTGCCCACTCATTTAGCCTGTCTGTCCTTTTGCAGGTTTATTATGTCCTCCTCACTCACTGCTTTCCCTCCCATCTTTGTATCGTCGGCAAACTTGGATATGTTGTACTTGGTCCCTTCCTCCAAATCGTTAATATAGATTGTAAAGAGTTGGGGTCCCAGAACTGACCCCTGCGGAACACCACTAGTTACTGATTGCCAGCCCGAGAACGAACCATTTATCCCAACTCTTTGTTTTCTCTTAGATAGCCAATCTTCCACCCATGCCAGTATATTACCCCCAATCCCGTGATTTTTTATCTTGATCAGTAATCTTTTGTGTGGAACCTTGTCAAATGCCTTTTGGAAGTCCAAATACACTACATCCACTGGTTCCCCTTTATCCACCCTGTATGTTACATCCTCAAAGAATTCGAGCAAATTTGTCAAATATGACTTCCCCTTCGTAAAACCATGCTGACTCTGTCCTATTAAATTATGTTTATCCAAATGCTCTGTTACTGTTTCCTTAATAATGGACTCCAACATTTTGCCAACCACAGATGTTAGGCTAACTGGTCTATAGTTTCCAGCTTTTTGTCTACTTCCCTTCTTAAATAAGGGTGTTACATTAGCAGTTTTCCAATCTGCCGGGACCTTTCCTGAGTCCAGGGAGTTCTGGAAAATGATCACCAATGCATCCACAATCCCTACCGCCACTTCTCTCAAGACCCTAGGATGTAGGCCATCAGGTCCGGGGGATTTACCTGCCTTAAGTCCCATTATTTTACTGAGTACCATCTCCTTAGTGATTTTAATCGTGTTTAGCTCCTCCCCCCCCCAATTGCCCCCTGTTTGTCCAGTGTTGGGATATTTTTAGTGTCCTCTACTGTAAAGACTGATACAAAATATTTGTTCAGCGTATTTGCCATCTCCATGTTCCCCACCACTAGTTTCCCGGTCCCATCCTCTAAGGGACCAACGTTCACTTTAGCCACCCTTTTTCTTTTTATACAGCTGTAGAAGCTCTTGCTATCTGTTTTTATATTTTTTGCTAGTTTACTTTCATAATCTATCTTTCCTTTCTTAATTAATCTTTTAGTTATTGTTTGCTGGCTTTTAAATGCTTCCCAATCTTCTATCCTCCCACTAGATTTGGCTAATTTATATGCCCTTGTTTTCAGTCGAATACTATCCTTTATTACTTTACTAAGCCACGGATGGCTGTCTTTTCTTTTACTCCCCTTTTTCCTCAGTGGAATATATTTATCTTGAAAGATGTGAAATATCTCCTTGAATGTACACCACTGCTCTTGTACCGTCTTACACTTTAATCTGTTTTCCCAGTCCACTTTAGTCAATTCTACTCTCATACCTTCATAGTCTCCTTTATTTAAGCTTAGTACACTGGTTTGAGATCCAACTCTCACCCTCAAACTGAATTTGGAATTCAACCATATTATGGTCACTCATTCCAAGGGGATCCTTTACTAGGACATTTTTTATGAATCCTGTCTCATTACACAGGACCAGATCTAAGATTGCCTGCCCCCTGGTTGGTTCAGTTACATACTGCTCAAGGAACCCGTCCCTAATGCACTCTATGAACTCTTCCTCAATGCTGCCATGCCCAATTTGATTAGTCCAGTCAATATGAAAGTTAAAATCCCCCATGATTATAGCTGTTCCCTTATTATAAGCCCCAACTATTTCCTGATTTATACTCCAACCAACAGAGCTGCAACTGTTAGGAGGCCTACAGACTACGCCCACTAGTGACTTTTTCCCCTTATTATTCCTTATCTTCACCCAAACTGTTTCACTATCCTGATCCTTTGACCCAATATAATTTCTGACTATTGCAGTGATTCCATCCTTGATTAACATAGCAACCCCACCTCCCTTTCCTCCCTGTCTGTCCTTCCTAATTGTCAAATACCCTTGTATGTTTAGTTCCCAGTCATGATTATCTTGCAGCCATGTTTCCGTAATGGCCACCAGATCATACCCATATGTAGTTATTTGCACCGTCAACTCGTCAATTTTTTTATGAATGCTGCGTGCATTCAGATAAAGAACTTTCAAATATGTTTTCTGACAATTAATTCCTGCTTTTACCCCTTTTACTACTTTACCTTTATCATTATACATTCTGTCCCTTCCTGACACACTCTGGTTTTTAATTCCCCCACTGCTACCTTACTCTATTGCCTTCTCCGCTGTCATTTTTATTTTTCGCTCTCTTAAAACCTCCCCCCCCACTAATTAGTTTAAAGCCCTCTCTACAGCCCTAGTTATTCGATTCGCCAGGATTCTAGTCCCAGCACTGGCCAAGTGAAGTCCGTCCCAATGGAACAGCTCTCTCCTGTCCCAGTACTGATGCCAGTGTCCCAGGAAGCAAAACCCATTTCTCCCACACCAGTCTTTGAGCCACGCATTTAACTCTCTAATTTTATTTACCCTAGCCAAATTTGCACGTGGCTCAGGTAGCAATCCAGAGATTATTACCCTTGTGGTTCTGATTTTTAATTTGGCCCCTAGCTGCTCAAACTCCCTCAGCAGAACCTCCTTCCTTGTCCTATCTATGTCGTTGGTACCAACATGGACCATGACAACTGGATCCTCCCCCTCCCACTCCAAGTTTCTCGCTTAATGGTTCACGCTTCTGTTAAATAAGAACACAAGAAATAGGAGTAGGAGCAGGCCATACGGCCCCTTGAGCCTGCTCTGCCATTCAATATCATGGCTGATCTTCGACCCCAACTCCACTTTCCCGCCCGATCTCCATATCCCTCGATTCCCCCAGAGTCCAAAAATCTATCGATCTCAGCCTTGAATATACTCAAATACTTGGCATCCACAGCCCTTTGGGGTAGAGAATTCCAAAGATTCACAACCCTCTGAGTGAAGAAATTCCTCCTCATCTCAGTCTTAAATCACCAACCCCTTATGCTGAAACTATGCCCCCTAGTTCTAGACACTCCAACCAGGGGAAACAACCTCTCAGCATTTACCCTGTCAATCCCCTTCAGGATCTTGTAAGTTTCAATGAGATCACCTCTCATTCTTCTAAACTCCAGAAAGTATAGGCCCATTCTACACAATCTCTCATCATAGGACAGCCCTCTCATCCCAGGAATCAATCTAGTGAACCTTCGTTGCACCGCCTCTAAGGCAAGTATATCCTTCCTCAGATAAAAATAGCAGATGAAGTAAGTTAATCCTATTTCAAAATGCTAATATTCGCACACCTTAATTTTAAAGCCTTAGTTCATTACTTAGATCTAATATTTTCTGTGTTCTTGCTAATATATGAACAAAATAAGCTAATAAAATATGCTGTCTGTAACATGCCTCTCATTTATAGTGCTGGTGTGATATGTTTATGGCTCCTATTCCAATATAGACTTGTTGATGTAATTCATGTTGTTCAAGGATCTTGCAGTAAATACAGAAACAATTTTATTTTAACATCAAATCTGGGGGGAAAATCAGGTGGTGGTGGGGGGGGGGAATTTAATAAAGGGTAAATTTGGGGGGGAAAGTGAAAGTCAGTTGTTATTATGAACCTCACGAAAAGAAAACGATCAAGAGACTAACCAGGCACAGCTAAGTTAAATGTCAGCCAGCAATCATTTGCACTGTTGACAGAAACCACTTTTATAGACTTCAATGACCGTTCCAAAAGTAATGTAAGTTTTCACGCTCGTAATACACTGCCAAGCTATTTTAGCAAGAAAATTCAATCATTGCATTTGTGAATGAGTTGTGTGCTGCAAGGTGTTGACTGCTTAAAATTATAGCACATCACCACCAATGTATCATGAAAGACAAACATTCCTAAAGTCTGACTAGGGTTGCCAACCCTCCAGGATTGCCCTGGAGTCTCCAGGAATTAAAGACTAATCTCCAGGACACTGCTGCCAGCAAAAACCGGGAGAAAAGTCATTGGGGTATGAAAAAAAAATCTGTGATTTTTCACTTTCCTTGAACCCTTTTTTTGTTTTAATTATAAAAATATTGGAGATGTAGGAAAAGGCTGTTTGACCGGGGGTGGTTGGAGGTCATGTGCCAAAACCTCCAGGAATACTTCCAACTAGAGTTGGCAACTCTAAATCCGACTGAAGTATGAAATTAGTTGATGCTAAAATTTAATTTTGCAGCGTGCTGTGAGTAGTTCATTACAGTCATTGTGCAGTGTACCTATTATGTTAATAACGTTGCTGGTGTCCTTATCGAGGCTCTTTGACATCTGTCCCGATATCACGGATGCCTCTCTTGACCTGATTTTTTTTTTGGTGAGGAAATGATGGGAAATTTTGGAATTCCCTCTTCCCTTGAAATTCAGGAGGAAATCCGTTTTTACCACCTAAAACAAATTGGAAATTTATCTGTAGATTTATCAGTTTAAAACTGATTTTGAAGCTCCTTAAATATAAAACACCATTATTTATAACTCCATTGATCCTAATGTGAAGCCTCCTGTATACTGTTCCCTCTGTGTAACACAGTTGCTTCCTTGTCTTCCAAAGATGGTATTTTTTTTGAGTTGATCTGCTGTATTACAGTAATAGCATAATTATGGGATAATTGATGGTGTATGTGGATAGCCAGGAAAAGAAGAGATTTACGGAATCCACAATGTTCTCCTCCCATGTTTAAGTCAGTGGTAATTTTGAAATCTCATCAGTCATCGCAGCAGATGTCCTCTTGAGCTGATGCCAAGAAGGAAGATAAAACTTAGCAAAAACTCCTAATATTCAGGCTCTGATCAGAATTGTGTTTTTAATGTGTGCACTGGTGCAGTTTAGCTATCTGAGGCTCCTGAAATGGAAAGACACATCAAACACCGGATGCATAAATCGATAACTAGATTGTTGACTGAAATGTAGTCTTGGGACCAAGGGCAGATCGAAATCTGGCAGAGTTCCCAAAGCTACAGGACTGTTGGTAATTTCCCTCTTCATAATCTTTGCAAAGAATGTTGGCACACAGTTAGACCATGGAGGGCCATCACAGCCAATCTTGACCCGACCCTTGCCCAATATCTACTACTCTAGCTGAGTGCCAGGACAGTGTTCGCCATGGCTCAGTTGCTAGCACTCTCGTAGGTTCAAGTCCCGCTACAGAGACTTGAGCACAAAATCTCGGCTGATGCTTGCCTGGTCATGGTCCTGACCTCCTCAATAGAGTAAGGCAGGTTGCGGGCCTTGATGAGGTGGAAGAACCTGGTGACCCCCGGGTGGCAGAGGTCATTGTGGAGGACCCGCAGTCTATCGATCTGCGCGCTGGCGCAGGTGCCACGCGATAGCGCATCCGGGGGTTCATTTAGCTTCCCGGGCCGGTACAAGATCTCGTAGTTGTAGGTGGAAAGTTCGATTCTCCACCTCAAGATCTTGTCATTTTTGATTTTGCCCCTCTGCTTGTTGTTAAACATAAAAGCAACTGAACGCTGGTCAGTGAGCAGGGTAAATCGTTTTCCGGCCAGGTAGTGCCTCCAATGACGCACAGCCTCCACAATTGCCTGGGCCTCCTTCTCAACAGCGGAGTGTCTGGTCTCCGGGCCTTGGAGGGTTCGTGAAAAGAAGGCCACGGGTCTCCCCGCCTGATTGAGGGTAGCGGCCAGGGCAAAGTCGGACGCGTCGCTTTCCACCTGGAAGGGGATGGATTCGTCCACTGCGTGCATGGTGGCTTTGGCAATGTCCTCCTTGATACGGTGGAAGGCTAAGCGGGCCTCTGCCGTCAAGGGAAAAGAGGTGGACTTGATCAGCGGACGGGCCTTGTCCGCATAGTAGGGGACCCACTGGGCGTAATAGGAGAAAAACCCTAGGCACCTCTTCAGGGCCTTGAGGCAGTGGGGCAGTGGAAGTTCCATAAGGGGACGCATCCGGTCGGGGTCGGGGCCGATGACTCCGTGTTCCACAACACAGCCAAGGATGGCGAGGCGGTTTGTGCAGAATATGCACTTCTCCTTGTTATATGTCAGGTTCAGGAGTTGGGCGGTGCGGAGGAATTTTTCGAGGTTTGCGTCATGGTCCTGCAAGTCACGGCCGCAGATGGTCACATTGTCCAGATATGGGAAAGTGGCCTGCAACGCATTTTGATCTACCATCCGGTCCATCTCCCTTTGGAAGATGGAGACCCCGTTGGTGACGCCAAAGGGAACCCTAAGGAAGTGATAGAGGCGGCCGTTTGCCTCAAAGGCAGTGTACTGGCGGTCCTCAGGGCGGATAGGGAGCTGGTGGTACGCTGATTTCAGGTCAATGGTCGAGAAGACGCGGTACTGCGCGATCTGGTTGACCATATCAGCTATACGGGGGAGTGGGTAGGCGTCCAGCAGGGTGTAGCGATTTATTGTCTGGCTGTAGTCGATGACCAGGCGCTGCTTCTCGCTGGTCTTAACGACCACAACCTGGGCTCGCCAGGGGCTGGTGCTGCCCTCAATAATCCCTTCTTTCAGGAGCCGCTCCACTTCGGTTTTAATGAAAACCCTGTCCCCGGCACTGTATCGCCTGCTCTTTGTGGCGATGGGCTTACAGTCGGGGGTGAGGTTAGCAAACAGTGGTGGGGGGGTGACTCTGAGTGTGGAGAGGTTGCACCTGGTGCGCGGCGGGCAATTTGGAAGCTGCTGGCTGCGGACTGTGAGTGGGGGTAGGGGTCCACCGTACGCCATTGTAACACTTTTAAGGTGGCACTGAAAATCTAACCCCAGCAGGACGGCAGCGCAGAGGTCAGGCAGGACCAGAAGTTTAAAATGATCGTACACGGTCCCGTCTACTACGAGTGTCACCACGCAGTAGCCGCCGATGTCCGCCGACTGGGACTCGGAGGCCATAGAAATCCTCTGTTGCGCAGGCAGGACTGGGAGAGAGCAACGCCGCACCGTGTCGGGGTGGATGAAGCTCTCCGTGCTCCCAGAGTCAAAAAGGCAGATTGTATCGTGACCATTTACCTTAATGTCCATTGTGGAACTGGCCAGTTGGTGCGGTCTCGCTTGGTCCAGTGTAACGGATGCCAGCGTAGGGGTCGGTGTGTCGCTGCGGGTATCAGATGAGGCGGTGTCGGGGGCCTGCTGCGTCCCGGCTGTCGTCCAAGATGGCGGCGTCCATGATCCCCATGTGGCTGGAGGCGTCCAAAATGGCTGCTGTACCGGTGATTCGCACACGGCTGGGGAGGTCCAAAATGGCGGCCCGCATGGCCCACACGCGGCGCTGCTGGGGTTCGGGGTGGCTTTGGCCCTGCAGACGCTAGCGTAGTGTCCCTTCTACCAACATTAAACCGACGCCCTGTCTGCCCACTCCGGTGGATGTAAAAGATCCCATGGCACTATTTTGATGAAGTGCAGGTGACTTCTACCCGGTGTCATAAAATAGATTATCTGGTCATTATCACATTGCTGTTTGTGGGACCTTGGCTACATTGTAAATTGGCTACATTACAGCAGCGGCGACACTTGAAAAGTACTTAGTTGGTTGTAAAGAGCTTTGGGACGGCCTGAGCTTGTGAAAGGTGCGATATAAAGTTTGTTCTTTCTTACTCCATTCTATAATGCGGTAAGACGGCAGGTGTCTCTACTCCCTGCTCCCATTGAAAATGTGCAAGCGGAACTGTGAGAAAATCTTGCCAAGACATTTCCGCATTCCCACTAATATAGGTGTTCTATTCTTATATTCTCCTCTTTCTTTTGCTCCTCCTGTTAGTCAATCAGAGCTCATATATGCACGGATATATTAATAGTTGCTCCTGTCACATTTGGAAGTTTAATTTACTCCTAATACTTGCCTTTTTTTTAAAGATGTTCTTGGGCTGCTGCACATCCTTCCAGTGCCAAGAGGATGGAGAGGCTAGCTGTGATTGTGATTGCTGCTCCTGAGCTAGCCTCCATGAGCCAAGTGATTTTGGTCTGGAGTGCTTCTGTGTGTGTCCCTGTGTGTCTCTCTGTCTCATTTCCCAACTGTCCCTATGGGAAAATACCTGGCCTTCACCCTGCAGCTGCATCTCTGCCCCAACTCTGAGATTGTTGCAGCGAACTCACGTCCTAACTCTGTGGTGCAGGTGGTGACTAGGACGACCTCCGTGTCTTGAAATTGTTTCCTGTAATGTGCCTGGCTTCAGTTTCTGTATATGTAAAGTGATGAGCTATGTTTCCTCCTCATTCCTATCTTCGGCACTGTCTGCACATTTTTCCAGGATGTGTTCGACTGAGTTCCTGTTATAAAACAAGCATCAACATAGTTCATAGTCCAGTTTTGGATTTGCAACCTGTCAACGATACTAAGAAAGACTGTACTAAGGCAGATGGATTGTGTAGCGGTGCCCTATCACCTCTGGTACCTGGTTTTAATTTGGCAGAAATGTCCACTCCGTGCTGGTTCTAAGGGTCCTACGTGAAATGACTTTGGGCAGTCTCTCTACCCAATGGGCATAAAACTGCCTATAATTTGATAATTTCTGTCAAAAAGAAATACGAGGGGATAGGAAGTGGGGAAAATAAAAGAAAATAAAGAACTTGCATTTAGAAAGCTCCTTTCATGACCTTGCAAGGTCCCAAAGTGCTTTACAGTGAATGAAGTACTTTTGAAGTGTAGTCACCGTTGTAATGTAGGAAACGCGTCAGCCAATTTGCACGGTTCAACAAGCAGCAGCGTGATAATGACCAGATAATCTGTTCTTTCAGTGGCATTGGTTGAGGGATAAATCTTGTCCCAGGACACTGAAGAGAAGTCCCGTACTGCTCTGCTAAATAGTGCCGTGGGATCCTTTACATCCAACTGAGAATCATATTTGTGCAGTGGCAGTGTTCTTCAGAGATTGGTGATAAGGGTGCTATGTTGTGTATCTAACCTGTTCTAATAGGTCAGTGGTTTTCTGTGTGTGGAGCCTACTGAAAAGTTAAGAATATACGCAGGGATCCTGACTTACGGAAGATAGTCCCACCTTCTTGAGGGAAACATTGCTCTCATTAATATATAGCGACAGAAATAACATCCTAGTAAGTCAAAAAATGCAAGAAGCTGATCACAGAATGACAAACATGTGATGACATTGCAGTCCCTCTATGGTCCAGGGCTCTCGCTTTGCAAACCACTTGTGTGTGACCCAAGAGTGACCAAGTGGAAAGTGTTCCATTCCCCAGCACTGACATCTGTCACTTTGATGATGAGCCCTCCGCCCAGAGACAAATTGCTTATACAAAGGGGCTTTTGTTGACTAGTTCAAGATGAGCCGCCCACAAGACATGCACAATTAAACCAGCAGTCAACGTTACATACAATAACTAACTTGTGTCATCATTTAGATATTTTAATGCATAGTGAGTCTTTTAAATATCTAAATTAAACTTGGACAACCTGGGCAAAGGTTGAGGATTAATTGAGGTATTGAGTCTGATTGTCCTGGAAGAATTTCCATGTAGTACCAAGAACAGGAATACGTTGGAAACCTAATTCCTTGCTTTCAGTGTACAATGTATGAATCTGAATTTAATATAGATAATAATGAATATCTGAGAGCGAGTTCAGACTGTAGATTGACGGAATTTGGGTGGCCCTTGGAGGTATGCTTTTATGGTTGAAGACATCATCTAAATCTTTCGAGATTGAAATGGTAGTTGATTATAACTGTTGTTTGAACCCACTGAGAGTGGAGAAGTTAGTAGTTTATAACCTGTCTGATTAGGTTACTGTGTTGCGCATCACTGATTTCCTTCGTTATTGGCGGCCGTGCCTTTTAGCTGCCTGGGCCCTAAGCTCTGGAATTCCCTCCCTAAACCTCTCTGCCACTCTCTCTCCTTAAATCCTCCCTCTTTGACCAAGCTTTTGGTCCACCTGTCAAAATATCTCCTTTTTATGTGGCTTGGTGTTAAATTTTGTTTGATAATCGCTCCTGTGAAGCGCCATGGGACGTTTTACGATCTCAAAGACGCTATATAAATGCAAGTAGTTGTAGCTGCAGTCACTCCGAGGTTTTAACTGTGTGCGCCTGTTTTCGGCCTGTTCTGCGCTGACAGTGGTTAGCAGTGTAATCCATGATAATGAACTCACTGTTGGATTAGCTTTTCTGATTACACTAACTTTTGACAAATGATTTGTCAGTTGATTGCGAGGATATTCTATTTATACATCGTGAGAAATCAGCTACAGAGTGATCTCGGCGTCTACTCAAGTGAGCTTAGCACGAGTCATTGGCAGTCTATTTTCCTGCAATCGGCAGGTCTTAATGCCTAAATAGATCATATGCCATTCATGAGGTATCTCCCTAGCTAAATGTGAGCTGTTATTTCCAGATCAGTCGCCTTGGCGCTAGGTGGGGTGGGGATGAATGGAAAGCAGAGGAAGGCACGCACGTGCGTGTGGTAACAAATATATATTTTGGCAGGATTCCTTTGAGAGAGAAATATGTCATCATTAATGCCTGCCTTTTCATGGGATATGTGGAACGTTCTTTACATAAGAACATAAGAACATAAGAAATAGGAGCAGGAGTAGGCCAATCGGCCCCTTGAGCCTGCTCCGCCATTCAATAAGATCATGGCTGATCTGATCCTAACCGCCAATCTACTATCACAGAACTATCTCCTGAATCTAACAGAATTAGACACGTGAAATAGGAGAAGGATCAGGCTACACGGCCCCTGGGCCCGCTCCGCTACCCACAGGGCCATGACCGATCCGAACCTAGACTCATGTCCAAATTCCTGCCCGCTCCCCGTAACCCTTAATTCCCTTTACTTCGAGGAAACTGTCTATTTCTGTTTTAAATTTATGTAATGATGTAGCTTCTACAGCTTTTTGGGGCAGCATATTCCATGGACCTACCACCCTCTGAGTGAAGTAGTTCCTCCTCATCTCAGTTTTGAAAGAGCAGCCCCTTATTCTAAGACTATGCCCCCTAGTTCTAGTTTCACCCATCATCGGGAACATCCTCCCCGCATCCACCTGATCCAACCCCTTCACAATCTTATATGTTTCAATAAGATCGCCTCTCATTCTTCTGAACTCCAATGAGTAGAGTCCCAATCTACTCAACCTCTCCTCATATGTCCATCCCCTCATCCCTGGGATTAACCGTGTGAACCTTCTTTGTACTGACTCGAGAGCAAGTATGTCTTTTCTTAAGTATGGACACCAAAACTGTATGCAGTATTCCAGGTGCGGTCTCACCAATACCTTGTACAACTGAAGCAATACCTCCCTATTTTTATATTCTATCCCCCTAGCAATGAAAGCCAACATTCCATTGGCCTTCTTAATCACTTGCTGCACCTGCATACTAACCTTTTGAGTTTCGTGCACCAGGACCCCCAGATCCCTTTGTACTTCAGTATTTTCCAGTTTCTTGCCATTAAGATAATAACTTGCTCTACGATTTTTCCTGCCAAAGTGCATAACCTCACACTTTCCAGTATTGTATTCCATCTGCCAAATCTCTGCCCATTTACTTAGCCTGTCTATGTCCCCTTGCAGGTTTTTTATGTCCTCCTCACTCACTACTTTCCCTCCCATCTTAGTATCATCTGCAAACTTTGATATGTTACACTCGGTCCCCTCCTCCAAATCGTTAATATGGATTGTAAAGAGTTGGGGACCCAGCACTGACCCCTGCGGAACACCACTAGTTACTGATTGCCAGTCTGAGAATGAACCATTTATCCCAACTCTCTGCCTTCTGTTAGATAGCCAATCCTCTATCCATGCCAGAATATTACCCCTAATCCGGTGATTTTTTATCTTAAGCAATAATCTTTTGTGTGGCACCTTGTCAAATGCCTTTTGGAAGTCTAAATACACTACGTCCACTGGTTCCCCTTTATCCACCCTATATGTTACTTCCTCAAAGAACTCCAGCAAATTTGTCAAACATGACTTCCACTTCATAAAACCATGCTGACTTTGTCCTATTAAATTATGATTATCCAAATGTCCTGTTACTGTCTCCTTAATAATGGACTCCAACATTTTACCTACCACAGATGTTAGGCTAACCGGTCTATAGTTTCCAGCCTTCTGTCTACTGCCCTTTTTAAATAAGGGTGTTACATTAGCAGTTTTCCAGTCTGTCGGGACCTTTGCTGAGTCCAGGGAGTTTTGGAAAATTATTACCAATGCATCCACAATCCCTACCGCCACTTCCCTCAAGACCCTAGGATGTAAGCCATCAGGTCCAGGTGATTTATCCGCTTTGAGTCCCATTATTTTACCGAGTACCACTTCCTTCGTGATTTTGATCGTGTTTAGCTCCTCCCCCCCCCTATAGCCCCCTGTTTGTCCAGTGTTGAGATATTCTTAGTGTCCTCTACTGTAAAGACTGATACAAAATACTCATTCAGTGTTTTTGCCATCTCCATATTTCCCACCATTAATTTCCCGGTCTCATCCTCTAAGGGACCAACATTTACTTTAGCCACCTTTTTCTTTTTATATAACTATAAAAACTCTTACTATCTGTTTTTATATTTTTTGCTAATTTACTTTCATAATCTATCTTCCCTTTCTTAATCTTTTTGTTATTTTTTGCTGTCTTTTAAAGTTTTCCCAATCCTCTATCCTCCCACTAGATTTGGCTACCTTATATGCCCTTGTTTTTAGTCGAATACTATCCTTAATTTCTTTACTTAGCCACGGATGGCTGTCTTTTCTTTTACACCCTTTTCTTCTCAGTGGAATATATATTTTTTGGAAGTTGTAAAATAACTCCTAAAATGTACAGCACTGATCATGTATCATCTTACCCTTTAATCTATTTTCCCAATCCACTCTACTCAATTCTGCTCTCATACCTTCATAGTCTCCTTTATTCAAGCTTAGCACGCTTGTTTGAGATCCAACCTTCTCACCCTCTAATTGAATATGGAATTCAACCATGTTATGGTCACTCATTCCAAGGGGATCCTTTACTAGGACATTTTTAATTAATCCTGTCTCGTTACACAGGACCAGATCTAAGGTTGCTTGCCCCCTGGTCGGTTCAGTTACATACTGCTCAAGAAACCCATCCCTAATACACTCAATGAACTCATCCTCAAGGCAGCCCTGCCCAATTTGATTTGTCCAATTAATATGATAGTTAAAATCCCCCATAATTATAGATGTTCCCTTATTACAAGCCTCAACTATTTCCTGATTGATACTCCGTCCAACCGAGTTGCAACTGTTCGGAGGCCTATAGACTATGCCCACTAGTGTTTTTTTCCCCTTATTATTCCTTATCTCCACCCAAACTGTTTCATTATCCTGATCTTTTGACCCAATATCATTTCTCTGTATTACAGTGATTCCTTCCTTTATTAACATAGCCACCCCACCTCCCCTTCCTTCCTGCCTGTCCTTCCTGATCGTTAAATAACCTGGTATGTTTAATTCCCAGGCATTGTCACCTTGCAGCCATGTTTCTGTAATGGCCACAAGATCATACCCATATGTAGTTATTTGTGCCATTAAGTCGTCTATTTTGTTACGAATGCTACGTGCATTCAGATAGAGAACTTTCAAATATGTTTTGTGACACTTAGTTCCTGCTTTTGCCCTTTTTATTACTTTACCTTTTACTCCATACCTTCTGCCCCTTCCTGACACACTCTGGTTTTTAATTTCCCCACTGCTACCTAAGTCTATGACCTTCTCTGTTGTTATTTTTATTATTTGCTCTCTAGGAACCTCCCCCCCCACTAGTTAGTTTAAAGCCCTCTCTACAGCCCTAGTTATATGATCCGCCAGGACTCTAGTCCCAGCACTGGCCAAGTGAAGCCCGTCCCAACGGAACAGCTCCCTCGTGCCCCAGTACTGGTGCCAGTGTCCCAGGAAGCAAAACCCATTTCTCCCACACCAGTCTTTCAGCCACGCATTTAACTCTCTAATTTTATTTGTCCTAGCCAAATTCGCTCGTGGCTCAGGTAATAATCCAGAGATTATTACCCTTAAGGTTCTGTTTTTTAATTTGACCCCTAGCTGCTCATACTCCTTTAACAGAACCGGCTTCCTAGTCCTATCTACGTCGTTTGTACCAACATGGACCACGACAACTGGATCCACCCCCTCCCACTGTAAGTTTCTTTCCAGCCCAGAGGAGATGTCCTTAACCCTGGCACCGGGTAGGCAACACAGCCTACGGGACTCTCGCTCTTGGCTGCAGAGAACTCTATCTATCCCTCTAATAATACTATCCCCTACCACTACAACATTTCTATTTACTCCCCCCTCTTGAATGGCCCCCCGTTCCACGGTGCTGTGGCCAGGTTGCTCATCCTCCCTGCAGTCCCTGCTCCTGTCCACACAGGGAGTAAGAACCTCAAACCTGTTGGACAAGAGCAAGGGCTGCGGCTCCTCCAACACTACCTCCTGGATCCCTGTACCTGACTCGCTCGTAGTCACACCGTCCTGACCCTGGCCATGGGCTACATCTGAATTAATTAACTTCATAGGTGTGACCACCTTCTGGTACACTGAGTCCAGGTACTTCTCCCCCTCCCTGATGTGTCGCAGTGTCTGAAGCTCAGACTCCAGCTCATCAACACGGAGCTGGAGATCCTGTAGCAGCAGACACTTGTCACAGATGTAATCACCGTGAGCCTCAATGGGGTCTACCGGCTCCCACATCTCGCAACAGTAACACATCACCTGCTCCATTCTATGTAATTAATTAAACTTTTTATTGTTAGTTATGGACACCCTCTACCCGATTTTAGATGCTAGTATCCCCTTTAATTAATTGGATTTAAATTAAATCAATCCCTCTAGTTACACCAGTTAAATGGTTTACCAACAGTCACTCTGCACCAGAAAGGCCTTATTAAGTACAACCAGTTAAAGATATACTCTAGGGTGCTTATTTACCAACTGTCCCCACTACACCACAGAGACCCTAGAAAAAGTCCTACTCAGGTCCCTTCCCTCACCTCTTTTACCGGTACATCGATGACTGTATCGGTGCCGTCTCCTGCTCTCGCCCTGAACTTGATAAGTTCATTCACTTTACTTCCAATTTCCACCCTTCCCTCACCTTCACATGGTCCATCTCCGACTCTTCTCTTCCCTTCCTTGACTTCTCCATCTCCATTTCTGGTGATCGGCTTTCGACAAACATCCACTACAAGCCCACTGACTCCCACAGCTAGCTGGACTACACTTCCTCCCATCCCACTTCCTGTAAGGACTCTAATCCATTCTCCCAGTTTCTCCGTCTCCGCCGCGTCTGTTCTGATGATGCCACCTTCCATACCAGTGCTTCCGACATGTCTTCCTTTTTCCTCAACCAAGGATTCCCCTCTACTGTGGTTGACACGGCCCTTGACCGTGTCCGTTCCATTTCCTGCACTTCTGCTCTCACCCCTTCCCCTCCCTCCCGGAACCACGATAGGGTTCCCCTTGTCCTCAACTTTCACTCCACCAGCCTCCACATTCAATCGCTCATCCTCCACCATTTCCGCCACCTCCAACGTGATCCCACCACCAAACACATCTTCCCCTCACCTCTCCTTTCAGCATTCCGAAGGGACCGCTCCCTCCGCGACACCATGGTCCACTCCTCAATCACCCCTAACAGCCCTTCCCCTTCGCCTGGCACCTTCCTGTGCAAGCGAGGAGATGCAACACATGCCCTTTTACCTCCTCCCATCCCACTGTCCAGGGCCCCAAACACCCCTTCCAGGTGAAACAGCGATTTACTTGTACTTCTTGCAATTTAATATACTGTATTCGCTGCTCATGATGCGATCTCCTCTACATTGGGGAGACCAAACGCAGATTGGGCGACCGCTTTGCGGAACACCTCTGTTCAGTCCGTAAGGGTGACCCCGAACTTCCGGCCGCCTGTCACTTTAATTCACCGCTTCACTCCCACTCTGATCTCTCTGTCCTCGGCCTATTACATTGTTCCAATGTAGCTCAATATAAGCTCGAGGAACAGAACCTCATCTTTCGATTAGGCACTTTAAAGCCTTCTGGCCTCAACATTGAGTTCAACAATTTGAAACTATAACCCCTGCCCCCATTTTTCATGCTGTATGATTTTGCCATTCCCATTTGCAACATTTTATCTTTCCTGCCTCTTACAAAAGCACAGTATGTTCCTTCAATTCCTTCCTCCCCTCCTGTCTCTGCACCTGCTTAATATCTGTTACATCTCCAGCTTTTTCCAGTTCTGATGAAGGGTCCCAGACCTGAAACGTTAACTCTGTTTCTCTCGCCACGGATGCTGCCTGGCCTGCTGAGTTTTTCCAGCGTTTTCTGTTGTTGTTTCAGATTTCTAGTATCCGCAGTATTTTGCTATTATGTCATCATTAATTGTCTGGATCTTGTCTGAATGAATGATTGATTGAAAAGGCAAGAGCCCTTATAAAAGTTTCACTAACCGGCCTAGTTTCCCTCTATCAGTGCCATTTTGTATCTGTATTTCAGTCAGCCAGATTACTCGATTATGTATTTGGAACAGCTCTGGAAAAATGTTCTTTTCTACCAGTGGCTCAGTGCAAGTCTGGCTTTCATTTTGTTTTTTGGGAATTATTTTTCTTTTTAAGCAATGGTTTTTGGGAGTGAAGTTTGCTGGGAAGTGCGGCCTTTCCTATTTGCAACATCAGGCACTTCCAAGTAAGACATGACGCAGAGTGAAGCTTTCCAACTGTGCCTCAAAAATGTGCATTAGTCTCAGTCCCTTATTGCACCAGCATGACACTGTTCCATTTCCCACAACAGCCATTGTTGCGGTCTCTGAATGAGATTGCTAATTAGGGTTGAATTCGGAGGAAATCTATCCTGTGGGTTCATACCCACGGGGAACTGGGTTGCAACTGTCTAAGTTAATTTCTTTCATTCCCATCAGTCTTGCCTCTATTTGAGTTTAGGTCCCAGACATGAATGCATGGTGCCTATCGGCTCTCCTGCAGTCTTCAGGAGAATTACAATGTATTTTCACTGTGCTGGTAATTCCTGGAATTGAGCATGCTTTTTTTTGTCAGCCTTGGCTCAGTTGGTAGCATGCTCACCTCTGAGTCAGAAGGTTGAGTGTTCAAGTCCTACTCCAGAATCTTGTGCACAAACATCTAGGCTGACACTCCCAGTGCTGTACCCTCCTTACATGGAGTGAGTTGTTCAATGTTTGAGGCCCTGCGCCTGTCAAACACTGTGCCCTCCTATAATGTTCTGGTTTTTATTTTCAACATAAGAGCAGTGAGGATTGAAATCTGGTGATTTGGCCGGCTGACGGCCCTTACTGCATTATACCGTGGCCCAGCATTCATACTGACAGCGAAGGCCCTCTAGTAAAACTATAGGCCCTATTGTTATACTTGGCTTTTGCTATCATCATAAATTCTGGGAAGGCCCTGCCTCTGCAGCCTTCTTTTGCATCCTCTGCTCTCTATTGGCAAAAAAAAGAAGAAAACAAAAAAACACCTGCAAACCCCACAGCGAAAGCAACTGTCACAAAAACAAAGGATAAATAAACGGGGAGAGATGTTTTGATTTCTTTTTGGGTTCAATAAAGACTCATTTCTGAAAGAGAATGTTGTTTAATCTAAAGTCTTGTTCAAGACTTTCTACAGCTTTTTACAGAACACACTATGCTGTGATGCATCTAGAATGAAACTGAAAGTAAAACTCCTCTGGACTGCTTGTCTCTCACATGACCTCTGCTGGTCAGGCACAAGTAATCAAAAACACAGACAAATATGCTGTAAGGCATGATATACCTTTGATATACCTATCAATTCATCCAATGAAAAGCGACGAGTTAAGAAAGTAACTATAGGTTTTTATTGGCTAAATAACAGAGCCCACCCTCGTGGGTGATCGGATCCAACAAGGATGAATACCAGCCAGTCGACCACCTTTATACCTGGGCAGGTAGGTGGAGCCATGGGCGGAGTCAGCAGTGGTCAGCCCAGGTATAACAGCGTGGCAAGAGGCGACCTCGTATAGTGATACAACAGTGTGAACAGTGATAACCATAGAGTAACGATATAACAGTGATAACTATAGTGTAACGATAGTGAACGACAAAAGTGGTTTACCACATTCACCCCTTGTTTAGATTTGAGTCCGGCGGGGTGATGTGTACTACCAGTTCTGGTATGTCAGTCTGTCCGGGGGCCTCGTAAGCCTTTCTGATCGTCGCAGCGGCGGTGTTGCATTCTCCGGTGGTGATGCTGGTGTCTGCGTGGTCAGTGAGGGCTCGTGGGGTTCCGGCATGCCGTCTACCTGAGCTGGAATCGGGGGGGGAAGTGGGGGGGGGGGTGAAGGTGGTGTCTCCGGAATTCCCGAGGGTACGAGGTCTCGCAAGGAGACTGTGTCCTCCCGCCCGTCTGGGTATGCCACATAGGCGTGCTGAGGGTTGGCGTGCAGGAGGTTCACCCTCTCGACCAGGGGGTCCGTTTTATGGGCCCTCACGTGCTTTCGCAGCAGGACGGGCCCCGGAGAGGTCAGCCAGGTTGGTAGTGTGGTTCCCGTAGTCGACTTCCTGGGGAAAACAAACATTCGTTCATGGGGGGTGGCGTTAATGGCAGTGCAAAGTAGTGACCGGATGGAATGCAGCGCTGCCGGGAGGACTTCCTGCCAGCGGGAGGTTGGGAGGCCCTTAGACTTTAAGGCTAAGAGGACGGCCTTCCATACAGTCGCATTCTCTCTTTCCACCTGGCCGTTCCCTCGAGGGTTGTAGCTGGTGGTCCTGCTTGCAGCAATACCTCTTGCTAGTAGGAACTGGCGGAGTTCCTCGCTCATGAAGGAGGAGCCCCGGTCACTATGTATATAGTTTGGGAACCCGAACAAGGCGAAGAGGTCGTTCAGGCATTTAATGACCGTGGTACTGGTCATGTCTGGGCAGGGGAAGGCGAAGGGGAAACGGGAGCACTCATCAACAATGTTGAGGAAGTACACATTACGGTCAGAGGACGGGAGGGGCCCCTTAAAATCGATGCTCAAGCGCTCGAAGGGGCGGGTGGCCTTGATCAGGCTTGCTCTGTCCGGCCTAAAGAAATGCGGTTTGCACTCGGCACAGGTCTGGCAGGTCCTGACCTCCTCTATGGAGTAGGGCAGGTTGCGGGCCTTAATGAAGTGGTAAAGTCTGGTGACTCCGGGGTGGCAGAGGTCGTTGTGGAGGGTCTGAAGTCTATCAATTTGCGCGTTGGCGCATGTAATTCGTGATAGAGCATCAGGGGGTTCGTTCAGCTTACCTGGCCGGTACAAGATATCATAATCATAGGTGGAGAGTTCGATTCTCCACCTCAAGATCTTGTCGTTCTTGATTTTACCCCTCAGCTTGTTATTAAACATAAAAGCGACCGAACGCTGGTCGGTGAGGAGGGTAAATCGTTTGCCTGCCAGGTAGTGCCTCCAGCGTCGTACAGCCTCCACAATCGCCTGGGCCTCCTTCTCGACCGACGAGTGTCGGATCTCAGGGCCCTGTAGGGTCCTTGAGAAGAAGGCCACCGGTCTCCCCTCCTGGTTAAGGGTAGCGGCTAGGGCGAAGTCGGATGCATCGCTCTCCACTTGGAAGGGGATGGACTCATCCACCGCGTGCATTGTGGCCTTAGCAATGTCTCCCTTAATGAGGGAGAAGGCAGCGCACGCTTCCTCCGTAAGGGGGAAGGATGTGGACTTCATGAGGGGTCTGGCTTTGTCCGCATAATTGGGCACCCATTGGGCATAGTAGGCGAAGAGCCCCAGGGTTCTCTTCAGCGCCTTTGGGCAGTGGGGGAGGGGTAACTCCATGAGGGGGCGCATTCTTTCGGGGTCGGGGCCGATGAGTCCGTCCTCTACTACGCAGCCGAGGATGGCAAGGCGTGAGGTGTTAAACACACATTTCTCCTTATTGTAGGTGAGGTTCAGCCGTTGGGCCGTACGGAGGAATCTCTCCAGATTAACATCATGGTCCTGCCGGTCGCGGCCGCAGATGGTGACGTTATCTAGATAGGGGAACGTGGCGTGCAGCCTGTTCTGGTCAACCATCCGGTCCATCTCCCTTTGGAAGACCGAAACCCCGTTGGTGACGCCGAAGGGAACCCTAAGGAAGTGGTAGAGGCGGCCATTCGCCTCGAAGGCGGTATACTGGCGGTCCTCAGGGCGGATAGGGAGTTGGTGGTAGGCTGACTTAAGGTCGATGGTAGAGAATACTCGGTATTGTGCAATCTGATTGACCATATCAGATATGCGGGGAAGGGGGTATGCGTCCAGCTGGGTGTACCGGTTTATGGTCTGGCTGTAGTCGATGACCAGGCGGTTTTTATTGCCGGTCTTAATGACCACGACCTGGGCACGCCAGGGGCTGCTGCTCCCCTCGATGATGCCCTCCTTCAGTAGACGCTGCACCTCAGAGCTAATGAAGGCTCTGTCCCCGGCGCTGTACCGCCTGCTCTTGGTAGTGACGGGTTTGCAGTCGGGGGTGAGGTTAGCGAACAAGGAAGGTGGCGGGACCTTGAGGGTGGATAGGCCGCAGGTGTTACACGGTGGGCGGTTTAAAGGCTGCTGGTTGTCGACTGTGAGTGGGGGGAGGGGTCCGCCGTATGCTAGAGTGACGCTTTGGAGGTGGGATTGGAAGTCCAGCCCTAGTAGGACGGCAGCGCAGAGCTGGGGGAGGATGTGGAGTTTAAAATTTTTATACTCCGTGCCCTTAACCGACAGGGTCACGACACAGTAGCTGCTGATGTCTGTGGCGTGGGACCTCGATGCCATCGAGATCCGGTTGCGCGTTGGCCGGACAGTGAGGGAGTAGTGGCTCACCGTGTCTGGGTGGATGAAACTCTCCGTGCTTCCGCTGTCGAACAGGCAGGTCGTGGCGCGGCCGTTTACTTTGATGTCCATCATGGACTTGGACAGGTGGTGCGGGCGGGCTTGGTCCAGTGTGACGGAGGCTAGTGTGTGGCTCAGCGAGCTGCCGCAGTCTGCGGGTGAGGCGGTGGTCGAGTCCGGAGGCGAGGTGGCGGTCGAGCGTGGAGGGTAAAATGGCGGCGCCCACGAGGTTGGACAAAATGGCGGAGAAGATGGCTGCCCCCACAACTCACATGAGGCACTGCTGGTGTCGGTTGCCTGGATCAAAGATGGCCGCCCCCATGACTCACACGTGGGGATGCTGGCATCTGTGGCCTTGATGGAAGATGGCCGCCCCCACAACTCGCATGAGGCACTGCTGGCCTCTGTTGATCTCTGTTGGCCTCTGCAGGCCTTAGCAAAGTGGCCTTTCTTCAGGCAGCTTGAGCACGTCGCGTTTCTCGTTGGGCAGCGCGCCCTAGGATGTTTCGCCTGGCCGCAGAAGAAGCAGCCGGCGGCCCGATCGCGGGGGTCCGAAGTCGCAGCCGGTACCGGGGGTGGCGGTCCCGATCGGGTCTGGGATGCCGACGCAGAGGTAGGTCCCAGGGGCGGCGCTGCGAGGGGTGTCGGGGTCGGTCCCGAGTCCCAGGGTCGCAAATTACTGTACCTGGAGTACGCCTCGAGGTCCCGATGGGCCACTTCTAGGGAGCGAGCGAGGGCTGCAGCTGTGTTCAGGTCAAGGTCCTTTGCTTCAAGAAGTCTTTGCCGTGCGTAGTCGGACCGCAGGCCTTTCACGAAGGCATCGCGGACATTATCTTCAGTATTTTCTGCCGCTGATACCGCTTTAAAGTCACAGTCCCTGCCGAGTGCTTGTAGCGCCCGTAAAAATTCACCTACCGACTCTCCTGGCTGTTGCGGGCGGGATCTTAGGAGGTGTCTGGCATACATGGAGTTTACCGGGCTCCGGTACTGTTGTTTCAGCAGGTTGATGGCGGCTTCGTATGTTTTAAGGTCCCGGATGAGTGCGAATACTTTAGGGCTCACTTGGGCGGTCAGAACTCTTAGCATGGATTTCTGAGGCACGCCGGATTCTCCCAGGTAGGATTCGAAACAGCTCAGCCAATGTTCGAAGTCGAGGGCTGAGTTTGCTGCCTGTGGTTTTAGATCCAGGTACGGTGGTCGGAGGGCTCGCAGCCAGGCTGGCTGCTGTGGCTGTTGTAGCTGGGCATCTGGCTGGTCGCTTGGCTGGTCGTTTGACTGGTCGTTTGACTGCTCAAGTGTCGACATTTTAAAATTTAGCCAATAAAATTGATATACCTATCAATTCATCCAATGAAAAGCGACGAGTTAAGAAAGTAACTATAGGTTTTTATTGGCTAAATAACAGAGCCCACCCTCGTGGGTGATCGGATCCAACAAGGAGGAATACCAGCCAGTCGACCACCTTTATACCTGGGCAGGTAGGTGGAGCCATGGGCGGAGTCAGCAGTGGTCAGCCCAGGTATAACAGCGTGGCAAGAGGCGACCTCGTATAGTGATACAACAGTGTGAACAGTGATAACCATAGAGTAACGATATAACAGAGATAACTATAGTGTAACGATAGTGAACGACAAAAGTGGTTTACCACAAGGCATAAGTAATCAAACACAGACAAATATCATCACTATTTGCTGATATCATTACAAGAGAGACACAGAGATGGACAGAGAAAAGAGGAACGGAATTGCTGGTTGCACCTGGCTGTCCTCTGCGGCTTATGTGGCAGGTACAGCTTTCAGCCATGTTTGTGTTCTGGAAGCTTTGGTTTTGCCTACGGTGACTCCTAGTTCTTCCTCCTCCTGCTCCTCCTCCTCTTTCCCCAGGAGCAGAAAATAAATTGTCAAGTTGTTTGAAACTGACTTGTCTTGCTGTTGGAAATGTCAAGTTGTAGATGTTGCATTGTTTTTTTTCAGTTTAAAAAGGCTGTCACCCTGGCTGCCGGTATGATATTATAGTCTTTTGAGGCAGTGGTGAGTATGACAGAAACAAAAGACAAGTCACTTACCCTATTAGTACAGTGATAGCAAGATGCTACAAAGTTCTTTTGTATTAAAACACAGGACTGAAAGGAGCTGTAAGATGCTGCACACGCCCAGGGCTACAGCCAGGTCACAGAATTCTGTTAGCATTGGGATTGCGTGAAACGAGGTGAGGAGAGAGGGCTTCATTGTCAATCAGATCACACTGTACGCTGTCAATCATACTGTAGCTCGGCTGCATCCTATAGCCTCCAGGGGTTACAGATGAGTGATTTTCAGCCTTTAGTGATAGGTGCGGTGCAATGGACACAAGCACGTTGTTTCTTTTCGCGAACAATTAAAAACGTTAAGCATCTGAACTCTGTGCTTCGTATACTGTACAATATCATTCATTACATCGGAACGGTAGCATAGTGGTTATGTTACTGGACTAGTAATCCTAGAGGCCTGGACTAATGATCCAGAGATGTGAGTTCAAATCTCATGACGGCCGCTGGGGAATTTAAATTCAGTTAATTAAATAAATCTGGAAGAAAAAGCTAGTAATGGTGACCATGAAACTATCGGATTGTCATTAAAAACCCATCTGGTTCGCTAATGTCCTTTAGGGAAGGAAATCTGCCATCCTTACCTGGTCTGGTCTAGCCTATATGTGACTCCAGACCCACAGCAATGTGGTTGACTCTTAACTGCCCTCTGAAATAGCCTAGCAAGCCACTCAGTTGTAACAAACTGCTACAGAAAACAATAATAAGAATAAAACCGGACGGACCATCCGGCACCGACTTCGGACATAACAACGAACACCCAGCTCAGTCGACCCTGCAAAATCCTTCTCACTAACATCTGGGGAGTTGTGTCAAAATTTGGAGAGCTGTCCCAGCAACACCAACATAGCCATACTCACAGAATCATACCTTTCAGCCAAACTCCTCCATCACCATCCCATGGTATGTCCTGTCCCATCGGCAGTCGAAAAGGAGTGGCCCTGGGAGTCCTCAACATTGACTCCAGATCCCATGAAGTCTCATGGCAGCAGGTCAAACGTGGGCAAGGAAACCGCCTGCTGATTACCACCTACCGCCCTCCCTCAGCTGATGAATCAGTACTCCTCCATGTTGAACACCACTTGGAAGAAGCACTGAGAGTGGCAAGGGCACAGAATGTACTCTGGGTGGGGGACTTCAATGTCCATCATCAACAGTGGCTTGGTAGCACCACTACTGGCTGAATCCTGAAGGACATAACTGCCAGACTGGGCCTGCAGCAGGTGGCGAGAGAACCAACACGAGGGATAAACCTACTTGATCTTGTCCTCACCAATCTATCTGTCGCTGATGCATCTGTCCATGGCAGTATTGGTAGCACTGACCACTGCACACTCCTTGTGGAGACGAAGTCTCATCTTCACACTGAGGACACCTTCCATCATATTGTGGGGCAATTCCACCGTGCTAAATGCGATAGGTTCAGAACAGATCTGGCAGCTGAAAACTGGGCGCTGTGTGCTGTCAGCAACAGCAGAATTGTGCTCCATCACAATCTGTAACCTCATGGCCTGGCATATCCCTCACACTCTACCATTACCATCAATCTAGGGGAACAACCCTGGTTAAATGAGTGCAGAAGAGCATGCCAGGAGCAGCACCAGGTGTACCTAAAAATGAGGTGCCAACCTGGGGAAGCTGCAACACAGGATTACATGCATACTAAAACAGCATGCTATAGACAGAGCTAAGTGATCCCACAATCAATGGATCAGATCAAAGCTATGCAGGCATGCCACATCCAGTCGTGAATGGTGGTGGACAATTAAACAAATAACTGGAGGAGGAGGCTCTATGACTATCCCCATCCTCAATGATAGCGGAGCCCAGCACGTGAGTGCAAATGACAAGGCTGAAGCGTTTGCAACCATCTTCAGCCAGAAGTGTCAAGTGGTGATTCATATCGGCCTACTCCCAAGGTCCCCACTATCACAGAAGCCAGTCTTCAGCCAATTCGATTCATTCCACGTGATATCAAGAAATGGCTGAGCGCTCTGGATACAGCAAAGGCTATGGGCCCCGACAGCATTCCCGCTATCGTGCTGAAGACTTGCGCTCCAGAACTAGCCGTGTCTCTAGCCAAGCTGTTCCAGTACAGCTACAACACTGGCATCTACCCGGCAATGTGGAAAACTGCCCAGGTATGCCTTGTCCACAAAAAGCAGGACAAAACCAATGCGACCAATTACCACCCCAGCAGTCTACTCTCAATCATCAGCAAAGTGATGGAAGTTGTCATCTGTAGTGCTAGCAAGTGGCACTTACTCACCTATAACCTGCTCACCAATGCTCAGTCTGGGTTCCGCCAAGACCACTCTGCTCCCGACCTCATTACAGCCTTGGTCCAAACATGGACAAAAGAGCTGAATTCCAGAGGTGAGGTGAAAGTGACTGTCCTTGCCACAGTCGGTGAAATGCTGCATTGATGTCATCAAGAAGCCCTAGTAAAACTGAAGTCCATGGGAATCGGGGGGGGAAAAGTCTCCACTGGCTGGAGTCATACCAAGCACAAAGGAAGATGGTTGTGGTTGTTGGAGGTCAATCATCTCAGCCCCAAGAGATCGCTGCAGGAGTTCTTCAGGGCAGTGTCCTAAGCCCAACCATCTTCAGCTGCTTCATCATGACCTCCCTCCATCATAAGGTCAGAAGTCGGGATGTTCGCTGATTATTGCACAGTGATCAGTTCCATTCGCAACTCCTCAGATAATGAAGCAGTCCTTGCCTGCATGCAGCAAGACCTGGACAACATTCAGGCTTGGGCTGATGAGTGGCAAGTAACATTCGTGCCATACAAGTGCCAGGCAATGACTATCTCCAACAAGAGAGAGTCTAATCACCACCCCTTGACATTCAACAGCATTGCCATTGCCGAATCCCCCACCATTAACATCCTGGAGGTCATCATTGACCAGAAACACAACTGGACCAGCTACATAAATACTGTGGCAACAAGAGCAGGCCAGCGGCTGGTTATTTTGCTGTGAGTGATTCACCTCCTGATTCCCCAAAGCCTTTCCACCATCTACAAGGCACAAGTCAGGAGTGTGATGGAATACTCTCCACTTGCCTGGATGAGTGCAGCTCCAACAACACTCAAGAAGCTCGACACTATCCAAGACAAAGCAGCCCGCTTAATTGGCACACTGTCCACCACCTTAAACATTCACTCCCTCCACCACTGGCGCACCGTGGCAGCAGTGTGTACCATCTACAAGATGCACTGCAGCAACTCGTCAAGGCTTCTTCAGCAGCACTTCCCAAACCCGCGACCTCTACCACTTAGAAGGACAAGGGCAGCAGTCGCATGGGAACACTATCACCTGCAAGTTCCTCTCCAAGTTGCACACCATCCTGACTTGGAAATATATTGTTGTTCGTTCATCGTTGCTGGGTCAAAATCCTGGAACTCCCTCCCTAACAGCACTGTGGGAGTACATTCACCACATTAACTGCAGCGGTTCAAGAAGGCGGCTCACCACCACCACCACCTCAAGGGCAATTAGGGATGGGCAATAACTGCTGGTCTTGCCAGCGACGCCCACATCCCAAGAACTAATTATAAAAAAATTAGAATTACTGTACATAGAAACAGGCCATTTGGCCCAACTGGTCTATGCCAGTGTTTATGCTGCACACAAGCCTCCTCCCACCCGACTTCATCTCACCCTATCAGCATATCCATCTATTACTTTCTCCCTCGTGTACTCATCTAGCTACCCCTTAAATGCATCTATGCTACTCGCCTCACTACTCCATGTGCTAGCAAGTTTCACATTTTAACCATTCTTTGGGTAAAGAATTTTCTCCTGAATTCGCTATTGGATTTATTAGTGATGACTATCTTGTATTTATGGCCCCAATTTTGGACTCCTCCACAAAACATCTTCTCTACATCTACTGTATCAAATCCTTTCATAATTTTAAAGACCTCTAATAGGTCAGCCCCTCAGCCTTCTCTCTTTCTAGAGAAAAGAGCCCCAGCTTGTTCAGTCTTTAGCTTTGATGTATAGCCATTGCCACTCTTTCTTGTGTGATTGAAACAGTTTTATTACCAGTACTGAATTAAATGCACTTGCTGATGCTGCACTTTAGTGCCTGCTGCCTTGATGCCCCATTTCCCCTGCATAAAGAGGCCTCAGCCATACTGTAAATACATGGCTGCACGATTAGACTGCAGTACTGGGAGGGGAATCCCAAAGTGCTTCTTGGATAGAGTAAATTAAAATTTAATCACAAACCAAATGATTTAGCTCTCTAATTGGGGAACTAAACCACTTATCAACCATTGCAGAATGTGGCAAGCTTTAGATTTTTCAAGGCTGATGCTGGAGAGGTATTCTAGAGACTTGTCGCCATGGTCTGTAGAAAGGAAACACACTTAAGGTGTGCACAATACATTTTAATAGTGATATGTGGATAGTTTAGTGATGCCCTTTTAAAGAAAACTTGCACACAATACCAGTGAATGGGATTAGATATTCAAACTTTGCACTTTTGGTGGGCAGAGTTTTGATTGTTTCTCATCCTTCCGAGGCGAAAAATTTCAAATCTAAATCAATAATTTTCTCTACTGCCCCCTGACTTTCTCCCTCCTCTTTCCCCTCTCAACAGCACCCCTCCCCCCATTCCTCCACACTGTCTCTGTCAGCCGTGGCTCAGTGGTAGCACTCTCTCCTCTGAGTCACTCTAGAGATTTGAGCACATAATCCAGGCAGACCCTCTCAGTGCAGTGCTGAGGGAGTGCGGCACTGTTGGAGGTGCCATCTTTCGGATGAGACATTAAACTGAGCTCTTGCCTGCTCTCTCCGGTGGAGGTAAAAGATCCTACAGCACAATTTTGAAGAAGAGCTGGGGAATTCTCCCCAGTGTCCTGGCCAGTATTTATCCCTCAACCAATATCACTAAAATAGATGGTCTGGTCTTTTATCACATTGCTGCCTGTGGGAGCTTGCTGTGTACAATTTGCCTGCTGTGTTTCCTACCTTACAACAGAAACTACATTTCAAAAGTACTTCGTTGGCTGTAAAGCACTTTGGGACATCCTGAGGTCATGGAAGATGCTATATAAATACAAGTTTTTCTTTTACTGAAGGCAGGAATTCATGGTGCATGGGCACCAGCAATACTCCACTACTTTGCCCAGGTCGCAAGGATCACAGCCTGGTCACTATCCAATGTCTGCACGCAGTTTCCAGCAGGCACTGCATGACAGTGATTAGAAGTAGGAAACTCAGCTGCTCTTTCTACCACCCCCCCCCCCATTTCCACTTCCTACTCCACTTGGAAACTAATGCCCAGTGCGCTCTGCACATCGCTGCATTATTTTAAGGTTGCCCAATTCTGTTCCGACCAGGGAATTAAATAGTTTCTGTGTTTTTAAAATATTTTTTTAACTGTTCTATTGAAATAAAATACATTTAGCAGGCAATGTGAGCAAAAGTTTTTATACCATGTAATCATTATGTAAATATGAAACCAATTTAGATTTAAATTAAAAAAAACTCTCTAGTTCTTAATAGTGCAAATTAGTATTGATTCTAAAACCATTTCATTAGTGTAAAATACTTTTGAACACAACCTTGAGAAAACTCTTCTCTCCCAAAGTAAAATATGCTGCTTTCCAGTGTCAGCCTTGGCTTAGTGGTTGTAATTTCATCTCTTGTGACAAAGTTGAGGGTTCAAGGCGCACTCCAGGGACCTGAGCACACAGACTCTAGTGTAGCACTGAGTGAGTGCTGCACTGTCTGAGGTGCCGTCTTTGGGATGAGATGTCAATCCCAGGCTCTGTCTGCCTTTGCAGGTGGACATGGAAGGTCTATTTGAAGAATAGACGGAAAGTTCTCCTGGTGACCTGACCATCATTTATTCCTCAACCTACACCACTCATTCATCTCATTGCTGTTTCTGGGACCTTGCAATATGCATATATTGGCTGCTGTGTTTGCCTACATTACAACCGTGACTGTACTTCAGAAGTACTTCATTCGTTGTGAAGCACTTTGGGATGATCTGAGAACATGAAAGGCATTGTGTAAATGCAAATTCTTTACTACCCTGTACTTTCTTTCCTAAGCCTCGCCAATTATCTATGTTATCTATTTTATCTGTGTTTATTTGGGCAGCCAAGTAATACTTGACATTGATAGTTGTAAAATTTGTTGCAGACATAAATCTTGCACTGAAGTATTACTTTTGTTGCATAAATGCTGGTTTAAGCAGGGGCTTTCCTACTATATACGCTTAACATCAGAAGCACTTCCTGAACTGGTGTGCCTGTTTCCTCCTAGGAGGCCTTACAGTTTCCTTAGTTGAGTGTGTATGTATGTGTGTGTTTATATTAAGGGGTGAGAAATAGACATTACAGATTTTAGTATTTTAGTAAATGTTTATGGCTTGTATTTGGAGGGGAATGAAATGGGACCTAACTTCGGTTTTTGAATTTGACTCCAAATTGAAGACAATGCAACAAGCAAAAAAGGGTGTGTGCAGGGGACTGTCATCATTATGGATCTTTATTTTTATGATTACTGCAACATGAAATCAAAACTTGAAAGTACATGTGACCTCATGTTGTGGTACTGACCCATCGGCCATGGACCAGGTTAAATCCCTTATCTCTTCTGAATTAGCTTATCTCGGCCAGATAAGCAATGGCAATGCAACAGTTGTCTTCTGTAGCCCACGGATAGGGAGGGAAATATTGTCTAGGGTTCTCACTCTTGTCAACATACTGTGGAATTGAATCTGCACCCAAGATTCAGTAAGAAATAGTAACTCAACAACTACTCCATTTTTATTCTGCAAATTTTGGGGGAGAGAAAGGATGCCTCATGGTTGGCATCAAAGCATATGAGAAAAAAGTAAAAACAGAAAGATGTAAAACACTTCATGATCTCAAAAAGACATCCCAAAGCAATTTACACTGAATTAAGTACTTTTGAAGTGTAGTCACTGCTGTAATGTAGGAAACGTGGCAGCCAATTTTGCGCACAGCAAGGTCCCACAAACAGCAATGTGATAATGACCAGATAATCTGTTTTTTTAGTGGTGGTAGTTGAGGGATAAATATTGGCCAGGACACCAGGGAGAACAACCCTGTGCCTCTTAAAACAGTGTCGCGGGATCTTTTACGTCCACCTGAGAGGACAGGCGGAGCCTCGATTTAACATCAAATCCAAAAGACGGCACTTCCGACAATGCAGCGCTCCCTCAGCACGGCACTGGGCTGTCAGCCTAGACTATGTGCTCAGGTCCCTGGACTGGAATTCAAACCCACAACCTTCTGACTTGGAAGTGAGTGTGCTATCAACTGAGCCATGGCTGACAACCACAAAGGCACTCCCATTTAGGGAGTGAACACAGTCCAAGGGAATTATTTTGGCTGGCTTAAATATTTATTTCTCTGTGTGAAGAATGAAATGGATAGTCTTGGAAATAGATTAAAAGTCCATTTAGAAGAAAAATGGCCCCAAGGAGGTGATCTCTACTTTAGTGCTCATCATAGAGTTGCTGTCTGTATTAATAGCAGTGTTTTTCATCCCTCAACTTGGTGCTGACTTGCAGTAGATAATGCCTTAATCCCTGTTGGTCCTTTGCTGTCTAGCCTGTATGTTTTCTTTCCTCGGAGAACTTGCATGTTTGCCTCAGATAATGTGCACCAACAGAAAAAGACTGCATTCTGAATATCAATTGACGGCGAGGTGATTAAAACAAAAACATATAAAAGATTGGCAGTTTTTGCTCAAGGGACAGAGGGAAAGCTGGTTAATGCATCTACTAGCAAAGTGGATCAGAAATAGCAAGTTTGACAATCTGTCTGTGCTGATCATAGTTTCTTACAGCTACCTTTTTTAAAAACGGGCAGTGAACCTAAATTTGGCGACTGAGAAGTGTGGGGGGTTGGGGTGGGGTGAGGAGGAAAAGAAATGGACATCGTTATCTGTTCCACCAATACTGTCTGCAGTCAGAAGAACTGAAATGGGCAGCTTGTCCCTACTCCCCGTCTTGTAAGTTGTATTCTGTTCCTCTTTGGGTCTTTCCGACAAGCGCCATTTCCCTCGACAGACTGGCAAGCACATGCCATTGACTTGCATACATGTCAACTGCACATTTGATGCAGGCAGTCAGTGTTCTGAGGTCACTGGCCGTATTAACAGGTGAAAATCAGTGTCTTTCCGCGCCCTCCTTCCCAACACTGCTCTGGGGTTCTTAACCTGCATCCTCCTGTTGCGTTTCCTTTAATCTGAAATAATTGAATGCAGCTATGTGACGTGGGTCGGAATTCTTACACGATCTGTCTGGACACCAGTAACTACAGGTATTTTTAAACCTGTGGGAATGGTTTATTGAATGGGAATTTTAATGGGAAATAGTGAATTTTGACAGCTTTTCAAGTAAACTCAAAGGATTTGATTACCATCACCGTCTTCTTGTTAATAGTTAGAAAATGTAAATGTTATTAATTTGGGGATCCTTATCCAACAATTTGCATTATTCGCTGAAGAGAGGGGTTGCCTATCTATTGCAACAGGCAATGGAAGATCAGGTGCACCAATAAGAAAATGGGATCTCTTCATAACACTTAGACTTCTGTAGCATGTTGGTTCCCTTTAAGAGCACAATTGGTGTGAAATGACAACTTGCATTTATATAACATTTTTAACGTAGTCACAGGAGCGGCTATCTGACATAATTTGACGCCGAGTCGCATGAGATATTCGGACAGGTGACCAAAGACTTGGTCAAAGAGGACGGTTTTAAGGAGCGTCTTAAAGAAGGAAAGAGAGGTAGCGAGACGGAGAGGTTAAAGCAGGAAATTTGAGAACTTGGGGCCTAGGCAGCTTAAAGCACAGCCGCCCATGGTGGAGTGAAGGAAATCAGGGCTGCACAAGAGACTAGAATTGGAGGAAGGCAGAGTTCTCGGAGGCTTGTAGGGCTGGAGGAAGTTACAGAGATAGGGAGGGCAGAGGCCATGGAGAGATATGCAACCCACAAAAAAAACCTTGCCTTATAAACAATTACTATTGCAACTGCCTACTCATAAACTCTAATAAGCATTCCAACAAGATGTGAATCAATCTTCCTGTACTTTATTTTATAAATGTCTGTACTTATCATTAGTACCTTTATTCTCATTCTTAAATAGATGGTATTGAGCTGTGCTTTAAAGAAGCCAGCTGACATGACATCAACTGCTTTGAATGGGAATCTATTTCACATCTCTTACTCGAGTGGGAGGGCCAGAGAGTATCCTAATATTGTAGCTTGCAATTTTGTACTTGTGATCTATAGATCTCTGATCAGAGTTGAAGTGAAATAATTGGATTACATCTACATTAAAAATGCTGAGAAGCAAAAATAAATACCTAGATAATGCCTGCTCTCAATCTTCCCTCCTCAGATGTAAACCAGATCAGTTTTGTGAGGCTCTCTGTAAATTGTAGGACTAAATTGCAGAATTATCCTTCTTCCTCTTCTCTGAACCGTGTCCACTTCATCCCCTTTGACTGCAAGGTTCCTATAATGACACAACATTCCAAATGTGGTTTTATGAGTGAATTATACAAGATTAAATTAATCCGATAATAACATGTATTTGGATCTCATTACTTGATTGGTCTGGATGATAACAGTTTTCCAATGACTAGATGCTTTCAGTAAACAGTCACTAATCACACCCAAATGTTTCTTCTCTCGTAATGTGTATTACCTTGAATTTATCCACATTCAACAGACCCTTGCCCATTTAATTATAAAGTATTACAAGGTATTTACAGCACCGAAACAGGCCATTCGGCCCAATAGGTCCATGCAGGTGTTTATGCTCCACACGAGCCTCCTCCCATCTCACCCCATCAACATGTCCTTCTATTCCTTTCTCCCTCATGTGCTTATCTAGCTTCCCCTTAAATGCAACTATGCTATTTGCCTCAGCTACTCCCTGTGGTAGTGAGTTCTACATCTACCCTATCAAACCCTTTCATAATCTTAAAGAACTCTTATCAGGTGACCCCTCAGTCTTCTCTTTTCGAGAGAAAAGCGTCCCAACCGGTTCAGTCTTTCCTGATAGGTATAACCTCTCAGTTCTGATATCATTCTAGTAAATCTTTCTTGCACCTTCTCCAGTGCTTCTATGTTTTGACAATATGAAGACCAGAACTGTCCATAGTACTCCAAGTGCGGTCTAACCAAGGTTCTGTACAAGTTTAACATAACTTCTCTGCTTTTCAATTCTATCCCTCTAGAAATGAACCCCAGTGCTTTGTTTGCTTTTTTATGGCTTTATTAACCTGTGCCACTACTTTTAGTGATTTGTGTATCTGTACCCCCAAATCCCTTTGCTCCTCTACCCCATTTAAACACTTAGGGGGAAAAATTGGGTGAGTAGCGCCACCTGTTAGCGCCTAAAGAGGCAGTCAGTGGCTGTAGCGCCACTGGCTGCGCCTCCCGCGATATTCAGCAGGGGCGCTGATGGTAGCGTTAGCCTGTTGCGCTGCGCCGCCACCGATGACGTCATTGGTGTGCACAGCGCCCCATTCGCGCCCCGATCCCGATATTTGGTAGCGAACGGCGCTGTAGCACCGTTCGCTACCCGCGCCCGGTTCACGGGGCCTTACTGCGCCGGCAGAGACGCAAGTTAAGGTGGAGGTGCGGGGCGGCCGCTTTTTTCGGCGGCCGCCTGCCAGCACCTCCCTCCCCGGCCTCCTGGTCCCCCCCCATGGCATTGCCGACTGTTTCCCGAGAGCCCGGCACTTCTCCTTGGTGCCGGGCTCTTTTGCCGGCACTCGCGATCGGGGATCGCGCTGTTGCAGGCCCCTCCCCCTTAACAGTGGGAGGAAGGCCTGCAGTACCGCAGCGTGCCTGTGGCACGTTGCGCTGCGATATTCAGTTTCAGCGTCCTGAGAGGGACATGGAGCGCCTCGAGGCTCACCCCGTCTCCCTCTAGGGGCACTGAAACTGAATATCTGGCGATCGCTAATGCTCCGATCGCTGCGCTAAATCCTGCGCTCAGGCGACTTTGGCACCACTTTGGCGCCCCAACCCAATTTCTAGGCCTTAATTTCCAAGGAGTAGGTGGCCTCCTTATTCTTCCTACCAAAATGTACAGCATCAAATTTCGTTCATCATTTATGTAAATGGTGAATGTCACCTTCAGTTTTCTATTTCTAAGACCATTTTTATCCCAGCTAACTAATTTGTTTACTCTTTAAAACCCTCATATATGGAACATTATCAAATGCATTCTGTAAATCCTCATATAGTAATCAACCTACCTCTTCAAAGAGTTCAGTAGGAGGGTTGTCTAATGCGTAGCTCAGCCATGAAAACCAGGAAGGACCCTGATTTGATCTCCAACCCATGAGTGCTTAAAACAAGCCTCTCTCTTCCTTTGGGGCAGTGTGAGAGGAAATCAACCCAAGGTCCCTGCCCTTGATGGCCAGCTATTGGGAAAAGTAAATTTGCAGATCTTGCGTAAAAATTGGTTTGGGCTAAGCTTATGGTGCTTCCTGTGTGTTGCATGGCCTTTTAAATGCTTGCTGTCTATGCTCTCTCGAGTTTAGAAGAATGAGAGATGATCTCATTGAAACATACACAATTCTTACAGGGCTTGACAGGGTAGATGCAGGGAGGATGTTTCTCCTGACTGGGGAGTCTAGAACCAGGGGTCACAGTCTCAGAATAAGGGGTCGGCCATTTAGGACTGAGATGAGAAATTTCTTCACTCAGAAGGTGGTGAATCTTTGGAATTCTCTACCCCAGAGGGCTGTGGAGGCTCAGTTGTTGAGTATATTCAAGACCGAGATCTATAGATTTTTGGATATTAAGGGAATCAAGGGATGTGGGGATAGTGCGGGAAGGTGGAGTTGAGGTAGAAGATCAGCCATGATCTTATTGAATGGCGGAGCAGGCTCGAGGAGCCAAATGGACGACTCCTGCTCCTATTTCTTACGTTCTTATGTTCTCTCACATGAAGAGTGGCCATTTGAAAGAGGTAACAAAAGGTTGCCAGTGCCCATTGATGCCAACTCCAACAACGAGTCAGTGCCATCAGGCAGTGGAGGGGAAGAAAACTGGGGAGGTGGGACAGTCAAGACGAGACTCCTGCTCGGTTTTCGAGGTACTCTAAAGCTTTACCCTTTAAATACACTGAGAATAAAAATCGTAGCACTGCTGGTATAAAAGGTTTTTGTTTCAGTGCAGCAGGTCGAGTAAGGAGTTAAATACTAGTGCACGTGTTAAATTTTTGACGGTAGCTGCAGGTCAATGCTATTACTAAAGTGGATGAGAAATGATGTTATTAGAGGGAGAAATAAGAATAAAAATGGTTAATGGACCTTTCCTGGGTTTGTGTGGTGAGGTGGTTATGAATTGCAGCTGAATATTATTAGTGTTAAATAATTCATTTATACACATAGCACAGGTAGCAGAAAATAGATCTGTAGTTACTGTGTTGGCTTTTTTGTAATGGGGATGGAACAGTGGAGACAGTAGACCCTTTCATTGTTTGCTGATTTAAGTTCTTTCAATTTCACATTTACATCTCCAGCTTTCAAATATGCTGGACTGCATTAAAAAAAAATCTGCATTTGTTTTAGAATCCAAGTGTTGACTGAAACTGATCTAACATTTAAATATTACTATCCAGTTGTTTTGATGATGTTTCTTTCAAATTCCTAGAGTAGATGAAGTTGGTTTTGATGCATCGCATTTAAGTTTTGCAAATGGAGACCTAGAGGGCCAATGATCCATTATGATTATGGCAGGTTTTCTTTCAGAAAGCTAGGAATCATGGCAAAGTTAATTTGATTTAAACAAAAGTGCTGAACGCATTAAAAAATAACTTTTTTTAAAGAAGTACATTTGATTTACTTGCAAACTTGATGTCCTGTGTTTTGAACCAAATGTCCCATTTGTGGAGTAATAGGTATTCATCCAATGTGGAGGTTATATCATTGCATTGTTTCTTGGGAAAGATGACATCACTTGGTACCTTCCAGCTGCATCATCGGCCAGCTCTCTGTAACCATAGTGATTATACGCAGAAGGACCAAGAGGATGAACTTGTTCTACAGCTTCAGCTCAGGGTCACCTGGTCACCGTGGTAATGAGTCTGTCAGACAATGCCATCAGTGCCACAATCACCCGAGTCTCCAAATCAGAATTTCAAGTTAAATTTTTGCTATTAGTCTGATGGAGGGCTGGCAGCGAAACATTCAGTTTGACTTCTTCGGTATAATTTTATCTTTTATAATAAAGTAAACAAATCTCTGCCCATTCCCTGTGATTTCCTGACTCTGATTCATTTGGTTCTGTTAATTCTGACTGACATGTCTTGAGATTACATTTTTTTTTTAAATGCACTATTAGAATATCCAGAGATTTGGTGGGGTGGGGTGGGGGTGGGGGTGGCGCGGCGGTGGGGGTGGCGCGGCGACGGGGTTGAGTGAGGATGGTGATCACCTTGCTCTGATCCATTTCTCTGATAAATGCGATTACTTGGGATTATCACCAGCTGCATTGCAGTGCTAATTTCATTTGGTGCATTTAAGGGGAAGCTGGATAAGTACATGAGGGAGAAAGGAATAGAAGGCTATGCTGATGGGGTGAGATGAAGTCGGGTGGGAGGAGGTTTGTGTGGAGCATAAACATTGACACAGACTGGTTAAGCTGAATGGCCTGTTTCTGTGCTATGAATTCTATGGAATCTGTCTGTTGAATAACCAGGAGACACTTTAATTGAGCTGGAAGATTGTGAAGATTAAAGGAGTTTGTTCTGGAATAAAAAGATAAATTATTCAATTTGAGTATTTTATAGGCTACCCATCCATCAGGTTGATAGCTTACATTTTAGTTTCCAATTAATAACTTCAATTAATTTTTTTAACTTGCTAATGGTATTGCTCATGTATCCCTGCCCCCGTAAATTCAGCTGTTGTTTCCGCCCCCCCCACCAATGGCGCTTTTCAATATCTCTTGTATAATATTTGTCTGCGATTAAACAAAAAGGTGGACAGAAACTCCCTCATTTGGCAGGAATTTCACATAGGACACTGACTGACACCCTGACTGTCGCAGGTGCCGTCATTTGGATGAGACATTAAATCGAGGCCTCCGTCTACCCTCTCAGGTGGATGTAAAAGATCCCATGGCACTATTTCGAAGAAGAGCAGGGGAGTCCTGGCCAATATCTATCCCTCAACCAACATCAATAAAACAGATTATCTGATCTTAAATCACATTGCTGTTTGTGGGAACTTGCTGTGCGTAAATTGGCTGCTACTTTTCCTACATTATAACAGTAACGGCACTTCAAATAGTACTACATTAGCTGTAAAGTGCTTTGGGGTGGCCTGAAGTTGTGAAAGGTGCTATATAAATGCAAGTTCTTTCTTTAGTTCTGTGTTACTGGTTTCTTACCCCCTATGGTCAGGCGTTTACCGTGCACTGCCCAATATCTAGTCGTACAGTAGTCTATCTGGCTGTAACGATGAAACCACTTGTTGTGTGGACTAGAGACTTGAATCATGCACATGCCACCAATGTGTATTTCTCATTTTATGAAGGGTGGATTGATGAACACTCTGGTGAGACAGAGCTAATTGTAAACTAACAAGCTGATTTATTTTACACATGAGAACAGAGAGGATAACATTAAAAATGAACTTTTATCTATTTCATAATGCTTCTCATAACATTAAAAATAACATAGAATGCCACACTATCCCTCTTTGGGCTAAATACATAAATTATGTTGGGAATTTTTGCTCTATGTCCGACTTTCTTTCCCGTTTTCTGCTGACTATCCTTTCTTAGCTGGACATGAAGCCAAAACCTTTGACCTTTGACTCTTGCTCAGGCCTCTGTGCCTAGGGATTGGCCAGTCAAGCTGCCAATTAAAGCTGCTATCACTCTCATAGATGCGGACTCTTGCAGTCAACCTCTGCTCAACACACATCGATGAAGTTAGTCTTATGTATTGCTCATCAATGTTCACTGGGACTTTTCAATGAACCTCCAGTGTTTCAAGCTGATGTGGTATGCAAGGAGCATCATTCTGGGCAGACACTTCATCTCAATTTAATCATCATTTCCAGAAGCTGTGTGTTGTGGAATTCACTTCTTAAGCTTAATTGAGTTTAATGCCATCATTCTAATATTAACTGATCTGAAATCCCTCTGTGACCAAATAGTCAAAAAATCCTGACATTTTGAAACTGTTGCAGGAGTAATGCTATGGAATTGGGCTTGTTATCAGAACTCAGTGTTATTAAAAGCCCTCTGTTTAAAAACAGCAAGAGTAAATGCTTGCCAATCACACAGCTAAGTGGGCTGTGAAGAGAAAGAGATGGAAAGGGCTATATGTCAATGGTCAGCCCCTGTGGCCTATGGTACAAGCTCACCTTGCAGCTTTTTTAACCCTATGTTTTTGGCTTGAGGTAATACCTTGAGTTTGCAGCTTGCTGCTGAAAAGCCTATACTTGGAATTAACAAAAGATGGTTTGTATAGTTCCTCTCTGTGAAGAAGCCATGAGCAAACAAAAAGAAGATTCTCTCTGCTGACATTATACGTGAAAATCCTAACAATAAATTTCTGCAGTCAACAGGTTAATAATCTGTCACTAAAGTGTGTGCAATTGTGGCAGTCTTTCACCCCCCAACCCTGTCCACTGTACTGAGGGGCCTGGAAGGTAAAGGTGTCATTGTAGTTGTCACTTTCTACTTGTGCTTAATTCAGACTGACATTCTTTGTGCAGGAAATTATATTCACCCTGCCCCGCTTTTAAAAAATAATTCTGGACTTTTAAACTAGAAATTTAATTTGAATTCTAAATTCAGACTGCAGTTATGTGGTACCTCTGATAAATTGGGGATCTGTCTTTTTTTCATAGCACAGACACACCGAAGGTCAGAGGCTGGGTATTCTGCGGTGAGTAGCCCACCTCCTGACTCCCCAAAGCCTCTCCACTACCTAAAAGGCACAAGTCAGGAGTCTGATGAAATATTCTCTACTTGCCAGGATGGCTGCGGGTCCAGCAACACCCAAGAAGCTTGATAGCATCCTGGACAGAGCAGTTTGCTTGATCGGCAGCCCATCCGCCATCTTAAACATCCACTCCCTCCACCATTGGCAATGCAGCAACTCATCAAGGCTTCTTCAACAGCACACCTCAAACCAGCGACCTTCACCACCTAAGAGGACAAAGGCAGCAAGCGCATGGGAACATCCATTACCTCCAAGTTCCTCTCCAAGTCATTCTTTAATCCCGACTTAGACATATATCACCATTCCTTCGTTGTCGCTGGGTCAGAATTCTGGAACTCTCTCCCTAACAGCACTATGGGAATACCTTCACTGCACGGACTGCAGCGGTTCAAGAAGGTGGCTCGCCGCCACCTTCTCAAGGGCAGCTAGGAATGGGCGATTAACGCTGGCCATGCCAGTGATGCCCACATCCCACGGATGAATAAAACTTTTTTTTTGGCAATTTATAGCTGCCCAGTTTAGTATTAATTTTTAAAATTGAGACTGCTCTCTGGGTGGCAATAGGTGGTGTCAGTTTGCAGTTTATTAAATACCTTTATCTGTAAAAGTCATCTTATCGGGCTCAAATTGTTTGGCCTATCACTTAAGAGGTTTACCCTTAATTCAGAGTCGCTTAATTCAAATAATCTTATGCTTCAATTGCTTTTTTAGCACTAAACACCCACTATGCTGTGTTATTGAAGTTGCTTAATTCAAATTATTGATGATTACATTTTTTTTAACCCAAAAAATGACTTGGAATTTTCAGGAGTATGATTAAGGTCGTTGCTGTGAGAGGAGATGCTTTAGTTATCCTTACTGCCTGAACTATCAAAATATGTTTCTCATTTGGCATATGGTGGCATAGTGGTTAGCACTGTTGCCTCACAGCGCCAGGGACCCGGGTTCGAATCCGGCCTCGGGTGACTGTCTGTGTGGAGTTTGCACATTCTCCCCGTGTTTGCGTGGGTTTCCTCCGGGTGCTCCGGTTTCCTCCCACAGTCCAAAGATGTGCGGGTTAGGTTGATTGGCTATGATAAATTGACCCTTAGTGTTAGGGGGATTAAATACGTGGGGTTACGGGGATAGGGTGGGATATGTGTTGATGTAGGGGTTACGGGGATCGGGTGGGATATGTGTCGGTGCAGGCTCGATGGGCCGAAATGGCCCCTATCTGCACTGTGGGGTTTCTGTGATTCTGTGATTTGTCAGCCAGATTGTGTCCAAATTGGCGTCTGCTGATTTACAGCAGACATTCATGGTCATTTCGGACCAAGCTATTTTTACTGTGTTAGAAGATGTTTAGCCCACCCAGGTAATAAAACAATTTGATTTTTGTCACTGGCCATTTTTTTTTTTAGCCTATCCTTAGTGACTTTGATTGGCAGCATTGATTTCATTATATATGATATTGATGTCTATCTTCATTCCAACCTGGATCAAAGGGAAGAGAGATGTAACCGGGACTGACAACACGCAGTCTTCAGTTCCCTTCTTGCTGTAGTGCGCGATAAGTCAGAAATAGTAGAGATTGGGGGTGGGGGGTCAGTCTCGTATAAATGCTTTGCATAACTTGGACTGCACGTCCATAATGTAGAGTAGCTAAGACTTTGGAGTTTTTATTGTTTTTGAACTGTTTTGATGCACTGGTGAAAAATGAAATATTCTATGTACTATACTCATTCTGCTTATCCTTTGTCTTGTGTGGTTTTTTTTCTTTTAGTAAATACTAGTTAATAGTTTTTGGCCTGAACCATATAGTCTGTCAAATGGTTCGCGAATGTCCTGCAGGGAAGGGAGCCTGTTGCCCCTACCCAGACTGGCCTACACATGACTCCAGTCCCACACTACGTGGCTGACTCTTAAATGCCCTCTGAAGTGGCCGAACAAACCCCTCTCTTATAAACAATATCACTACAAAGTTTAAAAATCACTGTGGGAGCACCATCACTACAAAGACTGCAGAGTTTGAAGGAGCAGGTCCATCACCATCTTCTCGGGGCAAGTAGTGATGGCCAATAAATGCAGCCTTACCAGTGTCGCTAATTTCCTGAGAACAAATAAATTCGCGGGGGGGGGGCGGGTGGCGGGGGGAAAATGTTTTTGTTTCCATCAATTTCAGAGAGGAGAGGAATTATGGGGTAAATCTTACTGTTTCTAAAACCATACCAGTAGGTTTTTCTTTTTAAAAATGCATTCATTATTTGTCCTGGGCAAGTTGCATCCTAGATAGTTTGCTCATAAAAGGTCAAGTTTCTGGTCATAGGGATGTTAACATTTTATGAGGAGCAAGAGTGGAAAGTTTTAGAAGAAGCAAGAATCTTGATGCACCCTGGTGTCAGTCGTGGCTCAGTGAGTAACACTCTCGTCTCTGAGGCAGAAGGTGGCAGGTTCAAGTCCCACTCCAGAGACATGAGTCCACAATCTAGGCTGACCCTCCAGTGCAGTACTGAGGGAGTGCTGCACTGTCTGAGGTGCTGTCTTTCAAATGAGACATTTAATTGAGACATCGTCTGCCCTCTTCGGGGAATCTTTTAAATCCACCCAAGTTCTCCACTGTGTCTTGAACAGTACTTATCCCTCAACCAACATCACTAAAACAGATGATCTGGTCATTATCACCCTGCTGTTTGTGGGACCTTGCTGTGCATAAATTGGCTACTGCATTTCCTATATTACCACAGTGACTACACTTCAAAAAGAGCTGTAAAGCACTATGGAACGCCCTGAGGTCGTGAAAGGTGCTATAGAAATGCAAGTCTTTTTGTCTTTCTACCTATGTATTTTTAGCATGTGTAGTGACTGCGTTGGTTTATACTCTGGTGACGAGGCTGCAGGGAGGTCTGTTGATAGTGAAGGATTCTGCAAAGCCACAGTATTGTGGGTGGCACCGTCTTCAAGGAGGTAGAGAAACTCTAGCTAGGGACTGAAGAAATTCTAACTTGGTGTCTGTGCCTCGCCCTCTCCAGGAAAGTACTGTATCTTTCTGTTGCTCATGAGCACTTGCTGATGATGGGGCCTGTTCCTTCGCATATCGCACACTTCTGCTCTTCAGCTCTATTGATCTTCAAACGTTTGCGTGCACCAGGCTACTTAAAACCAGAGACTATGATTGCACTTGTGTGAGAAATGTAAGAAGAATTGCAAAGATCACTGAAATAACGCACCATCTGTATCGGGGGTGTGGGGGAAGGAAGATTTATAAGTAAGGCGGATTATAGGGTTTCACAGAGGTCTGTGCCCTGGGTCATGTCAGTAGAGGTCCCTATCCACTGACCGCCCTCTTGCTGCAGCTCACCCCTGCCACAAACCTTTGTGGCAGTCAATAAGTTGTGTCTCCGTACATATCACAGCATTTGTTTAGAGCCAGCTAATCTATAGTGTCTGATGGATTGTCAGTATTAATGTGTCATAATCTAGACAGTATAATGTACACTGCAGCCCGCTGTGGTGTGTCGCCAATCCACTTTCCTTATGCAGTTTGGGGAATAATGGAATTTACAAATATTTTGACGAGATGAATAGGCTTTCCAGATATATGAACCATATACTTTATTGTGCTGTGGGATAGGGGTCAGTGACCCCTCCGCTACTGAAACGACATTGGTCTCAAAGTACTTCACTCGCAGCATCACTTTAATGAGACGCAGAAATGACTCAATGCTGATAGAATTCCCTGCAGCCATCCAGGCGGATTATAGGTAATTATGGTAGATGGGTTGCGGTTCACATTTAAAAAAAAAAGGAACGTTAAGGATAATCCCTTGTCTTTATTCTCAAAGACTTGGGGTGGATTGGGAAGGAGAAAGCCTAGATATGCATGTACTAAACAAAACATAACATGGTGTTTGCAATAGCTGAAGATAAATCTGATCCTTAATTGATGTTTATTTTTAAAAAAAACACAGATGGGAAGAATTAACTGTCCTGCAGTAGACACTCCGCCAGTTCTCTCTCATAATACTTTCCTTCTTATTTCTCTTTTTTTTATTATCGCTCGTTCGTTCCCTCCTTTTATCTGCGCTGTCTTGTCCTCTCACTCTCCTATTTACACTATGATTTCTGATGGAATACACAGCACCTACAGCTGTCTTGCCAACAGAGAAAGCTTAATCCGTGTTGCTTGGAGGAGCGGTTTGGCTGAGGGAGGGAGACTTGCAGAGTGTCTTCCGTTCTTAATATACCACGAGTCTTCTAACTCATTTATTAATGCAATTGTGCCTGAAACGTGGCTGCTGTGTGTGATCCAGAGCTATTTCATCCATGCAAAGCTTGAAATTACTCCCATTTATTTATATTTAGCATTGATCTGAATGGATCAAATGACAGAAAACAACTCTAAACTTCCAGCAAAACTAATTCTAATCACTTGTTTCATTGAAGATACCGGCTGTAAAATGATCTTGCATCTTAGCTGATCTGCAGAGACCCACAGCAGATGGAGTCTGGTGAGCGTCAGGCATTTGCCTGTAGATCAGTGAGCCAGTGCTTAATTAAGCGTCTTGTCTAACACTGTGGAATATTCGTCGTTGGAAAATTTAGTTATACTCTCCCTGGTTGCAGTTGATCTGTTAAGAACTGTTCATATTGAAGAAAAGAAAGAACTTGCATTTATCATGACATCAGGATGTCCCAAAGAGCTTCACAACCAATTATGTACTTTTGAGGTGTAGTCATTGGCCGTAATTTGCGGTCTGCGGTGAAGCCAAGGCATTCGCCGCTGGCCCTGAAGTAAGTGTTTTTTATTCGTTCATGGGATGTGGACGTCGCTGGCAAGGCCAGCATTTATTGCCCATCCCTAGTTGCCCTTGAGAATGTGGTGGTGAGCTGCCTTCTTGAACCGCTGCAGTCCGTGTGCTGAAGGTGCTCCCACGGTGCTGTTAGGGAGGGAGTTCCAGGATTTTGAGCCAGCAACAATGAAGGATCGACGATAAACTCCGAGTCAGGATGGTGTGTGTCTTGGAGGGGAACTTGGAGGTGGTGGTGTTCCCATGCACCTGCTGCCCTTGTCCTTCTAGGTAGTAGAGGTCGCAGGTTTGGGAGGTGCAGCTGAAGAAGCCTTGGCGAGTTGCTGCAGTGCATCTTGTAGATGGTACACACTGCAGACACAGTGCGCCGGTGGTGGAGGCAGTGAATGTTTAAGGTGGTGGATGGGGTGCCAATCAAGCGGGCTGCTTTGTCTTGGATAGTGTCGAGCTTCTTGAGTGTTGTTGGAGCTGCACTCATCCAGGCAAGTGGAGAGTATTCCATCATACTCCTGACTTGTGCCTTGTAGATGGTGGAAAGGCTTTGGGGAGTCAGGAGGTGAGACACTCGCCGCAGAATACCCATCCTCTGACCTCCTCTTGTTGCCACAGTATTTATGTGGCTGGTCCAATTAAGTTCCTGGTCAATGGTGAACCCCCAGGATATTGATGGTGGGGGATTTGCCGATGGTAATGCTGTTGAATGTCATGGGGCGGTGGTTAGACGCTTGTTGGAGATACTTATTGCCTGGCATTTGTGTGTTGCGAATGTTACTTGCCACTTATCAGCCCAAGCCTGAATGTCATCTAGGTCTTGCTGCATGCGGGCAATGACTGCTTTATTATCTGAGGAGTTGTGAATGGCACTGAACACTGTGCAGTGATCAGCAAACATCCCCATTTCTGACCTTATGATGGAGGGAAGGTCATTGATGAAGCAGCTGAAGATGGTTGGACCTAGGACACTGCCCTGTCCTGCAGCGATGTCCTGGGGCGTGTGTCAGAGCAGTGAATGGCTGACCGCAACTTCAGGATATCCACGTCAGGATGCGTAACTGCTACATCCTGAAGCTGCTGTCCGTTTCGAAGGGGTAATAATCCACCGCAAATTCTAGGCCATTGTTTTAATGTAGGAAACACGACAGCCAATTTGTGCACAGCAAATTCTCTCAAACTATAACGAGATATTGATCAGATAGCAATCTGTTTTTCGTGATGTTGGTTGAGGGAATAAATATTGGCCAGGATACCGGGGCGAACTCCCCTGCTCTTCTTCGAAATAGTGCCATGCGATCTTTTACATCTGCCTGAGCGGACGGACAGACGGGGCCTCAGTTTAACGTCTCATCTGAAAGGTTGCATTTCCGATTTAGTACAGAACTGCATTGGAGTGTCAGCCTAGATTATGTGCTCGGGTACTAAACTCACTGTCGTCAACATTTCGAAGACCTAAATTTTGGAAATGTTTGCCCCCGGTATTGGAGAATAATGAGAAACCAAATGCGACCTTCGTTTTCTTTCCAAATTTTTTTTGATCCTCATTTTTGCTTCTCACCCCATACACCATCCCTCGGTGGGCATAGGCGGGTGACGAGGTATGTGCTGGGAGCTCTGTGTGACTTTTTTCTTTCCTCCCCTCTGGCAATTGTTGAGATCATGCTGAGGCTGTGTGTGCAGCATTTCTCTGATATAATGTCAAATCTGGGGAACTGCCTTCATATGCGTTCAACCACATGGTGCTGGAGATCATAAATTCTATAATCACTAAATCTTCCATTGTGGGGTCAAAAATACCAATTCCTACGGTCTCGCTTTTGTGGGGGGTGAATGATTGCCTCCTTTCTGAAATGGGTGATTTTTTTTTTCTTTTCCTCCATGCCCTCACACTTGCAGGTTTTAATGGGTCATTGCTTCAGTTGTAGACTGAAGTAAAAGCTATCTGAGAAATGTAATTAGCAAAAGCCACTGTACAATTTTTAAAGTGTGTAATGATTAGTTTTACGCACTGATTTGACATGCGTGCTTCTAGGAACTCTAGACAGAAGATTGAGTTAAATCCATTTTGTTTCTTTTGGTGTGGATGTTTAAGCTGCAGTAAATAGATTTATTTTCAGTGTGAGTGTATGTATTTGTATGTATGTGTGTTTGTCACGTGATACCAGCCACTTCCATCCCTTTGATGGAAGAAATCACAGCACTCACAGTAAAGGTGACGGATGATGTGACGGTAGAATAATTGCAACCTTTCAGAGAGATCTTGAATGACATTACTAAGGCTGGGAGTGCGGGGAAGAAGTTAGACCTGGGGAATTTAACTTGATTATTTTGCGTAATCTAATTGTAGATTGTTTCAGCCTTGGTTCAGTGGTAGCACTCTGAGTCACAAGGTTGTGGGTTCAAGCCCCTCTTCAGCGTACATAATTGAGCGGACAGTTGAGAGCAGTACTGCAACAGTGCTGCATTGTCAGAGGCGCTGACTTTTGAATGAGAACTTAAATCAAGGCCCAATGTGCCATCTCGGGTAGCTGTAAAAGCTCCCATGACATTAATCAAAGAGTGAGGTAGTATTCCCCGTTGTCTTGGCCAATATTTATCCCTCAGTCAGCGCCACTAAAACAGATTATTTGGTCATTTACCTCTTTGCTGTTTGTGGGACTTTGCTGTGTGCAAATTGGTTCCTACTTTTGCCCACATAACAGTGACTACCTTCAAAAGTCTACCTTCATCAGCTGAAAAGCGTTTTGGGATATCCTGAGGATGTAAAAGACATTACATAAATGCAACTTTATCCTTTTTCTTTATGTATTGCTTGACTGTCATCTTTGAGGGACAAAAATTTCCTACTGAGGTGTTGATGGATGAGGGATTTATCCCAGCATTAAGAATGATTGATGCACTGCTTAGTGCCTACAAGTTTCCTAGATCACCTCAGCCTAATGAAGGGAGAGCCCCATTAGAAGCAAGATATTCTGTTCATCAGCTGAAAAATATATGTGCACATATGTAGTTTTGGATTGCCTGGCAGTTTGTTTGCATTTCGTTCAGTTTGTCATTGATTAGTTATTTCATTTAACAACACTCGCAAAGACAAACCTGTTTTTCACTGGAGTGTTGTTTTAGAGCCTTAATCATACTGCTTTCCTACCACATGATAAAAAGTAGGCAATCTAAATGGGCTAAGCTGCATTTAATGCATCATGTAAACTGTATAACGTCACTCCGCCTAGAAATAGTTGTATATGCCGCAGTTAATGTAATAAATTCCCATTACCCAATTAATGACAACAAATCTGCACAACATATATAAATGCATATAAATCAGTTCTTTCCTGCCCCTTTATGGTCAACTCCATTGACCCGCCTTTGCTCTATATCCCTTGATCATCTATATCTCCCTATCTCTGTAACTCATCCAGCCCTACAACCCTTAAAGATCTCTGCACTCCTCCAATTCTGGCCTCTTGCACAGCCCTGATTTTCATTGTTCCACCATTGGTGACCGTACCTTCAGCTGCCTTGGCCCTAAGCTCTGGAATTCCCTCCCTAAACTTCTCCACCTTTCTACTGTTCCTCCTTTAAGACGCTCCTTAAAATCGGCCTCTTTGACCAAGCTTTTGGTCATCTGTCCTGATACCTCCTTATGAGGCTCAGTGTCAAATTTTGTTTGTTAACGCTCCTGTGAAGCGCCCTGGGACGTTTTACTACGTTAAAGGTGCTATATAAATGCAACATCTTTTCTTTATGTATTGGGTGAGGGCGGAAGAATGCTCTTCATTAATTATTTGCAAGGCCTCTGGTTTTCTGTGTTCACAGAAGAAAAGCCCAAATTGCAGAATACGAGCCCTAATACACATGTGGTGACATAAGAACAATGACGGACAGGTAAAGAACCTCTTGTCCATCCAGGTTGTCCCACACAATTACGTTACCTTGTGTATCGCAACATATACACTCCTCAGCCCACTCAAAAATCATGTGATCTCCTGGGTGAGGTGAAAAACCAGATTAAAAAGCTCAGGCCAATTTGGGGGGGGGAAAAATCTGGAAAATCCTTTCCGACCCATCTAGCCGATTGAAACTAGTCCAGGAGATCACTCTGGCCCTGATTTCCCTGCAGTACCTACCTTCTGTAAGAGGTGACCTCTGCCCAAGCCAGAAACAGGTCTAGCTCTCGCTTGAAGGAATTCGGTGAATCAGCATCCACTGCACGAGACAGCAGCTTGTTCGAAGCCCACTATTCTCTGGGAAAAGAACCACCTCCTGACCAATGTTCCCTCTAATTTTTTGGGGGGTACGCGGCCCTTTTAAGGGACTGCGTGGACCATTCAAACTAACGCTCATGCGCAGTTTTTCCATTTGAGAAACCAGTAAGCGGCCTGCGCGCGAGCTTCAGACAGCCACACAGCCGCGCAACTAAACGGGAACATTGCCCCTGACATCTGGCCTTATACAACTTAAATTTGTGACCCCTGGTCCTGCCTAACCTATTTAATTGGAATGAACTGTCAACTGGAACACAATCTATTCCCTTCATTATCTTAAATCGCAATCAGATCACCCCCAAGTCTATGGTTCTCTAAAGTCTAGAGTCTCAACTCTTTTAGCCTATCTTGATAACTAAGATGCTTTAGACTGGAAATTAGTCTAGTGGCTCCTCCTCTGCACCCTTTCCAAAGCCTCAGTATCACCCACCATGTGAGAAGACCAAAACTGGCCACAGTATTCCAAGTGCGGCCTGACTAAGGTCTTGTACAAGGACAAAACGGAATGCCTCGTCTTGTACTCATTTGTCCTATGGATACACCCCAACACCCTATTTGCTCTAGCTATCGCTTCACGGCATTGTTCATGTAACTTTAGAGATGTATGCACTAGAATGCCCAAATCTCTTTCAATCCCCATGTGATAAAATGAAATTTGCATTATTCAGTCACTATCATCCACGATTATTTGTCCCCGGTTCTTGCGGCCTGACAATCAGATATTATTTGTTCTGGGTTCTTCACAAAGTTTGCTAAAAGGGGAAAAAATCATACAATACTTAATTGTTATGTGGAGCAGAGTTAAGAAAGGTGTCTCTTAAAAAGAGGATACTGTCAGAATTGGCAGTGTTCTCTGCAAGACTTGTCTCCGCCTGTCGTATATAAAACAGTCTGAAATAAAGGCATTGATAGCTGCATCTACAAATGGCAAGTCTAGGGTTACCAACTCTGGTTGGAGGTATTCCTGCAGGTTTCATCACACGACCTCCTGCCTCCAACTGCCCTGCTGATCAAACAGCTTTTTATTCCATCTGCAACATTTTTAGAACTAATAAATGAAAGTGTTCAAAGAAATGTGCCTGTGATTTTTCTCCCGAGATTACTTGCAGCAGTGTCCGGGAGATTAATCTTTAATTTCTGGAGACCCAAAAGGATTGACAACCCTAGTCAAGTCCTTTCTAGTCGTTGAACCTTTTATTTGAATTGGGGTTAGTGTCAGTGGAAGGCAAAGTTGGTTCAGCGGCAGCTATGCTTGCTCCTGTTCAAACCTTCCCTACGGGCATTTCAGAGCGACCTGATGTTAAGTGAAAGCTCGTAAAATGTGGCAACAATTCCTCTTTAAAGTGGGGTGTTGTTTGGCTGGGGGGGAATAAGAGGGAAAGGCACGTGTCCTTAATATATCTCTTCCTGTCCCCATAGCAGGAAGTGCACAGTACTGTACCTGTTTTCCTGAGGTAGCGAATGGCAGCATAATCAAATGTCAATTGAGGGTCTGCTGCCAGATTGTACAACACCAGTCACTACCAACATCTGGCCTCGTGCTTTAAACTAATGTGTGATTTTGTTTTTTTGATTTGTCAGATTTACGGGCTCCTGTTTCTTTGCGAGTCTATACAGGAAAAACGATTCTGTTTCGCACATCAAAGCACAACGGCCACAGGAAGGGATCTGAATTGATTCCATTCGACACGACAGAAATGTTTGGATCAGTTTCAGCTGCAGACCACTTGCAAGCTGTAATAAATTACCTGCGACTTCTCACGAGTGAAGTTGATGCCATGTGTTTTTAATTCTCTCCCTTCCCCTCCCAAACGATGGCACTGTCAGTATTTTTGATTTGAGATCTCTTGCTCGTTAAAAAAAAAGGATGCCCCTTCGAAGATGATGCATTTGGAGCAGATGAAGATCAAGAGCCCCACTCTTCTCTTGGCTTCCTGATGGTATTAGAGAACGAATTCCTCCAAGCTTTGCTGGGGGATAGTCTTTAATGCCCTGTAACGGTCGTAATCCAGTGCAGAGGTGCTGCTGTCACTCTGCTGAAATGTGAATCGGTCTGGGATGGAGATGACTGCCCCAGTTAGGGTTGACAACTCTGGTTAAATGCATTCCTGGCAGTTTCATTGCATGACCTCCCGCCTCCAACTGCTCTGCCAGTCAAATGGCCTTTATTTCCCCATCTCCAACATTTTATTACTAATAAATAAAAGTCTTCAAAGAAAACGAAACCTTTTTTTTAATGTCCCAATGATTTTTCTCATGGGGTTGCTCGCAGCAGTGACCAGTAGATTAATATTTAATTCCTGGAGACTTCGGGACAATCCTGGGGAGTTGGCAACCCTAGTCCCAGGCCCCTAAAAAGTACATTATGCATTCTAGCGTTATCTCAGATGAACCAGTAATGGTTGTGATATCGATGCAGGGTGTACGATTGGGCCTTCTAACTCATGCTTATTCAGTGTGGTTGATATGTGCATATTTATTTTGACAGGTGAGTTGTTGCTTCTCTCTCCTCGTTCTCCCTGCTCCCCACCCCCAAAATAGAAAGCCGACTTAAAAACATCTGGCAGATCAGAAGCTTTGTTCAACTACAGTACGATTAGTGTGTCATTCAGGTCTCAAAAGAAAGAACTTGCATTTGTGTAGTACTTTTCAAGGCCTCAGGATGTCCCAAAGTGCTTTACAACCAAAAAGGTACTTTTTGAAGTGTAGTCACTTTGTTCACAGTGGCACAGTGAGCCTGGGATGTGGGAGCTCGCGGCTAAACCTCCATTCCATCGACTGTCCTGTCCCCGTGTACACTTTCTACATTGTCTTGTTTTGTTAACGTGTACTTTTGCATCGATTTGCCAACCAGCCCTCGAGTTTCTTGGGAAGTTGTTTAGCCTACGTCAACTATATCAAATGTGACCATAATTTCAATTTTATTTCTTTTGGAAAGTAATTGCCCACTTTTAGAAGTTGAGATTTGTGCAGAGTTGCTAACAGTCAGTAAAATTGTACTTAAAAAAACAAAAAAACTGTAGCTTTGGAAAAAGAATTACGTACTGGAACAGTTGTGGATTGCAGCTGAAAAGAGATAAGGCACTTGCTCACCTCTACCCATCTCCCTTCCTCTTTTGCTCTTACTCCTCGTGCTCTCTTTCTCTCAAAGAAAGAACCAAAGCGTTTTATAGCCAATGAAGTACTTTTTGAAGCGTAGTCACTGTTGTAATGTAGGAAACATGGCAGCCAATTTACGCACAGCAAGCTCCCACAAACAGCAATGTGATAATGACCAGATAATGTTTTAGTAATGTTAGTTGAGGAATAAATATTGACTAGAACTCTATTTATTACATAATTAAGCATGGTAAATAGGAAATGCGCACAAACCAAGACTTTATATATCGATAAACTGTAATATCTTGAGAGATAGATATGGAAAGAGAGAGATTCATAAGAAACATGATGGAAGCTAATTTTGGCTGAATCAGGTGCATCCATCTGTATCTAACGTGAATGAATCTGAAGTTTTCCTCTCCACTAACCAAAAAGACCATTCTGACTGTCCATCAATCATTTGCTTAGAAATTTGTTCTGACATATTTCCTAAGTTGTCCTTTTTGCCAGTTTTAAATGTGCCCGAGCTAACATGAAGTAGCCGGTGGTAAATGTGATTCGCATTTAGCTGCATGAAGTGCTCCATTGAACAGCGGTGAGTGTAGATGGAATTTCAATTTACTCATGACTTCAAAAGTTTGAATGTGTGTGTGTGCAGTCCTGTAAAAGCAGAGGTTTTGTGAGGATAATCACCAAGGTTTCCAGATCAAACCTCCGCTGCTGATTGAGGTCCTTGTCCCTGACCCCTGCAGCAGAAGAGAGACGCGCAACGTCCCATCAGGAGGTCTTTATGTACTGCTGAAACAATGTGCGACTTCACGCAGTGAGGCTGGGTCATCCTTCAGCAGGAAGCACCGTAGACCTGGAAACCACTAATGTAAGGAAATGCTCACTAATTAGAATTGGCAGGGAAAAAAAAATTGACTTCTCGAATGTTTAGACCAGCAAAAAAAAATAAAGAAGATCCTAGAGACTGGAACATCTGCAGTAAATGTGTGCAAGTCTGCAGAGCGGGATGTTACCCTTGGTTACCGGCAAACTTTGGTATTGGTCGTAACTGGGCTACAATCCTCTATTCTCCTGGATTTTCATGTTGGTCAAAATTATAGTGTAACTATGGATTTGGTTAGACTTAACAATTTAACACTGGCAACAATCTAAAGAACATAATAAAAACAGAAAAGAAAAGCTGATATTGGAAATCCAAAACTCAAAATAGAAAATGTTAGAAAACCACAGCAGGATCAATCAGCATCTGTGGGAAGAACAAAATAGTTAATCTTTCAGGTGCAGACCATTCTTCAAAACTGTTGGCCAAGAGACACCTCCCCTGCTCCTCCTTTGAATAGTTCCATGGGATCTTTAAAATGATAAAGGGGATTCGATAGTGTGAATAGAGAGAAACTATTTCCTCTGGTGGGGGAACAAGCGGGCATAATTTTTAAATTAGCGCTAGGCCATTTAGGACTGAAATCAGGAAGCACATTTTCACAGAGGGTAGTGGAAATCTGGATTCCCCTAGCCTAAAAGGTTGTGCATGCTGGAACAATTGGAGCTTTCAAAAGATTGATAGATTTTTGTTAGATAAAGGATATCGAGGGATATGGAACAAAAATGCGTAAATGGAGTTGAGGAACAGGTCAACCATGTAGAATGGCTGGAGGGGCTGAATGGCCTACTCCTGTTCCTATGTTCTCACTCCCACATGGAGAAAATAAAATAGACCAATGTTTGTTTTAACCCAGCAACGCCTCAAATTTAAAATTCTCATCCTTGTTTCCATCTCTGTAACGTCCTCCAGCCCTGTAACCCTCCAAGAACCCTGCGTTCCTCCAGTTCTGGCCTTTTGTACATCCTTTGCCCCACCATTGGCGGCCGTGCCTTCAACTGTCTAGACCCCAAGCTCTGGAATTCGCTCACTAAACCTCTCCTCCGCTCTCTCTTCCTTTTAAGACACTCCTTAAAACCTACCTCTTTGACGCCTGGGTGTTTTACTACGTTAAAGGCTCTACATAAATGCAAGTTGGTGTTGTTGAAGACAATGCTCTTTTACCTAGCGGAAGCTGAACGCCAACTCTCCGACACCACCTCCTACCTCCACCTGGACCACGACCCCATTACCGAACATCACACCACCATTTCCAAGACTGTCACTGACCTCATCTCCTCTGGAGATCTTCCCCCCCCCCCCCCCCCCACGGCCACCAACCTCATAGTTCCCCAACCTCGCACAGCCCGCTTCTACCTCCTTCCCAAGATCCACAAACAGGACTGCCCTGGTAGACCCATCGTTTCAGCCTGTTCTTGTCCCACGGAACTTATCTCTTCCTATCTCGACTCTATTTTTTCTCCCCTTGTCCAGTCTCTTCCCACCTACATCCGCGACTCTTCTGACACCCTCCGCCACTTTAACAGTTTCCAGTTTCCTGGCCCCAACCGCCTCCTTTTCACCATGGACGTACAATCCCTCGACACCTCCATCCCCCACCAGGATGGCCTGAGGGTGCTCCGCTTCTTCCTTGAACAGAGGCCCAACCAGTCCCCATCCACCAACACCCTCCTCCACCTGGCTGAACTTGTTCTCACATTGAACAACTTCTCCTTTGACTCCACTCATTTCCTCCAAATCAAAGGTGTTGCTATGGGTACCCACATGGGTCCTAGCTGTGCCTGCCCTTTCGTGGGATATGTGGAACACTCTTTGTTCCAGTCCTAATCGGGTCCCCTCCCTCACCTCTTTTTCCAGTACATTGATGACTGTATCGGTGCCGTTTCCTGCTCTCGCCCTGAACTAGACAATTTCATTCACTTTGCCTCCAATTTCTACCCTTCCCTCACCTTCACATGGTCCATCTCCGACTCTTCCCTTCCCTTCCTCGACTTCTCCGTCTCCATCTCTGGGGATAGGTTACTGACCAACATTCACTACAAGCCCACTGACTCCCACAGCTACCTGGACTACACTTCCTCCCACCCTGCCTCCTGTAAGGACTCTATTCCATTCTCCCAGTTTCTCCATCTCCGCTGCATCTGCTCCGACGATGCCACCTTCCACACCAGTGCTTTCGACATGTCTTTTTCCTCAACCAAGGATTTCCCTCTACCGTGGTTGACACGGCCCTCAACCGGGTACGTTCTATCTCCTGCACTTCTGCCCTCACCCCTGCCCCTCCCTCCCGGAACCACGATAGGGTTCCCCTTGTCCTCACCTTTCACCCCACCAGCCTCCACATTCAACGGATCATCCTCCGCCATTTCCGCCACAACCAACGTGATCCCACCACCAAACGCATCTTCCCCTCCCCTTTCAGCATTCCGTAGGGACCGCTCCCTCTGAGACGCCCTAGTCCACTCCTCTATCACCCCCAGCATCCCTTCCCCTTCGCCTGGCACCTTCACGTGCAAGCGCAGGAGATGCAACCCCTGGCCTTATACCTCCCCCCTTCCCACTGTCCAGGGCCCCAAACACCCCTTCCAGGTGAAACAGCGATTTACTTGTACTTCTTGCAATCTAGTATACTGTATTCGCTGTTCACGGTGTGGTCTCCTCTACATTGGGGAGACCAAACGCAGATTGGGTGACCGCTTTGCGGAACACCTCCGTTCAGTCCGTAAGGGTGACCCCGAGCTTCCGGTTGCCTGTCATTTCAATTCACCGTTCCATTTCCACTCGGACCTCACCGCCTGCGGCCTCTTGCATTGTTCCACGGAAGCTCAGCGTAAGCTCGAGGAACAGCACCTCATCTTCCGATTAGGTGCTTTACAGCCTTCCGGACTCCATATCGAGTTCAACAATTTCAGATCATAACCTCAGCCCCTATTATTTTTATATTTTTTATCCACACTTTTGGTTTGTGCCTTTTCCTTTTTTTACTCTCTCTGCCACATGGCAGCTGTCTTTCACTCTGCCAGCGCATTTCACACTTCATCTAGAGCCATTGTTTGTTTCTTTACCTGTCCTATTACTATCTCGTCTCACCTTGAATATCTCTTAATGTCTCTTCTTTCATCCCCTCCCCCATTTCCCAGCCCCCAAACTGCCTTTTAATCTTTTCATTTCCTGCCTTTTCTCTCAGTTCTGTAGAAGGGTTTCGACCCGAAGCGTTGACTCTGTTTCTCTCTCCACAGATGTTGCCTGGCCTGCTGAGTTTTTCCAGCGTTTTCTGTTGTTATTTCGGATTTCCAGCATCCGCAGTATTTTGCTGTCGCTCCTTTAAAGGTGTTTTTGCCTTGTATACATGCAGTTGGCTGCTGACGTCCAGTTCTCCTGCTGTCGGTGGCTTTCCTAAAAGTAAGCAGACTGACCTCCTCATGGATGCCAGTAACGCAGACCCACTTTTTCTTTAGTCTTTTGTTTTGCTGTTAGAATAGTGATTTCCTCCCATGGCCTGTTCGTCGTAGTTAAGTGAAAGAAAGCTCTTGCATTTATATAGCACCTTTCATGACCTCCGGACATCCCAAAGTGCTTTACAACCAATTAAGTACTTTTGAAGTTTAGTCACTGTTGTTATGTAGGAAACTCAGCAGCTAATTTGCACACAGCAAGATCCCACAAACAGCAATGTGATGATGACCGAATAATGTTTTTGTTTAGTGATGTTGGTTTAAGGATAAATATTGGCCAGGACACCAGGGGAGAACTCCCCTGCTTTTCTTTGCAACCTAAGTGGGCAGACGGGGTCTCGATTTCATCCAAAAGACAGCAACTCCAACAGTGCAGCACTCCCTCAGCACTGCACAGAAGTACCTCATTGTGCTTGTGTTTTGCTGCAAAATAGAATGACTGGTTCGTAAGCACGAAGAGTCCTGCTACAGGCTTGGTATCAGGCCAATAATTGTGTAAGTCTGTAATAAATTCATAATTTCAAACAACAGTTGGGACGGGATAAAGCTAGGATTTTGCTGCCAAAATATCTGGAAACCTTAAATGTCTCTACTGCTTCATATTGCTGGAAGGGTGTGGAGAGATATGCATTTATATAAACGGCACGAGCTGTATGATGTCAAATTGTGGGACACCACACAAGGAAGGAGTGCATTGCACAGGTGCAGAAGACATTGTGCACTTAACTGGCCTGCAGGAGACCAGCGAAACATTTACATATCCAAACCGGAAAGTAATACAGTATAGAATTACGGTGTTGGAAGGGTCTTGAAACTGTGACATTTAATTCCTTTGAAGTTGAGAGGCTCTGTTGCCATGGTGATGTGATGATGGCATTGGCATTTTTATTTTTTATTTTGGTGAATTTTTGTGTTCACCAAGCTGAAGGATGTTGATGTGGTGGGAGTGGTAGAATGACTTCTCCACCAGCAGGTGTCCAGTATCGGCATTACCTCGCCAGCCTGGTATAGCACAGGTGGCTGCAGATTAGAATTGTCTCTACGCATCATGCCCCAGTTTTCAGCTCCGTACACCTTCTACTGCGCCAGCCTGGCATTCCCTTCTCTTATCTCAGCTGTGCTTTTGGCCTTTTGAGTAATATTGCCATTTAGTGCTGAGTTGACGGCGATGGAATGGGTTGACTACTGAAATTATTTTGTGCAGCACTCTTGCAGCCAGTTGAACTTTGTTTTCCATCAGTCTGGACTTGATTTGAACCCCAAGTCCTGGAGGTGAAAGATGTACTTCACCCACTTTGCCACCAGTCCAGACATTTTTAATTTTCAGCACATTTTGGATGAGTTTGAAGATGTGTAGCATTTCCGACAGTGTTTAAAAAAGCAAACCTGGTATGCTAATTTGCTGCAACATCAAATATGGTAGCTTTGGAACAAGATTTTTTGGAAATAGAGAAGTCCAAAAAGTTCCCTAATAAAGAGACATTACCCCTTTTAAGAAAAATTCTGTGTAGCATTAGGCCTGATCCCCGCCCCCACCACCCCCCAGATAGGACTGTCCACTGATGAAGCACTTCTGTGCAGTACTGAGGGAGTGCTGCACTGTCGGAGGTGCCTTGGCTCAGTTAGGAACACTTTCCTCTCTCGGTCAAAAGGTTATGGGTGCAAGTCTCTCCAGAGACTTGAGCCTAAAAATCTAGGCTAACACTCCTGTGCAGTACTGAAAAAGTGCTGCACTGTCGGAGGAGACATTAAACCAAGTCCCCATCTGCCCCCTCAGGAGGACATAAAAGATCCCATGGCATTATTTTGAAGAAGAACAGGGGAGTTATCCCCGCTGTCCTGGCCAGTATTCAAGACTCGAATAACATCACTAAAATACAGATTATTTGGTCATTTATCTCATTACTGTTTGTGGGATCTTAACTGTTTGTAAATTGCCTGCCGCATTTCCTATATTACAACAGTGACTACACTTCAAAAGTACTTCATTGGCTGTAAAGCACTTAGAGATGTCCTGAGGTTGTGAAAGGCGCTATATAAATGCAAGTCTTTTTTTCTTAATGTAGTAAAAAGGATCAGGGTTTGTCTTCTCCCTTGGAACTGTCTAGAAGTGGGCACTGCGCAATAAAGTGAAGTTTTTCCACATTTTATAAACTGAGTTGAGGCGCAAGAGCTTGTTGAATGACCGCAACCTGTGCCACAAAATGATTGTGCACGACTTGTAAAGAAAATAAATCAACACAGGGCTGCGCTCATCACTGGGCCTTCTGATATCAGGCTACATTAAAGGGGCTAGGATCAGGTTGCTTGTCCACTCTTAATTCCAGGAGGGGGAGAAGATGGTGAGCGGCATGAGAAATAGAGAAGGTAAGGAGAGAGAACGAAAATCCTCCCATTAAGAAGAAACAGATGGATATTTCCTAAGACAGAGTTTGAACTGGATGGAGTCTCTCATGCTGATAAACCTTGGGGAGAAGAACTTGTGCCCTCTGAGAAGAAAAGGTAATTTAATCCTGCTCCAGAGCGTCAGCCCCTTTGCAACTGTGCAAAATCTGTCCGATCTGCAAAGTGCATGGCAGAGAAATAAAGGTGCACAATATTAAAGGAGTATCCTCCACAGCAACAGAATTGGAAATGTTTTAAATTAAATATCATGTTAAAATATTAACAGAAAAGAGTTGAAGACATTAATTCTGAGGGTGAGCTTTGTCAACATAAACCCACAGCATGCCAATTGCTAACGTAATAATAACTCTCAAAAAATAAATGTGTTGAGCAGGATGGTTGCCTTGCAGAGATGGGCACCATGTGGAACACACAAGTCGACTCGAACCAGACAAATTACGGCAGTTGTCAATTTGGCCCAGCTCTTTCCAGCAAAAAAAAGTTTGTTGGCTTCTTGTGGACTTAATGAAAACAAGTAGCTTTTTATTTTGCCAACAGTTGTTACCTGTAACAGCAATTTTAAAATGGTTTTGTGTGGTTGCTTTATATTTTTTTCTCCCTTTCTTTCTCTTCCCTTCTGTGATCTCTCTGTAATACACTAGCCTCCCTGGCTAAGGTAAGTGGGAACTCTACTAGCACCTGTGCCTGTCCCAACAAAGCTGTTTTTGCAATATGAAGTGATGTGCAAGACCAGCCGAATGCAACTTTTTTTGTGAGTGATCTTCCCCCACACCACCCCCGCCCCCCCCAACTTCACCTCGCTCTCACGCCCCCCTTGTGGGGGGAGGAGGGAAACATCTCACCTCACTCCTCTTCCCCCACCGCGCCCCCCCCCCCCAACCCCGGTCTTGGGGGGCCTGTGCCACCTACCCTAGCCCCCTTCCACCTCACTGTCGTCCCCCCACCCCACCTCCCTCTCGGGGGGTGGCCTGTCCCACCTCGCTCTTCTCCCCCCCCCCCCCCCTTACTGGCCATCTCTGCCCCACCTCCCTCTCTTTTCCCCCGGCCCCCTACAACCCCCCCTTACACTCTGTTGGTAAGCATTTCCCCTCCAGTCACACTCCCTCCGGGTAACAAGTCAGTCAGATACAAAGTTTATAATGCTGGGGATCTTTTTTTCTATTTTTTTTTAAAAAAGCTTCCTTCTATTGCAATGTAATGTTCTGTAGTGGGAGGGAGCTCACGTATCGCGTAAAGATGAAGAGAAACTTCTGTCTCCTCCGGTTACTTTCTTCTTTCCTCCTATGTACACGGCACAAAGTTAAGCTGTTGCATATGCTCCAGAAACACTGGATCAGTGGATCCATAAATCAAACACAATTATGTTTTTTTATAATTTTTAAAATCATACATCTTCAAAATTAAAGTGACTCATTTAAAATAAATTATTTCAAGAGCTCATTATTTTAATGAGTGCCCCTGAAGTAAAAAAACACATTTGCATGATAGTCTGGTGACACTACTCTGCTGATGCAGGAACCCAACTGTGCCTCATACTGGTAAGCTGCAGCTCTCCCTTATGATTTCCTAATGTGCTGAATTCCCAATCTCATTCTGGGCATGTTTTGTATTTTAATTACATTTTCGTTGTTACATTGGTTACAGTTATCACTGCCCTCCTGATTTTAAACAGTTGTTTTTTCACATCACTCCGGAGAGTCCCGGAGACGTTTAGCGATTTGTTAATCGCTCGCATATTTGGTGCAGTGTGGTTTCTTAATCACCATCGCAACGCATGTTGAGAATAACTTCAGCTCAGCACTGCCAGACATTGAACCTAGTGTGTGTTATGGAGGAAGGAAGAGTTAATATTGATTATGAAAAGTTTCTTTAATAGCCTTCCATCCTGCACTTTTTTTTTGGTGGAGGAAAAAGGAAGTACTAGTTGTAAAAAAAAATTGATACCATTGGGTCTCTTTTATAAATACGATGTTCTTTGGGAAAAATATTGGTAATGAAAAGTTTTTTGCAGTAGGAATCTGTTTTAAGTTTTTGACAAAAATGCTAACTTTTTTGAGTTCTGTCCCCTTGATGGACCAACCTAGACATCTATCAAGTTGCTTCTGACTTAGGTCTGCTGCTGAGATAGAAAAAGAAAGACTTGCATACCTATAGCACCTTTCATGACCTCAGGAAGTCCCAAAGTGCTTTACAGCTAATGAAGTACCTTTTGAGGTGTAGTCACTGTTGTAAGGTAGGAAACGTGGTAATTTATGCATAGCAAGATCCTGCCTATGATAATGACCAGATAACTTTTTTAAGTGGTGTTGGTTGAGGTATAAATATTGGCCTAGACACCATGGGGAAACTCTCCTGCTTTTCGCAATATTGGCGTGGGATCTTTTGCATCCACCTGTCAGGGCAGATGGGGCCTCGGTTTAATGTCTCAATCAAAAAGCGACATCTCTGACAGTGCAGCACTCCCTCAGTGCTGCCCTGGAATGTCAGCCTGGATTATGTGCTCAAGCCTTTGGAGTGGGACTTGAAACCACGACCTTCTGACTCCGAAGTCAGAGTGCTACCCACTGAACCAAGGCTGATGCATAGGTCTTGTTTTGCTGGTGGGGAATTTGTTTTTATTTCTGTTTTTAAAACTCCGTTAATATTAAAATTTATTTCTCATTAAAGACCTTGTTTCGTTGAATTCTAAACAGAGGGAATGTATGTTTAACAATGAAAATGATAAATTACATCTCTTGGTATAGATGAGAAGTTGGCTAGCCGGGTAAAAAGGGTTGCAATAAGACAAAAGATGTCCTCCTCTGATGCATCATCCTCCATCACAATATGCTGCCAACTTTGGCCTTGTTTCCAAGTCCCTCCGCAGTCTCGTCCCACCTTATTTGAGCCATCTTCTTGAGCCATTTGTCCTAGCCCATATCCTATTTCCCACTCTGGTTTATTGCTCCTCCCATGCTCCACAATTTTTTTTTTAAGATGTGGGGACCCTGCTCTTTAAAACGTTCCCATTAAACAGCTTTGTCTTGCTACCACTCCATGCCTTTAGAACTGTCTTAAAATCCTATCTCTTCGACCAAGCCCTCCCCATATTTTCCTGTTTCCTGCTCAGTGCCCTCCTTTCGGCTGTTGTCGTTGCAGTAGTAGATACTCTAATGTTATTCATGCAAGCAGCATTTCTGTTCCTCTTGACCAAAGTTGTAAAGTAGCCGTCAGTTAGTGAGCAGAACTCTCCACACCTATCCTGTAACACTCTGCACACCACTTCCATCGTGCTGTCTTATTGCGCATGTCTTTTTAAATTTGATCGCAATATTAATTCCTCATGGGTCGATATCCATTAACCTCCTGAGATATCGCTGAGCAGTCCTCCTAGCCATAGATTCATGGCTGTAGATTCTTGGCTGAGCACTACCCGCACAATGAATGACCAGTTTATCTTAGCTACTGTGTAATGGAAATACATAAATTATAAAAACATCAGCTGCAACTTAATGGACCCAAAATTGAGCATTTATCTTGGATTTGGCACACCAGAAGCATCCTTAGCAGTGCTTTGTCTCCTGGTTAATTGATTTGTGGTGGGTTAAAAACAATGGATTAAATGGCCGCTGATTGAAAGATATTGCAATATTCCTCCTAGGGGAGTTGGGAAGTTCCATTCAGTCGCCTTGTGGAGAACTGAGAAATCTTAACATGTAGCTTGACACTCGAGAGTCAGTTGTTACTGCTGTCACCGACGCACTCTTTGTGCTAATACCACATAAACACACTTGTTGAAACTTCACTATACAATCACGGCAGTTGGGGGGGGGGTTCATTTTTTAAAATCCTGCATGTGTTATATAATTCCTCCCTTCTTTACATTTGGGCCATTTGGTCAGGGTTAGGTTGTGCAGAATGGCAACAACATGCCTCCCCTAGGGTTGCCAATTCTGCTTGGATGAATTCTTGGAGGTTTTGCCTCATGACCACCCACCTCCAGCAACCTCCCCCGGGTATAACAGTGCTCCAACATTTTTATAACTAATAACCAAAAGAATTCAAAGAAAATAAAAAATCACCCCATTCTTTTACCTACCCCTATGGGTTTTTTTCTCCCTGGTTTTTGCTCGCAGCAGTGTCCAAGAGATTAATCTTGAATTCCTGGAGACTCCTGAAGGGTTGGTAACCCTAACTTACCCCACAGAAGGAGAGGGTAGTTCACTCTTATCGCTTCCTCTGCATCAGCTCGTGTACATTAATGACGGAAGTGTAAACATAGGACTTGCCAGCTCTCTAACCTAGAGAATAGTGTGTGCCAATGTGGGGGGGAGGGGGAGATATTGAGAGTAAAATGCACCTCTTGGGCTATAAGGGTTGTTGTTGTTGTAGAATCATAGAAATTACAGCACAAAAATTAGGCTATTTGGCCCATTGCCCCAACGTTAGAGAAGCCTCAATCACTTGGCAACTGCCATGAAGGCTACAACTTTTGTTCACCAGTACTGCATTGTAGCCTGTTGCTAGGTGCCCAGAGTGACTGACTGACTGGGTTTTCCTAACTTCTGCGAGCCGCACCCTCCCTCTCTTTTCCCCCCCGGCCCCCCCAAAGCTGTAGGAATCATGTCATGAACTCACATCCTACTACTCTGTAATGCTTCACTGCTGAATGAATTTTAACTTGCGGTGGGACGGGAGAAGGATTTGATCCATGATTGCAATGGCTCTGTACATCTTCTGACTTCCATCCTCTTGCCAAGATTTATCATTGTCTTGTAACTCGCAGAGGTCAGTCTGCTATTTTTTTATATCTTCTTGCTATGATGTACCATATATTGCTGCATGCCGGCCATATCTTCTCTTTACTCAAGTGTTGGTCCATCTTCCTCTTTGCAGAGTGTATGAAAAGTGCAGTCTTCTGCCTCTGTACTTCTGTGTGCTCACTGCAACAAAACCCTAAAAGGATTGAGGAGGGGAGGGAGGGGAAATATATATTAAAAACCAACTCACTGGTTCGTAAATTCTGATTAAGCTCATTCTTTTTGAACACAACGATGCAGCCTTGCTACCCTATTTATCTATTGGCCCGTATTTTCCGATCGCAGGCCTCCCGCGGGCGGAGGCATGCGATCTGGAAAAATCTGCGCCCTTACCTGAGGGCTCCCGGGACGCACACGCTTCCGTTCCTGGGCCTCTCCAAACTGCAAGTGCGCAGGGCCCACGTATCCCAGAGGCGCATGTAGTTCGCAGCGTCCCTGGGATCACGTGGGCCATGGGGAGCCAATCACAGAAGGGAATCTCCCTTCATACATTTGATGGGAAGACCTGTCAAATATATGAATGGTGATCAATGAAAAAACAAAAAACTTTAAATACTTTTTTTTTTAAATCACATTTTTTAAATGACTTGAAATTACAATAAATTAAGTGTTTTAAACAAAAATTTAATTTTTTGAAAAAAATAATTCGTTTTTTACGGGGCTAAAAGTAAACTTACCTTTTTTTAAAGTATTTTTAAAGATAAATCAATGAAAAAAAAATTCTACTTTTTTCAACTCTTATTCTGGTAAAAGCAGGCCTTACGCCTGCTTTTACAGGCGCAAGAATTGTAAGGGTTTTCTGCGGGTGGAGGGTCTCCAAAAAGCGGAACTATCCGCCCGCAGAGGCCCTTCTCCAGGGCAACCGGAGGATCGGTCAAGAGCTTTCTTGACAGATCGGAAATGCCGGTTTTTGGCGCATGCGCTGTGCATGCCTGAAACCGGCATTTCCGATGTCCCTACGGGTGGGTACACAGCGCGTACCCACCCGTAGGGATCGGAATATCTGGGCCATTATTAAATCAGTCGTCATGAAGTTATTGAATTTCAAACTTAAGAAACCAAATAAAAAATTAGAACAAAAAGCTGTGTATATTGAAGCACAAACAAAAAAGGATTTTTGGAGTGAAATTTGGTTATATAAATACAGCCAGATTCACAGATTATGCAATTCTGATATGAGAAGACTTCTGGCAATGGTATGATGCATGAAAATTGGTACCAAAACTCCAAATTTTGCTCTTTGTGTAAGTAGCCAATGGTAATGCCACCCTCTCATCAGAAGCTTCTTTTGTCCGTCCTGATCTATTGCTTATAACAGGATTCCACTTCAACCAGACTCTGAGACCTGTTCATGGGCGTACAGGATAAATTGCATTTGACGTTTAGTGAAACGGCGATCAAAAGAAATTGTATTTTCTTGATTGTTAGTCGTGTCCTGCAGGCTGTCAGTTTTTTGCTGGCCTCGCTACCTGACTCTGACAGGCTTTTAGTTATTTCAATCCCAGTGATGCGCTTTTGCACGCCTGTTTATATTAAAACAACACACTTTAATGGGCTCACTCCATCTGTGTGCTTCCATTTAATTTGATTAGCTTAAAGTTGGTGACAGGGCAATACATCAGTCATAATCGATCCTATTAGTATGGAGATGATATGAATGCAAATTGCACTGATGTCTCACAGCAAGGATATCAGGGTATATTAACAATTGTAAAATGTATCTCTATTCCTTTGTGCAATTCAGCTGCAATAAACTGAACAGCATTTTCCGTAAGAAGTATTTGGGCCATTTGCTTTGTGTCAAATAATCACTTGTACTTTCATCATTTTTGTACGGTTTGCAAGTGTTTTGGTCACTGGCAGTATACAATGTGCATTTTTGATCCAAACGCAACGTGTACATCAGGGGTTGTATTAACTGGGGCAGTAAGATCTTTGAGCATCCCGGAATGGTACTTCTGTTTATCAACCTGCAGTGGTAGGCTCCCAGTGGCAGAGAGTCATTTTATCTCCCAACTTCCACCCACCTCTCCAACCCTTAATCAAACTGGTAAAGTGGGGGAAGATGGGAGAGAGAGTTAACAAAAAAATTGGGGGCATAAATCCTTTACACTTTCCAATACAGAGCAAAAACTGAGAGAGACTTAGTAGAGAGACTTACCTGGCCTGGTGGATAGGAAATGGAGTATGCTGCAGGAGGATAGTAAATGCATATTCTCTGATTGGACACTCTTGGGATTGCAAAAACACATGTTTGATTTTTAATAATTGGAAAAATATTTGTGCTGATCTCGTATATTTTAAATTGCATTGTGATCCATGTAAATAAATTGCTTTTTAAGAACAAATTGCTCAGCTTGGGAGAGTGTAGGCATCTCTGTTGGTAACACTTTGGCCCAGAATTAGTGGTCAGTGGCAAAGCAAAGGTACTCTCTGTGGCGAGACATTCGCCTTTTTCGACATTGGAATGATTCCAGCGTTATATAGTGGGAATCCTTAGAGCGATGTTGCTGTGGTGTCAGCAAGCTGTCTAAAACACATTGCAACCAATCACATTGCAGAATTCTCAGACAGGAAACCAGGAAATGAGAAGCTGCTTTTATCTGGACTTTGTAAAAAAAAAATGTTAGAGAGTGAAACAAAGATTGGGGCTCTCACATGGTAGAACCTGAAACATCATGGACAAATTTTAATTGCAATTTTTATCATAATAGAGAAATTTGACACTCCACAAATATAAAAATTAGTTTTCCAGGGCCATAAAGTTTGGTTATCAGTCAATACTCTATTTAAACCCCAGTTATACCTAACCCAACAAGACTTAACTTTTAATGGGGTATTTAACAGCGATAGTAGTGCGGAAAAGCCCAAGTTTTCGTCTGTTTTACTGATTTCACTTATTGGCGGGGTTGGGGTGGGGGGAGGGTAGTGTCGGAGCAGTGAATGACTGACCACGGCTTCAGGATTTACGAGTTTAGATGCGCATGTGCTACATTCTGAAGTTGCGGTCAGTTTTAGAGGGGTAATAGCGGCAAGCGCTGTTAGTTTGCCATTACTACCCACCACAAATTCCGGGTCTTTGTGCTTATAGTTTGGGAGGGTGCGTGGCAACAGGATACACAACAGAGTAGGGTTCTAATGTAAATAATTCCCCCCTCCCATCTCTTGTAGGACCTTCCTGATCAGGCTTGGGGGTGGGAGGTGGTGGCGGGAAGGTGTGGTAAACCACTGTATTGTATATTGCCACCTCTGGGTGGCGCTGTGTATGGAGGCATGCCTCAGCTGACTCCACCCACCACTGTGTGGGTTTCGTTCAGACTTGTTCAGTCACTCACGAAGAAGCATGGTCTCTTCTTAGCTAATAAAAGCCTTATTCATCTCTTCTTTCGACTCATCATCTCTTCTTCGACTCATCACCTTTTATGAAGTAATTGATAAGCGTATCAATTTTATTAGCTAAAAGTTAAATGGCGACACCTGAGGAGCAACAACAGCAACGGATACAGCAGACATTGCTGAGAGCCCTCAGACCACCACGCCTGGACCTCGACCCTCAAGATGTGGGTGCATCAGCCAAGTTTGAACACTGGCTGAGCTGCTTTGAATCCTTCCTCGCAATCTCACAGGTTACAGAGGAGGATCACAAACTGAAAATTTTGACCGCCCAGGTGAGCCATCAAGTATATATGCTAATCCGGGACTCTAATACGTACGTGGCGGCCCTCGAGCTACTAAAAGGGCAATATACGCGCCCAGTGAACACAATTTACGCCCGACACCTCTTGGGATCCCGCAGGCAGCAACCGGGAGAATCGGTAGGGGCATTTGCACGGGCGCTACTGGCACTCTGCAGAGACTGCGATTGTAAAGCGGTAACGGCTGTGGAGCACGCGCAGGGACTCGCCTGTGATGCCTTCGTCAGGGGCCTCCAGTCAGACCACACCCGGCAGAGACTGCTAGAAAGCAAGGAACCCGACCTGAAGACGGCCATTGCCCTTGCGCTCTCGTTAGAGGAGGCCCACCGAAACCTCGAGGCATACCCCCGTAACGGCGCCGAGACATGGCAATCGAAACCGTGGGACACGGGACCGCCGCCCCCGGCACCAACCGCTGCAGCGACCCAACCGAGACAGCAGCCTCCGGTAAGAACTGCTTCGATGCCCAGTAACCAGGCCCAAAAATGCTATTTCTGTGGCCAGTTAAAACATCCCAGAGCGCACTGCCCAGCTAAGACAGCTACCTGCTCGGGCTGCGGGAAGAAAGGCCATTACGCTAACGCCTGCAAGGGGAAGCCAGCCAGCAGCGCAGCGTGCGGGCCGTGGGAGCAGCCATCTTATCCGCCATTTTGTGTACCCCCGGCCGCATGGCATCCGCCGCCATCGTATCCAACGCACTCAACCGCCATTTCGTCACCGGAACCGACCACCGTCTCGGCGGATGACTATAGTGACTCACTAAGCCACATACTGGCCTCCGTGACGCTGGATCAAGGCCACCCTCACCATCTATCCAGCTCCATGATGGATATCGCGGTAAACGGCCACGCCACCAGTTGCCTGATCGACAGCGGGAGCACAGAGAGTTTCGTCCACCCCGACACGGTACGTAGCCACTCCCTCACGATTCTGCCAACGCACCATCGCATTTCTATGGCGTCCAAGTCCCAGTCAATGGACATCAGCGGCTACTGTGTGGTGACCCTGTCAGTAGGGGGCACTGAATATCAAAAATTTAAACTGCTAGTCCTGCCCCGTCTTTGCGCTGCCGTCCTGCTAGGGTTGGATTTTCAGTGCCACCTTAAGAGTGTCACACTAGCATACGGTGGACCCCTCCCCCCACTCACAGTCTGCAACCAACAACTTTTAAATCGCCCGCTGCAAACCACCTGCAGCCTTTCCACATTAAAAGTCCCCCCCCCTCCCCTGTTCGCTAACCTCACCCGCGACTGTAAACCCATCGCTACCAAAAGCAGGCGGTACAGTGCCGGGGACAGAGCTTTTATCAGCTCTGAGGTGGAGCGGCTCTTGAAGGAGGGCATTATCGAAGGTAGCACTAGCCCCTGGCGAGCCCAGGTTGTAGTCGTTAAAACCACTGCAAAACGCCGCATGGTAATCGACTACAGCCAAACCATAAACCGGTACACCCAGCTGGACGCGTACCCCCTCCCTCGCATATCTGATATGGTCAATCAGATTGCGCAATACAAAGTATTCTCCACCATCGACCTTAAGTCAGCGTACCACCAGCTGCCCATCCGCCATGAGGACCGCCAGTATACTGCCTTCGAGGCAAACGGCCGCCTCTACCACTTCCTTAGGGTCCCCTTCGGCGTCACCAACGGGGTTTCGGTCTTCCAAAGGGAGATGGACCGAATGGTTGACCAGAACGCGCTGCGGGCAACCTTCCCCTATTTGGATAACGTCACCATCTGCGGCCACGACCAGCAGGACCACGACGTTAATCTAGCAAATTTCCTCCGTACGGCCCAACGGCTGAACCTAACGTACAATAAGGAAAAATGTATGTTTCACACCAAGCGCCTGGCCATCCTCGGCTGCGTGGTGGAGAACGGAGTCATCGGGCCCGACCCCGACAGAATGCGCCCCCTAATGGAGCTACCCCTTCCCCACTGCCAAAAAGCACTGAAGAGATGCCTGGGGTTTTTCTCCTACTACGCCCAGTGGGTGCCCCTCTATGCAGACAAAGCCAGGCCCCTCATCAAAGCCACCTCCTTCCCCCTGACACCAGAGGCGTGTGCAGCCTTCACTCTTATCAAGAACGATATCGCGAAGGCCGCAATGCACGCGGTGGATGAGTCCATCCCCTTCCAAGTGGAGAGCGATGCCTCCGACTTCGCCCTAGCCGCGACCCTTAACCAGGCGGGCAGACCCGTGGCCTTTTTCTCAAGGACCCTCCAGGGCCCCGAGACGAGACACTCCTCCGTCGAAAAGGAGGCCCAGGCTATTGTAGAAGCGGTGCGTCACTGGAGGCATTACCTGGCCGGGAAACGATTTACCCTGCTCACTGACCAGCGTTCAGTAGCTTTTATGTTTAATAATAAGCAGAGGGGTAAAATCAAGAACGACAAGATCTTGAGGTGGAGAATCGAACTCTCCACCTACAATTATGATATCTTGTATCGGCCAGGGAAACTCAATGAGCCCCCAGATGCCCTATCACGTGGTACATGCGCCAACGCGCAGAGTGATAGGCTGCAGTCCCTCCACAATGACCTCTGCCACCCGGGGGTCACCAGGTTTTTCCATTTTATCAAATCCCGTAACCTGCCCTACTCCATCGAGGAGGTCAGGACCATGACCAAGAGCTGCCAAATCTGCGCCGAGTGCAAACCGCACTTCTATAGGCCGGACAGAGCAAGCCTGATCAAGGCCACCCGCCCCTTCGAACGCCTGAGCGTCGATTTTAAAGGGCCCCTCCCCTCCGCTGACCGCAATGTGTACTTCCTCAACATAGTTGATGAGTACTCCCGTTTCCCCTTTGCCATCCCTTGCCCAGACATGACCAGTACCACGGTCATCAAGTGTCTGAATGACATCTTCGCTCTGTTCGGGTTCCCCAGCTATATACATAGCGACAGGGGCTCATCGTTCATGAGCGACGAACTTCGGCAGTACCTGCTAACAAGAGGTATCGCCACGAGCAGGACCACCAGTTACAACCCCCGGGGGAACGGCCAGGTGGAAAGGGAGAACGCGACGGTTTGGAAGGCAGTCCTCTTAGCACTAAAATCTAAGGGCCTTCCGACCTCCCGCTGGCAGGAGGTCCTCCCTGCAGCGCTTCACTCCATTCGGTCACTGCTTTGTACTGCCACTAATGCGACCCCTCATGAGAAAATGTTCGTTTTCCCCCGGAAGTCTACATCGGGAACCTCGCTACCGGCATGGTTGACTTCTCCTGGGCCCGTCCTACTGCGGAGGCACGTGAGGACGCATAAAACGGACCCCCTGGTCGAGCGGGTGCACCTCCTACACGCCAACCCCCAGTATGCCTGGGTGACATACCCAGACGGGCGGGAGGACACGGTCTCCATACGAGATCTCGCACCCTCGGGTACCCCTGAATTACCACCGTTATCCCCCTTACCACCGTTATCCCCCTTACCACTGTTATCCCCCACCACCCCTCCCAACCCAACCCCTGCAGACGGCATGCCAAAGCCCCAGGAATCTTCGCCAACCACCCAGACACCAGACCCGACGTCGGATGCTGCAACACCACCGCCGCCACCACGACGATCAGGACGTCAGACAAGGCCTCCTGATAGACTTAACTTGTAGTACCCTTCACCCCGCCGGACTTCACATTAAACAAGGGGTGAATGTGGTAAACCACTGTATTGTATATTGCCACCTCTGGGTGGCGCTGTGTATGGAGGCATGCCTCAGCTGACTCCACCCACCACTGTGTGGGTTTCGTTCAGACTTGTTCAGTCACTCACGAAGAAGCATGGTCTCTTCTTAGCTAATAAAAGCCTTATTCATCTCTTCTTTCGACTCATCATCTCTTCTTCGACTCATCACCTTTTATGAAGTAATTGATAAGCGTATCAGAAGGGAAGTGGGAAAAGGCATTGATCAGAAGGGTAGCAATTTTGCACAGAACAGGACTAATTCCAGTGACAACTAGTGGCTGGATCAGCAAGGGCAAGGGCTTGGCAACAAATTGACATCTTTTCAGTGTGGGAAACCTGTGCTGACTGTAAGGGGCAGAATAAAAGAAAAAGAAAATCAATTGAAGAGGGCAAAACAAAAAACGGCTTTCGAACCACCTTGTTAAGACTGAATAATTATACTAACATTTTTCAACAATTAACAAATGACTAGTCAAGCCCTAAAACAAAACAAAAATGGATTGTTTCTGGCTAGCACTGGCCACTTGTGATGCCAGTCAGTCATAATTAATTAATATTTCAATGGAGTAGCACCCAGAGAATAAACTAAATGTGGCGTACGTTAAATTAAGTAAACTAATACAGGTGATTTAAAATGTCTCCAATCCCCAATATCAGCCATGTTCTGTCTTGATTCGCTGAGAGATTGACAAGATTTTAAATGGGAATTGTGGTATGGAAGCCTTTGATTTTTTTTATCATAAGTAAATGAATTAATTTACCATGCGCACGGCATTATACATCTGCTTGTCACCTTGCCAGTGGGGTAAGCTCTTTACGAACAGATGCCTTAGCCGTGTCATTGCGTTTGACAGCATTTTGATTCCCTTGTCAGATACAATTTACGGCTAATCAGATTCCCTTATATTTTATGCCATGGTTCGTGCACGAGAGTGTGAGATCCCTTCCCCCCCCCCATCCCAGGCCCCCCCCACCCCCAAGCAGTCCACCTGTTCATAGCGGCTGCAAATCATTTCAGGCAGGTAGGAGACATGAGCTCCGGTCTTCAATTACTGAAGGGTCGGTTATACGTGAACGGGTCAGACGTCTATCCAGATTACCGGTGTTGCCCGCTAAAGATCCAGATGAGTCCCCTTTCCTAGTTTGACGAGGAACAACCAGAAATAACATTGACAACATTTCTGTGGGAAAATCGTGTAAATACTGAAATAAACCTGCTTCTGTGGCATTGCGCACAATCTCTCCCCAGAGTGGTAGGATGTGGACCTGTTTCTTGTTGGCCCAGAATTTGATGAAACGGGGCATTTTGCGGCTTGCCCCGTTAGGTAGACTTTTTCCTGCACCCTTCAGCTGGAAGACTTTTTGCCCTGTAAATTGCTGATAGTGCGAGCTGATAACGTTGCGGCAAGGGCAACAAAGCATCTGGGACCTTGGAGAACGGCGGAACCAACAGTCTATCTCCTTAGCTAATGAGATTTAAGGGTTGAGAAAGAAACAGAAGAACGACTGAGAAGGAAATCTGGTGAATTCAAGTCAAATCAGATGCAGAAAGATTGGGTTAAAAGAGAGAGAGAAAAAAGACATAAAGGAAAAGTAAGCAAAAAAAATTACATTTGAAATTTTTTTAATCTCTAAGAGGAATTTACTACATGCAGGAATGAGACTCAACTGTTTAAATTGTTCTCTTTCTGGGCTGAAGAGGTTGTTTGGCATTGCTTAAGCTGTTAAGTATGAGCCCTAACTTTTGGCGATGACTTTAATTTGAGTTTAATGTGCATGACTCAGCAAGTTCACCTCTATCGGAAGGGAGGAGAGGGAGATAAAACAAGAGATTGAGACACTCATCTGAAGTACCTTTTAGCAACTTGGCTAATTCCTAGTTACCAGAGTTATGTACCTGCCCAGAGCTTGGTGCATTAGCACGAGGAGATACTCAGAGCACAGCAAAAAAGATGTGTGGTCGTAAAACTTTTTAAAATTTGTGTTACTACATCACAAAGCATTTTAAATTGATCAATGAAGCCTCAAATATATCTATTCCATTTTTATTTTCCACTGACTTCATTCCAAATGATGCACACGGAAAATGTCAAACTGCAACTTTAAAACAAGCATGTATGTACAGTTTTATTGTTCTGTTGCTGTGTTACCGTAGAATCATAGAATCTTACAGCACAGAGGAGGTCATTCGGCCCTTCATGCCTGTGCTGGCTCTCTGAAAGAGCTATCCAATTAGTCCCACTCCCCTGCTGTTTCCCCGTAGCCCTGCAAATTCCAGATCATAACTTGCTGCGTAAAAAAAATTCTCTTCATCTCCCCTCTGGTTCTTTTGCCAATTATCTTAAACCTGTGTCCTTGGGTTAGTGACCCTCCTGCCAGTGGAAAGTTTCTCCCTATCTACTCTATCAAAACCCTTCATAATGTTGAACACCTGTATTAAATCTCCTCTTAATCTTCTCTGCTCTAAGGAAAACAATCCCTTTCACAATGGGACACCCCTCGCTTTTTCATTCCCACAACTGGATTGGTTTCCTGTGGATCTAAGAACTTCAGGGTATAAGACCATACATTGACTATCTTAGTCAGACTGCTGGTAAGGGAAGAGGAGGGAAAAAAGTCACCATTCGAGTTCACTTTTATTTTCTGTGGTTAAGGGACATTGATGGGGGAGGACAGCGGAGGGAATTTTATTCTGTTATACTTAACAGAGAAGCAGTGGAAAGGGGGAAACATTTTCCCATTTTCCACCGTTCCCCATCAACAAACGAAACAGAACAACAACAAAATGTAAAACATTTTAAAATGCCAATTGGGAAAATTAAAAACAAGGTTTTGTGCTATTTTACATGTTAGTGGAATGGCTAATAATTAATGTAGGCTTAGTCTCATCTTACTGTGGATGTAATCCTGTGCAGTGCTGTTTTTCATAAGCAGGAAGGGGAAAAAAACAAATCATTCCTCAATTACTCCTTAATTTTTCTAGATCAAAACATTAGAAGATTAGTAATGTCACATTGATTTATCTTTCATTGTAAGATGACAGTATTTCATATCCCAACCAACTCATTAAAGCTGCTTTATTTAACACTTTGAGGCTCCCTCTTTCCTGGTAATGTTTTAAAATGTCACTGTGTTTCCCTCTTTTCTGTCCCATCTCTGCTGAAGGCACAACTCAAACTTGGTTCCACTGTTGCTGGTAGCCAGCTTGCCTAAGCTTGATTTGGGGAATGGCAATGTTCTATTTGACAACAAAGAGCATCATGGACAAGCCTGATTCTGCCTTTGCCCAGTGTCCATCAACACACTTATATTTCAGTAGGGGTTACTGGGTAGCGACCAGGAGCAGGAAATGGTTCATGGCAGCAATAAGAAATGACTGATTTTTTTTTTCTTCCTCCCTCCTTAGCCTGGGGGAAAATGCACCTCCATTTGAAGCCAAACAGCTTCTGTGACTGGTGAACGTCCATAAGCTATGTGAATGTATAGAACCATAGAGCATCTTCCAAACCTGTGACCTCCACCACCTAGGAGGACAACGGCAGTAGGCACATGAGAAAACCATTGCTTCCAAGTTCCCCTCCATGTCACACACCATCCAGACTTGGACATATATTGGCGCTGGGTCAAAGTCCTGGAACTCCCTACCTAACAGCACTGTGGGAGTACCTTCACTACATGGACTGCAGCTGTTCAAGAAGAAGGCCCACTACCATCTTCTCAAGGATAACTCTGGATGGGCAATAAATGCTAGCCTTGCCAGCGACGCCCACATCCCAAAAAGCAAATAAAAAAATTAAATAATTTTGTCGGGTATTTTGCTTTATTGGTTTCCCTATGCCTCCAAGCTTAGTATGCTAACTGAGGGGACTGATGGGAACCAGTGCTACTCTATAGGAGGAATTGCACAGTAGTTCCTGGGAGTGAGGGAGGAGGTATGTTTACCTGCCCCGCCCCCCCGCCGTCACTGTGTCAACTCCACTGAAGAGCATTTTGATGTAAATTGAATCAGGACTATTTTGTCTTCCTTTTCCAGTTTAAAGGAGCAGAATATCCCTTTCATGTGTTGCAAATGGAATTTTCCCCTTTTGTCCCTCCTTTTTAAGAAGAAAACAAGTTGGCCTAGAAATTCACTGGCCTTAGCGCCGCTTTTGAGGCGCTAGAGGGCCTAGCGCCGAAGTTATGGCCAGTTTAGAAATTGACAGGGGCCCTAAATCGGCGTTAGGCCGGTAGCGCTGCGCCGGCACCGATGACGTCATCGGTGTGCGCAGCGTCCCGGTTGCCATGGTAACCCGCCCGAACTCGGAAATTGAGTTGCGGCCGCCTCGCCCGTGGCAGCCGCAAGCAACGTTCTGGCAGAGGTGCCTTACAGAACTTTGCGCCGGCGCATTAAAGGCCCCGCGGCGGCCGGCCGCTTTCCCGCCGGCCGCCTGGCCGCAGCTCCCTCCCCGGACTTCCCCCCGCCCCCCCCCCCCGGAACAGAAGCAAGCCCGGCACTTGTCCGAGGTGCCGGGCTCATTTTTAAAAAGATTATCGCGGGCCGCGGCCGGGTGCAGGCAGCTCCTCCTTAACGGAAGGAGGAGGCCTGCACTTCCCGAGCCTGCCGCACCGCAGCGGGCGCCGCAGCGCCGGAATAGCGCCGCAATGCGGCGCGTGGCGCCAGTTTTGAGGCGCTGAGACCCCTCAGTAGCGCCGGCAGCCGTTTGGGCGCGGCGCTACTGAATTTTTGGCGCGCGCAGGGGGACTTAGCGCCGGCACTAACTTCCGGCGCTAAAGCCCTCGCTGCGCCAAAACCGAATTTCTAGGCCGTTGTCTCTAACATGTCCTGATCTTACTTGGCCTTGCTTCTTTCTGTGTCATCTTTAAATCAGGTAGAGTGATGGGCATGATCATTGAGTCTATTGCCTCTGCAAATCTGCCATATGCTGCCATGGAGACGGTCATAGTGTTGGGGTGGTCGGTAGCAGATTGCCGCAGTATGCCTCTTTGATACGTTTCAAGATAGTGGGCCCATTGAATTGCATCAAAGTCTGACAAACTGCTCCTTTTTTAAAAGTGACATTTGTCACAAAATGGTTCAACTATTGCAAAAGCTTAGCTGAAAGGGCGTAGAGCTATAAAATTGTTTATTTAGTGAGTTGCCTTGTGGGAGCACTGGCACGTTTTTCCAGTAAGATGTGAGCTCATGCCCATGAATTTTCCACCACGTTGTGGTGTACCACAGCTAAAAGCGTTTTTGCCACATGGACTGATGGACAGTTGGGTGGAGGGACAGTTTGATGCCTCTTTGGTGTCAGCCGTGGCTCAAATGGTCTCTCTCTCGCCTCTTGAGTCAGATGGTCATGGATTCAAGTCCCACTCCAGAGACTTGAGAACATAATCTAGGGTGACACTCCAGTGCAGGACTGAGTTACTGCTGCTGTGTCTGATGAGACGTTAAACCAAGGCCCCCTCTGTCCTCTGAGGTGGATGTAAAAATCCCATGGCACTATTTGAAAATGAGCGGGGGAGTTCTCTCCAGTGTCCTGATCAATATTTATCCCTCAACCAACATCGCTAAAAACAAATTATCTGGTCATTAACTCATTGCTGTTTGTGGGACCTTGCTGTGTGCAAATTGGTTTCCATGTTTCCTACCGTGCAACAGTGATTAGATATCAAAAGTACTTAATTAGCTGTAAAGCACTTTGGAATGACCTGAGGTCATGAAGGATGCTATATAAATGCAAGTCTATCTTTTATTTGAAACCTCATTGATTCACAGTTGCCACAATCTACAACATTTTAATTTGTTAGCTTGGTGATGCCTGGTTACCTCCTCATAGAGGATACATTTTCTATTCGCTCAGAGATTGATTAGCCTGACAACAACTTGTATTTAAATAACGCCTTTAATGTAGTAAAACGTCCCAAGGCCTTTCCTGTTTTACTTCATGTGCCCTGTAAATGTCCTGCTATGAAAGTTTTCCAACAGATTGCAATCACTTCTGCTGGCATGGAGGTAATTGTCTGTGTTACAGTAAAAAGTGAGGACAGTGTCTCCGGTAAATCAGCATTGTTACTGTGGTGCCTGATTGGGGGAAAAAGAGAGCACGGTGTGATCTGCTGTTTGGAGTCAGCAGCCTTGGGACGCACACAGCAGCCTCAAAGCTGCAGTCTCATGGCTGAATTTAGTGCAGAGTCACTGGCAGCGTGACTAGGGCCATAGCTCACAGCTTTGAAACGCTGTGCCAAACCACCGGACAGCCTGGCTGTGAGAGGTCTGTGGAAGGTTCGCCTCCTTATTGTTGGGCTTATCAATCTCTGAGCGAATGGAAAATGTTAGGCCCGTTGGACATGCAGTATAGCAGCTTGATGTGCAAGGTAGTAGCCTCATTATTAATTATAATATTTTATTGTCATTTCAGCAGTTGTTAAACAAACCCTCATCACCTCCCCGCCCCGCGCCCCCCCTCCCCCCCCCCCCCCAGTGCTCGCTGACCTATATTGGCTCCTGGTCTGGCAAACATCTCGATTTTTAAAAATTCAAATCCCTCCGTGGCCTCGCCCCTCCCTATCTCTGCGCTCCTCCAATTTAACCTCTTGCGCTCCTCCAGTTTAACCTCTTGTGCATCACTGATTTCCTTCGTTCCAACATTGGTGGTCGTGCCTTCAGCTGCCTAGGCCTGGAATTCCCTGCCTAAACCCCTCTACCTCTCCTCCTCCTTTAAGACGCTCCTTAAAATTAATCTCTTTGAACACGCTTTTGGTCACCTGTCCTAATATTTCTTTATGTGGCTCAGTGTCATATTTTATCTGATAATGCTCCTGTGAACCACCGTGGGACGTTTTACTATGTTAAAGGCGCTGTATAAATGCAAATTTTTGTTACTGTCAGCCACAAACGTATCAAGCTATGAGGAATTTTTTTGGATTGGGAATTGATATCCAATTTCTCCCAGTTATATTTCCATATTTTTTTTAAAAATCTGCTGCTTTTTTTAATCTTGTTTCAGAAGATTTATGTAATCCTAACTATTTGTTACTGCCTTTTAAAATTGTGGTCCTGCTGAATTTTTTAGCATAAAATCGGAATAAACCAGACAAGCTTGATGTGACGAAGAGTGTGATTGAGTGTACTTTGTATTAATGGTGCTGCGTGTTTTCAAATGTGTAATCCACACAGTTGTGCATAAATCACAGTTGGAGTTGAAAGTGTTCATTTTTCTATAATATTGCTTTAGTGAATGTTGGTAGCACTTGGCTGGATAATACCAATAACATAAGGATATCTCCAAGTGTGTAGCATGCAGGTTTGTGTCTGCACTTCTGCGTTATGCATTTGGAGAAGGCCATCATTGGTGGTATAAAGAAAGGGAGTATGGAGTGAAAGGCTAGCTGCTTGTCCAGAGGAAGGGAAACTGGAGGTTAACCTACCCTAGGTCATTCTCATATACTTCATATAGTAGCTGGTTACAGTTGGAGAATTGGCAGATTCTTGACAGTAGGTCTCCTCTTCCCCCGTTTCCCCCCTCCCCCTTAGCCCTTCATTCTAGGAGTGAAAGTGGATAAACTCACAATCACTGGGGTTGTGAACAGGAGAAAGTAATCTTTAAAAAAAGGACGAAAGTGTCAGAAGATACTGCGTATGTGGGGAAAAAAGGTAACTTTGTGGTGAACATTCAGTACCACCATTATTATTTAAAACCTGTTTGTGCACATCAAGGTGGGGACTATCGATGCTGGAAAATTAAACACTTTCTTACTTCAGGCGCTACGTCCAAATTGGCTGCCGCGTTTCCTACATTACAACAGTGACTACTGATGTTCCCTCTAAGCTGCACAGCTGTGCAGCTGTCTGGCGGTCCCGTGCAGCCTGGGACCAGGTTTCACAATGCGAAATTTTGTGCATGCACGAAACTTTGGACCGCATAGCCCGTTAAAAATACTGCACACCCAAATTTAAAATTAGGGGGAACATTGGTGACTACGCTTCAAAACGTACTTCATTGGCTGTAAAGCGTTTTGGGATATCCTGAGGTCATGAAAGGCGCTGTATAAATACTCCAGAGATTTGAACACATGGGGGGTGATTTTGCCAATGGGGGCACGCTGGAGGTGGGACTGCTGCTTGTCGGGTTTTTGTCCCGCCTCCATCGACTTGTGGCCAACCCACGCTATTTTCCCTTGATTGACCTTGTTAAGCCCGCCCAGCAGGCTTAGCAGGCCAATTAAAGGGAAGCCGGTTACAGAGAACATCAGCGTATGACGTTTCATCTGTCAAAAATTTTTGACAGATGAATTGTCATCCTTTGACAGCTTTGAGAAGCTGTCAAACACTGACATTCTCTGTTGTTTGGTGACTTCTGGTACTCAAGGCTCACCAAACGTGTTTTGTGAGCAGAAAGCAGATAGCTGTTGCATCGGAGAATGCAGCAGCCATTCTGTCATCTGTGCTATTGAGATGTCGGAGCCTCCGCATCCCCAACGATTGAAGCCTACAGGAAGAAACAAAGGTAAAGAAACTTTTTCTGTCACTTTTCACTCACCTCACATACTTACCTCTCCACACTAGCACCCATCACTCACCTCCACAGCGCACTTTTGGACTCCTCTGACCCCCGCACACCCACTGCTCGCCTCGCTGACCCTGGCGGGGTTCCCCGACGTCAGGAAGCCCGCACCTCTGATGGAAAAATGGGGATAATCCTCTTAACTGCCTGTGAACTACCTGTTAACAGGCAGTTAAATGGCTGTAATCCCCTTCCCGCCTCCAGGAGATGGGACCCGGCGCGGGTTGGGTACCCACCTCCTGGGCAGATAGCACGGAGGCGGGTTGGGGCGGGATGGGTACCCGCCCCCAGATTCTGCCATTTTCCTGGCAGTCCCGCCTCCATAACCGCCTCCCCAGGGCTGGCAAAATCGCCCCATAGTCTCGGCTGACACTCAGTTCAGTACTGAGAAGGTGCTGCACTGTTGGAGGTGCCGTCTCAGCTGGACATAAAAGATCCTATGACATTTTTGAAGAAAAGCAGGGAGTCTCCCCGGTATCCTGGCCAATATTTATCCCTCAATCAACATCACAAAAACTATTTAATTGGTCATTTATCACATTGCTGTTTGTGGAACTTTGTTGCGTATAATTTGTCTGCTGCGTTTCCTACATTACAATAGTGACTACACTTCAAAACTTCATCCTTTCTTTTCTTCTTTCCTTCCTTTCATTAGCCTTTGGAATAGGGCTCATTATTTGTGATTTTTAAAAAAATCTTACTTTTAATTTTGTATAAACATGGTGTAGTTATACATTGTTCTGTCTTTAGTAGTGAAATGTGGGGGGCGGGGCCTGGATGAGAGAGAATGTCTGGCAGACTGTACCTCGGTGGATGGATTATGAATGACTCAGGTAATTTGCGCTGTTGGTCACTTGCTTGTTTGAGGAGGGGAGAGGAGAAGAGGGTCATGAGTGATTCTATGGAATCCATTTTAAAATTTTGTAGCAAGCGTTTAGCTGTGAAGAATTCTAAAATGCACCAGAGAAGAACAGGAGGTCAACCTCCCCATGCACACAGCACAACTGGTTTATTTTAGATGGGTACTATTTGTCTTTAAAAGAAATCTACTCCTGAAGGATATCTAGAGTAGCAGCATTTAAAGTTAAATACTCCAAAAGGAAGCATATGTGACAAGCTGATGAAAGCCCAGTCTGTAACTTGCCCTGTCAAACATAATGATTTTTCAACGTGGTCTCTTAAACTTCCCAAATGTACAGTGAGCTCAATGTGCCCGCACATCATGCATGACATCAGCTGAATAAATCTTGTAACATTACTATAAATGCAGTCTCCATTAACGAACCTTTGCAGCCGGGTTGTGGAAAATAGCAGAATTTAAACCCGGTTTGATTGATCCACTAGGAATTGTTTTGATGGAACTCTAGGGGATTTGAAGGACGGCCATTAGCTTGTCTGGAACGCAGGGAACGTCCCAAGAAAAAAAAAATAGCTGCAACAAAAATGAAAATGGAACAAGATTGTTACGCCAATTTGTGCCTGCTCCTTCTTACTAACCATATACAGTTTGCATTGTCATGGACTTCCCCCACTTTAATTGCTCGATTGAGGCAAATATCCATAAGTGAACTATAAAAACAGAAGGAACTGTGCAATTTCTCTCTAACCATCCAAAGCAAAGAACTGAAACTCCTGGATACTAATCTAACCTTGTTTAACCCTGATCAGTTACGTTTTGCAGAGAGCATATTTGTGGTCCCAAGACAGAAACCATAGTATTTTGTTCAGTATTTGATGATGTATGCCTATACTTCCCTTGCATAATTAGATATTTATCCAGTTTCTATCCAGGTACACCATAAGTGGCCAAATCTAGTTTGCTTTCTCTGAAGAATTACTGCCCCCCCCCCCCCCCACCCCTGATAAAGTCTGCATGCACCATTCCATGAACCACGAGGGTTGGTGACCTGCTCCCTGCTAATGCTGCTCTGAGATGCCCAGAAAGGGATGATGGTGTAAACTTTCTCAGGTTGACTTGCTCTCCCTTTTGTGGAAGCTAGTTTGTTTCAGTTTGTCCCGTGTGACATTTGGATTGGAGCGTGCTACAAAAGCAACCCAGATCTACATAGGAACAGCAGTAGGCCATTCAGCCATTTGAGTCTGTTCCGCCATTCAATTAGATCATAACCAATGCTTTCACCCCCCTTACAATATTTTTTTGGGTGCATGGCCCCTTTAAGGGGCTGTGCGGCCAAAAGCCAGTTCCGGGCTGCGCAGGACCGGCAGAGGGAATGTTGATCATGATTGACCTGTATCTTAACTCCATTTACCCACCTTCGTGCCATACCTCTTAATACCCTTACCTAACAAAAATCTATCAATCTCAGTTTTGAAATTTTCAATTAACCCCTAGCCTCAAACTGGAGCATCACCCCTGATTGGCCTAGGTCAAATTTTAAGATTATGCCTAATCTAGTCCCTTTCTCTGTACTCTCCTGCAGCCCTACAATTCTCCGAGATCTCTGCACTCCTCCAGTTCTGGCTTCTTGCACATCCCCGATTTCCTTCGCTCCACCATTGGCGGCCGTGCCATCAGCTGCTGAGGCCCCAAGCTCTGGAATTCCCTCCCTAAACCTCTCCGCCTCTCTACCTCTCTTTCCTCCTTCAAGACGCTCCTTAAAACCGCACCTGTCCTAATAATCACCTTATGTGGCTCGGTATCAAATTTTGTTTGAAATCGCTCCTGTGAAGTGCCCTGGGATGTTTTACTGCGTTAAAAGCGCAATATAAATGCAAGTTGTTGTTGTAGTAGTGTAACTCCGCAATAGGGATGAGCTACGGCTATTGTTTGTAGGGTTTCCCTGAGAAGGTGATTGGGACAGGGGACCTGCTGCCACGTCACTGCAGTATTGCTTGTCAGTTGACCTCTGGGAGACATGCCAGTGCTCTCTTTGATCACAGTGAGCCTGGGATCTGGGAGCTAGCAGTAAAACCTACATTCCATCTACTTTGGTTTGCCACTGTCCTGTCCCTGCAGTGTACACAATCTTACATTGCCTTGTTGGTTTATTTTGTTCATGTATACTTTTGCATCGATTTGCTAGCCAGCCCATCGAGTTTCTTGGGAAATTGATTAGCCTACATCAACTATATCAAATGTGACCATAATTTTAATTTTATTTCTTTCGGAAAGTAATTGCTCACTTTTAGAAGATGAGATTTGGGGAGAGTTTGTAACCACCAGTAAAATTGTACTTTTTAAAAAAAAAAACACTAGCTTAAAAAAAAACCCTTCCTGGAACGGTTGTGGACTGCAGCTGAAGAGATAAGGCACTTGCTCATCATAAGAGAGTAAAAATAGGGAAGAGTTGACTTGGGACCTCCTCTTTTATAGCTCCTTGGCAGATTCTCATCTCAAACCCAAATTGAGAATTGATCTGTGATTTAAAAGGCGGGTGTACAAAAAAGGCAGAAGGTTGCTGCAAATTCAGGGTTTTGAAAGCAATATTCCCGCTGTTCATCTAGAAACAACACCTGGATAAGTTGCTGCGTGAACACAGCTTTATAATTCAGGTTTCTTGAAGTATGTTTTTCTATCTCGACAATTTTACAGCTTTCTCATGAGTGGAACTTGTTCCACCTGATCTGGAAGCGCTAAGTTTGTCGAGTTTTTCTCGCAGACAGAGTTTGACCCAGGGACAAATGATGACTCTAGTTGTAGTACTAAACACATTGGCTTTTATTTATACAATAGCTCTTCTCTGTTTCTCTCAAATCACAGCTGTATAATCTTTTGTTCTCAGCATTAACCAACCAAGTAAATCAACTCAACCCTCAATATGGATACCCAACAAGGCACAGGATAAAAAAGTAACTAATACATACTTCAGTTTAGTGACTGACATCCTTCTATTTTTTCACATATTACCTTGATCAGAAAATATTCAGTTCTTAAATAAGTGAAGAGTCACCAGCAGTAATCTTGAAAACTGCATGGATTGGCTGAGTGTCACCAGAGATAGCCATCAAACATGTTAATGGCATGCAGCATTTTGAACATAAAAATTACTATGTTAAAGGCGCTATATAAATGTAAGTTGTTGAGTGAAATAGTCTGCCGTGTGCACTAACATCTCCTGACTTTTGTTTGCTTGTCCTGCAGCTCGTTGCCGTGTATGAAGAGCAAGAGGCACACCGTGCGGATGAAGTCGCCAATGGCAGTCCACTGGACAGGCATAGTCCGGACACATTCGAGAGTGAGCTGGCGGCTCAGCTTGCGGCTTTCCAGCCCATTACAGGAGAAATCGAAGTCACCCCCTCGGAGCTGAAAGCCAGTGAGTAGACGTTGGCTCCTTTTTACATAAGTGAAGTGGAGTGAATTAGTGTTAACCGGCTCTCAATGAACCTTTGCTCTGGCTGGATTTAAAATTTGTTCACCCAAATATATGTTGAGCTGAACGTATTACCTGTCATATACTGTGTGATAGGTTGTGTGTGTAAAAGTGCATGTGTAAGTGTACAATGACTCCCCCAAGTAGATGTTCTCCCTATATGAGTTTACGTCAATGAGTGCTGGCCGGCAATACTTCTGGGACCGCAGTGATTTCGGAGCCTTGTTGAGGCCAATGAACTGGTGTTCTAACCTATTGAGCTGTTGGTGGGGTCCATTCCCTCGTTTTTAAAACCTGAATGAGTAAACATGCTCATTGCTTATATTGCTTTACTTCTTACGAACAATTTTACTTCAACAGTGGATTGCAGTGCATCCTTTAGAGCGCTAGCTCAGTAGTCAGCATGGTAACCCTTTGGCTCTGTGAACAAATGCACTGCCCGATGAGGACTTGAGCCTTACTTACAAGCAACAAAAATGTACCAGATTTGAACCCTGGAGTGAGCCAAGTTCAGCTGATCTTCGCCAGGGCAATATTGGCACATTATAATTGATTTTAGTGTAGGTTTCAGTGTCCCTACACTTGGGAGGGTAGAGTGAGAGTTGATTGTCTTGGGTTCCTGTTCCTAATGGATAAGCAGTAACCTCTGCTGGAGGGTATATGCACTTGGCTGAGCCCAGTCTGGACTCTGCTTTAATGACTTGTAAAACTGAATATCCTATCGATAGCCGGGCCCAAACTTGAGCAATGACTACTTGTCCAATGTACCAGAGAGGTTGGTGAGTGTTGGACCATACTGAAGTAAGGATCGCCACCTTCAGCAGAGGAGGAATGGAAATTGGAAATAAAGGAAAGAAAGGCGGGTGCAGTAGCTGCAATTTATTCGTCTGTTTTGGAAGATGTGGACTCCACTCACATCGACAGTTATACCCCTCTTGTAAAATGAAGACTTTCAGGATGAAGTCCCTGGCAATTTGCAGTCAGGTTGTCTATGTTGGATATTAGAGAGGGAAGAAATGGAGCATCTGGGTCACATTAAGGTTTCCGCAACCTCCGCAGAGCACTTGGTTTATCTATGTAAAGAAAACACAGGTCTACTGATGAATAAGAAGGAAACAGCTCACATTGTTTTCCGTGGGAGTGAGAACTGACCTTTGACTGTCCATGAGGGCCAGTGGAAATTTCCAGCATTGATTTGTGAAAAACTAAATGTCGACCTGTTTTTGTGTGTTCTCCCCCCACCCCTTATTCAGTATTTGTTTTAATAGCTGTAAACCATACATTGCTTTAAAAACATATCCAATTCCAGCCCCAGCTTTGCATTGACCACAATGGGTTTGATCTTAAACTTGGATCTTCTAGACAATGATGGCTACAGGTATATATTTAGGAGGGGTTGGCTGGTGACCACTACGTGAAAACTCTATGGGTGATGTTGAAAGTAGATGTAATGTTTTTTACTCATTTTGATTTTGAACGTACTATGATTTTAGGGATGGCCAATAAATGTCGGCCTTACCAGCGACACCCACATCCCAAGAATGAACAAAAAAAAATGATTAGGACATGCTCACTTTCACAGCATCCGAATGTATGGCAGAGAATTTGCAAAAAAGTGCACAGATTGGACCATGAAGGCTCCAAGTTATCTCTGATCATGTGCTTGGTTCATTTGAGTTAGGGCAGTAGAGAGACTAGGGTTGCCAACCCTCCAGGATTGTCCTGCAGTCTCCAGGAATTAAAGATTAATCTCCAGGACACTGCTGCGAGCAACCCAGGAGAAAAATCTTTGAACACTTATATTTATTGGTTATAAAAATAATGGAGATGGGGTGGGGGTGGGAAGCTAAAACTAGCTGAGACTGTTGTTGCTTCTCTTGTGATTCAACAAGCTCTTGGTGGATAGAGTAGATTTCCAGTTGACGACAACTTGCATTTATATAACACCTTTTAATGTGCTGTATGGGAACGGTAGCATAGTGGTATTGTCACTGTGCTAGTAATCCAGACTTGATCCAGAGACATGAGTTCAAATCCCTCCATGGGGAATTTAAATTCAGTTAATTAAATAAATCTGGAGGAAAAAGCTAGTAATGGTAACCATGAAACTATCGGATTGTCGTAAAAACCCATCTGGTTCACTAATGTCCTTTAAGGAAGGAAATCTGCCGTCCTTACCCGGTCTGGCCTCTATGCGACTCCAGACCCACAGCAATGTGGTTGACTCTTAAATGCCCTCTGAAATGGCCCAGCAAGTCACCCAGTTGTAACAAACCGCTACGAAACACAATCGTAATGAAACCGGACGGACCACCCGGCATCGGCACCGGCTACGGCAACGGCAAACCCAGCCCAGTCGACCCTGCAAAGTCCTCCTCAAAGGACTTGTGCCCAAATTGGGAGAACTGTCCCACAGACTAGTCAAGCAACAGCCTGACATAGTCATACTCTCAGAATCATACCTTTCAGCCAATGTCCCAAACTCCTCCATCAGGCAGGACAGACCCACCAGGGGTGGCGGCACAGTGGTATACGGTTGGGAAGGAGTCCTCAATATTGATTCCGGACCCCATGAAGTCTCATGGCTTCAGGTGAAGCATCAGGTCCAACCTCCGGCTGATTACCACCTACCGCCCTAACTCAGTATGAATCACTATGTTGAATCTCCACGTTGAACACCACCTGGAAGAAGCACTGAGAGTTGCAAGGGCACAAAATGTACTCTGGGTGGGAGACTTCAATATCCAGCACCAAGAGTGGCTCGATAGCACCACTACTGACCGAGCTGGCCGAGACCTGAAGGACATAACTGCCAGTTTGGGCCTACAACAGGTGATGAGAGAACCAACGCGAGGAAAAAACCTACTTGACCTCGACCTCGCCAATCTACCTGTTGGCGATGCATCTGTCCATGACAGTATTGGTAGCAATGACCACCGCACAGTCATTGTGGAGACGAAGTCCTGTCTTCACACTGAGGACACCCTCCATCGTGTTGTGTGGCACTACCACCATACTAAATGGGATAGATCTGGCAGCTCAAAACTGGGCCTCCATGAGGCGCTGTGGACCATCAGCAGCAGCAGCAGAGTTGCATTCCACCACAATCTGTAACCTCATGGCCCTCACTCTACCATTCCCATCAAGCCAGGGGAGCAACCCTGGTTCAATAAGGACTGTAGAAGAGCATGCCAGGAGCAGCACCAGGCGTACCTAAAAATGAGGTGCCAACCTGGGGAAGCTGCGACAAAGGACTACATGCATACTAAAAAGCCGAAGCAGCACGCTATAAACCGGGCTAAGCGATCCCACGATCAACGGATCAGATCAAAGCTCTGCAGTCCTGCCACATCCAGTTGTGAATGGTGGTGGGCCATTAAACAACTAACGGGAGGAGGAGGCTCCATGAATATCCCCATCCTCAATGATGGTGGAGCCCAGCACATGAGTGCAAAAGACAAGGCTGAAGCGTTTGCAACCATCTTCAGCCAGAAGTGCTGAGTGGATGATCCATACCAGTCTACTCCTGAGATCCCCACCATCACAGATGCCAATCTTCAGCCAATTTGATTCACTCCACATGATATCAAGAAACGGCTGAGCACACTGGATACAGCAAAGACAGCATCCCGGCTATTGTGCTGAAGACTTGTGCTCCAGGACTAGCTGCGCCTCTAACCAAGCAGTTCCAGTACAGCTACAACACTGGCATCTATCCGACAATGTGGAAAATTGCCCAGGTATGTCCTGTTCACAAAAAGCAGGACAAATCCAACCCGGCTAATTACCGCCCTATCAGTCTACTCTCATTCATCAGCAAAGTGATGGAAGCTGTCATCGACAGTGCTATCAAGCGGCACTTACTCACCAATAACCTGCTCACTGATGCCCAGTTTGGGTTCCGCCAAGACCACTCGGCTCCCGACCTCATTACAGCCTTGGTCCAAACAAGGACAAAGGAGCTGAATTCCAGAGGTGAGGTGAGAGTGACTGCCCTTGACATCAAGGCAGCATTTGACCGAGTGTGGCATCAAGGAGCCCGAGTAAAACTGAGGTCAATGGGAATCGGGGGGAGAACTCTCCGCTGGCTGGAGTCATACGTAGCACAAAGGAAGATGGTTGTGGTGGTTGAAGGTCAAGCATCACAGCCCCAGGACATCGCTGCAGGAGTCCCTCAGGGCAGTGTCCTAGGCCCAACCATCTTCAGCTGCTTCATCAATGACCTTCCCTCCAATATAAATTAAGAAATGGGGATGTTCGCTGATGACTATACAGTGTTCAGTGCCATTCACAACTCCTCAGATAATGAAGCAGTCCATGCCTGCATGCAACAAGACCTGGATGATGTTCAGCCTTGGGCTGATAAGTGGCAGGTAACATTCACGCCACAGAAGTGCCAGGCAATGACTATCTCCAACAAGAGAGAGTCTAACCACCGCCCCATGACATTCAATGGCATTACCATCGCCGAATCCACCACCAACATCCTGGGGGTCACCATTGACCAGAAACTTAACTGGACCAGCCACATAAATACTGTGGCAACAAGAGCAGGTCAGAGGCTAGGTATTCTGCAGAGTGTGTCTCCCCTCCTGACTCCCCAAAGCCTTTCCACCATCTACAAGGCACAAGTAAGGAGTGTGATGGAATACTCTCCACTTGCCTGGAAGAGTACAGCTCCAACAACACTCAAGAAGCTCGACACCATCCACCACCTTAAACATTCACTCCCTCCACCACCAGCGTACCGTGGCTGCAGTGTGTACCATCTACAAGATGCACTGCAGCAACTCGCCAAGGCTTCTTCAGCATCACCTCCCAAACCCGCGACCTCTTACACCTAGAAGGACAGGGGCAGCAGGCGCAAGGGAACACCACCACCTCCAAGTTCCCCTCCGTGTCACACGTCATCCTGACTTGGAAATATATCGCCGATCCTTCATCGTTGCTGGGTCAAAATCCTGGAACTCCCTCCCTAGCAGCACTGTGGGAGTACCTTCACCACACGGACTGCAGCGGTTCAAGAAGTCGGCTCACCACCACCTTCTCATGGGCAATTAGGGATGGGCAATAAATGCTGACCTTGCCAACGACGCCCACATCCCATAAACAAATTTTAAAAAAAGTAGTAAAACGTCCCAAGGCGCTCTGCAGGAGCATTATCTATCAAAATTTGACACCGAGCCACATAAGGAGATATTAGGACAGGTGACCAAAAGCTTGGGCAAATAAGTAGGTTTTAAGGAGCATCTTGAAGGAGGAGGGAGAGGTTTAGGAAGGGAATTCCAGAGCTTAGGACTTCGGCAGCTAAAGGCACGGCCGCCAATGGTGGGGTGATGAAAATCGGGGAGGCGCAAGAGACCAGAATTAGAGGAGCGCCGAGATCTCGGAGTGTTGTAGGGCTGGAGGAGGCTACAGAGATGGAGACGGGAGAGGCCATGGAGGGATTTGAAAACAAGGATGAGAATTTTAAAATTGAGTTAAGTATTAAACCAGCTCAGCAGCGCAGGCCAGTGAATTGTTGTTACTGTGATGCGATGTGCTGCAGACTGATAGATGAGCTTCTACTGGTATCGCTCTGCACAAGAAGTGCTTGATTTGTTGTTTGCAAGGATGCCAAGCTGCGGATGGTGCATCTCCAAAAGGAAGGATGATCACCCCAAAGGGCTTCCTCTGTTAATTATGTGTAGCAAAATAGTTGGTGTCACATTTCTGAACAGCATTGCCAACTCTCCATTTTTATCGCCTTCAATTGAAGGCTAATCTCCAGGAAACTGCTGCGAGCAATCCAGGAGAAAAACCATAGCGGCATTAAAACACTGCAGTTTTAAAACAAAACAATAAATTCTTTTGAACACTTTGTTCATTAGTTATAAAAATATTGAAAATGGGGGAAAAAGGTTGTTTTGACTGACGGTCAAGAATCATCCTCCAGGAATACATGCAACCAAAGCTGGAAACCTTATTTATGAATAGGAAACGAAGGAAATTCCTCTTTTTTTCCCCCACCCCAAAAAAATGAGTGTCCTACGGCATTTTAATACATGATGTAGATTTGGTTTAGAACTGTGCTGGATGCCTTCCTCTGGCTAGGGGCACTGGCAGTCAATGCCAGGAAGAGGATTAAGCTACCTTAAACTCGTAATTCCCATGGGGGAAAGGAGGAGGAGAGAGCGAAGACCTTGGGTGAACCAACGGAAGTTTGAGATAAAGGAGAACAAGATTAAGATCAGGCGGGGGGAGTGAGTGGCGAGAACAGGTACGGGAGGCTTTAGATGTGTTGAACATGCTGGTATGCAGAGCACTCAGTTGTTGAGTAGCAGTTATGATGCATGCAGTTTTTATGGGTTAGTGATCAAAGACAAAAGATGCACATGACATGGGTTAGCTCAGTACTTCGCTGGAACCATTTCAAAACACGTAGATCAGAATATATATAAATCCAAAAATATTTTTTTGAAAACCCCTAATTGTCCCAATTATGTTTCACGTTTCATCGAGACCTTGCTCATGTGCCTCTGAGACATGTTTTGGCTCCTCTTGAGGCATGCTATAGTAGTTCAAATCCTCAGTTGAAATGTTGTTCAATGCAGTATAAATGCGAGCTACTGAAATAACTGTCCTATTACAGCTCCGTCAACTTTCTAAGTACAGATTTTCAGTTGAAAATTTGAAACATTGATTGGTGCATAAAGAGCCCAACCTTGTAATTTGATAAGTGTTGTAAATGGGAATAAATGGGTCCTAAGTTAAATACGTTTGGCCAAAACATTCCCTGCATTCCTTTTTTTGAAGAACATTAAATTTCTTAATGGTTTCCTGAGTGTCAACATGCTGTGCTGTAGAATTTTTGAAGAGCGTATTATTTTCTTAACATTTTTTTCCTAATTTCCTTATTTTTCTGGTGCATTGATAGGTATGATCAGTAAGTTCGCAGATGACACGAAAATTGGTGGGGTGGTAAATAGCGAGGAGGGTAGCCTCAGTCTGCAGGACGATATAGATGGGTTGGTCAGATGGGCGGAACAGTGGCAAATGGAATTTAACCCTGAAAAGTGTGAGGTGATGCATTTTGGAGGGACTAACAAGGCAAGGGAATACACAATGAATGGTAAGACCCTAGGTAAGACAGAGGATCAGGGGGACCTTGGTGTGCATGTACATAGATCCCTGAAGGCAGCAGAACAGGTGGATAAGGTGGTTAAAAAGGCATATGGGATACTTGCCTTCATTAGCCGAGGCATAGAATATAAGAGCAGGGAGGTTATGATGGAGCTGTACAAAACGCTGGTTAGGCCACAGCTGGAATACTGTGTGCAGTTCTGGTCGCCACACAATAGGAAGGATGTGATTGCTTTGGAGAGGGTGCAGAGGAGATTCACCAGGATGTTACCTGGGCTGGAGCGCTTCAGCTATGAAGAAAGACTGGACAGGCTGGGGTTGTTTTCCTTGGAGCAGAAAGGCTGAGGGGGGACCTGATTGAGGTATACAAAATTATGAGGGGCATAGATAGGGTAGATAGAAAGGAACTTTTTCCCTTAGCAGAGGGGTCAATAACAAGGGGGCATAGATTCAAGGTAAGGGGCAGGAGGTTTAGAGGGGATTTGAGGAAGAACTTTTTCACCCAGAGGGTGGTTGGAATCTGGAACTCACTGCCTGAAAGGGTGGTAGAGGCAGGAACCCTCACAACATTCAAGAAGCATTTGGATGAGCACTTGAAATGCCATAGCATACAAGGCTATGGACCAAATGCTGGAAAATGGGATTAGATTAGACAGGGCCCGATGGCCGGCGCGGACACGATGGGCCGAAGGGCCTCTTTCCGTGCTATATGACTCTATGACTCTATGTGTATTTTGTGGATCTAAGTATATGGTTTGCTGCTGTATAATTTGTAAAATGCATCAAATAGGCTTTCTTTTCAATCTGCCAGACTTTCAACGGTGGTTTTTTTTCTTCTGAAGCGCCTTCATTTGTTGCGCACTTCCTTTTTGAGGACTACTAAAGGTGCTTTTGTACCTTGCTGTAAAAGAATGGGAGGGGTTGGGGGGAGGAAGTACAGGGTTCAAATGTTTTTATTACATCTTCTAACTGCACACATATAGTGCTTTTATGGTGATAAAATGTCCTAAAGTGCTTCACAGAGGTGAAAATGACCAGTCACCGAGCAGTGGTGGAAAGAGGATTAAGTGTGATGACTGAAGGCGAGATTGAATAGGTCAGAACATAGGAACAAGAGTAGGCTATTGAGCCTGTTCCGCCCCTGAATGGCCTAGCTCCACTTTTAAGGTTATGCCCCCTTGTACTGGACTTGCTTAAAGAGGATGTATTTTTTCTCTCTCTCTCGCTCTCTCTACCCTATCAAACCCTTTAATCATCTTAAACACCTCAATTAGATCACCCCTTAATCTTCTATACTCAAGGGAATACAAGCCCAGTCTGTGCAACCCATTAATTTAACCCTTTTAGCCCCAGTATCATTCTGGTGAATCTGCACTGAACCCCTTCCAAGGCCAATATATCCTTCTCGAGGTGTGATGCCCAGAATAGATGGGGTCTAACCAGAGCTTTATACAACTGTCACATAGCTTGCACCCCTTTGTATTCCAGCACCCTTGAGACAAAGACCAACATTCCTTTGAGGCTTTTCAAGGCGGGGAAGCGGGATTTAGATAGAGTGCCCCACGGTGTTTGGTTGAAATGGCTATAGGCTCTGCCACCGACGGTAAAGTGGAGAGAGGATGGATGCAAAGGAGACCAGAGTTGGAAGGGGAGAGGAAGGTTTGCAGAGGCATGGGGCTGGATGAGGTTTGTAGAAGTAGGAAGGGGTTTGGCCGTGGAGGGATTTGTAGGTGAAGGAACAAGGATTTGGAATTAGTGTATAGGGGGACAGGAAGCCAGGAAAGGTTAGTGAGCACAAGAGTGATGGGAATTGTCACTGGATGTGAGTAGCAGAGCTTTGGGACAAATTGCAATTGGTGGAGGGTAGTATTCAGGAGGCCGGCAAGGAGAGCATTGGAGTAATAGAGTCTAGAGGTGACGAAAGGCGAGGATAAACATTTGAGTGATAATGAAGAATTGCACTTTACAACCAACAAAGTGCTTCTTGAAGTGTAGTCACTGTTGTAATGTAGGAAACGTGGCAGCCAATTTGTGCCCTACAAGGTCCCACGGACAGCAATGTGATAATGACCAGATCATCTGTATTGGTTGAGGGATAAATATTGGCCTTGGGATCTTCTCCGTCCACATGACGGGGCAGACAGGGCCTCAGTTTAATGTCTCATCCGAAAGCCAGCACCTCCGACAGCGCAGCTCTCCCTTAGCACAGCACTGGGAGTGTCAGCCTAGATTTGTTGTTCAAGTCGCTGGAGTGGGACTTGAACCCACAACCTTCTGACTCAGAGCCAAGGAGGATGATGATGTGGAGGTGGTGGTTAGGTTGTAAGGTTTGAAGCTGTGCACGGGGTCAAATAGGGCACCAACTTCATGCACCATCAGGCTCCATCTGAAGGAGCTGCTAGAGGGAGAGGAGGAGTCGGGTGCTAAAAGTGTGAAATTCAGGTGGTATCCAAGCTTTTTTCTTGGTGAGTCGAGGCAATTTCTTGTTCACCTGCCCTAATTTCCCCTTATGTGGTGTGGTAAACCACTGTTTGTATTCCACTGTGTACATGCCTGGACATGCCTCGGCTGACTCCTCCCACAAGTCCTAGTATAAAGGTGACTGCTCCCCAGCCCTTTGTATTCTGGACCGGTCGACCACTCGAGGCAGACCTTCATTCTTCTGTTAATAAAAGCCTTTAGTTACTCTCTTAACTCTCAGTCTTTTATGAGTAATTGATAGCGCATCATGTGGCTCAGTGTCAAATTTTTATACTATTCCTGTGAAGCACCTTGGGATGTTTTACTACATTAAAGGCGCTATATAAATGCAAGTTGTTGTTGTTGTTCACCGGTTAAGCAGTCGAAATGCACAGTGCTGGAGGGGTAAAGCTATATCATTATCATGAGTTGAATATATTCATAAGGGAACAGTGAATGAGTCTTTATCACAAGAAAAATAAGCCCAGCTGCTATATCCTACTGAAGTGTTAGATATGTAACACCTATATTTATTAGTTCATGTGAAATGAGATCAGAAATTATTTTGAAATCCAAACTTTCAAATTCATGCAATGTTGGAGCCTGTGGCAGTGATTTTTTTGTTTTTGTTATGTCAGTGTGACTTGGGTCGTGAGGTGGATTAATTGCTTGGGGCTTCTTCATAACTAGTGCGGTTTGCGGTCATACGGTACTGTAGTGCGGTTTCTGCACTCCAACCCACCCTGAGTTTGGGTATCTCGTTCCAGTCTCTCTGTCAGTGAGGGAAAGATGAGTTGCTTCTTCTCACCAAAAGTAGTTGTTGCTATGCCAATTAATTCCTTTAATTAAAAGAAAAGATGCAGAAGAATATTTGATTAAAAACAGGCTTGAAGATTATATCGGATATAAATATCGACATAGATGATTAACCATTCTGTGCAGAACTGTAATTTGAGTCCTATTGGGACCATAAAAATGTCATCAATGGAGCACTCATTGCTGAGAAATTAGTTTGTAATGTTAAATTGATATCCCGGAGTTTAAAAAAAAAATCAATTACTTCAGGTTGGGTGGGGGGAGGAAGCAGAGTGAAGTGTTGTAGAGATTCTAGAGATTTCGGTTGGAAGTTTTACCTGTGGTTAATCCCATTCTGGTGCAATTCAATAAACATCTAATGATACTTTCATTTTCACTGACTGGTCATGCTGAAATGAATTACTTTTTAAGTGCGCCGACTTTTATGTATGTAAATATGGCAACTGTTTCGCGCTTGTATTATCGCACGCACAACAATGTGAGATGAATGATCAGTTAATCGGTCTTTTTTTTTTATGTTGCGGGGTCGATGTTGGCCAGGGCAGTGGTGGAACTCCCCGCTCTCTTTTTTTCAAATAGTGTCCTGGGAATGTTGACGTTCAAAAGGAACAGACAAAGAGGCCTATGCTATGGAAGAAAATGAAGGAGAAGGGCTGGTGTCAGGAAATTAATTTTAACAATTGGACATCAGATATATTAATGGTACTCAGCTATTCAGGGAGAGCCTGCTGAAAGTGCGCATCCCAAATAATGGCATCGGTATCCGAGTAATGCAGGGGATTTGATTGCCACAAATTATGAAGGGTTTTGATGAAGTAAATAAGGAGAAACTGTTTCCACTGGCAGAAAGGTCGGTAACCAGAGGACACAGATTTAAGGTAATTGACAAAAGAACCAGATGGGAGATGAGTGTAATGTATGTACCTTTAAGGGGGAGAACTACCTTTTACAGCTCCTGTATCCTGTAGTACCGGCAGTGACCACACCTGTATATAAACCCTGAGTAGTGATCTCTACAGTCAGTTGCAGTTTGAACCCTCATTCAGTAAACACCTGTTGATCGTTCCCTGCAGTCTTTGTCTGATTATTGAAGGACACAACATTAAGATACACGGATATAACATTGGCGACGACGCAGATTCGAACCTACCTGCAACTCTGCATCACCTCCCAGGGATTCGCTCCTGGAGAACAGTGGAAGGAGGTCGAGTCCAGAAGCACGGGCGTCGACCACGGGCAACCGCCCAGTCATCCAGCGGAGATTTGAGCATCACAGGGGAGGCTGCCAAGAGCCAGGCTTGGCTTTCCAGTCACAGTGGTCCAGCGAAACGGTCTGGCAACAGGCACTGTGCAGACCCTTCCCGGACAGCGGCGGCTAGAGCCGACCGAGCGGCACAGAAAAAGGCCGAGCAGCGTCGACGGGGGAGAGAGAGAGGGCAGAGCGCACAGGGCGCAGCCGGTGTTCAGGACCGAGCGGCGTCAATGGGGAGAGAGACGAGAGAGAGCAGAGCGCAGCCGGTGTTCAAGAGCCGAGCAGCGTCAACGGGGGAGAGAGGCGCGCAGGAAAACGCGAGGTGCTGCCATTGCCACGAGGACCGCAGAGAGCGGCATTGGCAGCAGCGCAGGAGCAGCGCACGAAACCCACAGGGCGTTGCCATTTGCCACGAGGACCGCCAAGAGCGGCGTTGGCAGCAGAGCGGGAGACGCCATTTTAAGCCGCAGCGGGGAAGAAAGGAAAGCGCGGGAGATGCCATTTTAAGCCAGTCTAACCACACCCAAAAATGCCGAAGAGTGGCAGTATCACAGCGTTCGACAATGAAGTCAAAGATTGGACGACATATGTCGAACGCATAGAAGTATACTGCAAGGCGAATGAAGTGCCAGATGACAAGAAAGCGCTGGTATTGTTGAATTCAATGGGTGCAAAAACGTATGGCTTACTATGAAACCTAGTAACCCCAGAGAAGCCAGTAGAAAAAGGATTTTGAAAACATAGTGTCAATCCTACAGGACCACTTAAACCCCACACCGCTGCTGATAGCAGAACGATTTAAGTTTCACAAAAGGAACCAGCATAAAGATGAAAGTAATGCTGAGTATTTAACGGAAATGCGCAAGCTATCGAAACACTGCCAGTTTGGAACAGGACTAACTAGTAGATACGTTAAGGGACAAGTTTGTGTGTGGGCTACAAAGTGAAGGAACCCAGAAACGGCTTCTATCAGAAAAGGATCATACGCTGGACAAGGCTTTCAGCATTGCAGTATCACACGAAGCAGCTGCAAGGGGCGCTGCAGAGATACAACGGAGACCGCAAGAATATGGCACCAATGAAATGTCCTATAGAACAGGGAAGTGCTATCGCTGCGGCAGAACATCACATAACCAGAAAGATTGTTGGTTCAAGGACCAAGTGTGCAGACAGTGTGGGAAAGCAGGACACATAGCAAGAGTCTGCAGGTCTGGGAAGAAAACCAACAGTAAGAAATCTCCACAGGAGAAGTACAAAAAGGTACACCAGGTGATGGACAGTGGTTCAGACGAACAGAAAAGTGACACAGACTCCGGAATTAAGGAGGGTTGTCTGAAACTACATAAGGTAACAGAAATGGAGGATCACCAGACTATCTGGGTTACACTCAAGATAGACGGAGTCCAAGTGAAAATGGAATTGGACACAGGGTCAGCGCTAACAGTCATAAATCAAAGAGACTACAAGCGGCTATTTTCACACATACCCTTGAAAGCTACAGAGATTGTCTTGAAGGCGTATACAGGGCAAGAAGTCTACCCCAAAGGAAAAATAAGGGTGAAAGTGACATATAAAGGCCAGGAAATACCTAAAATGGATATATATGTATTGCCAGATGGAGGACCACCACTGCTAGGACGTGAATGGATCTGGAAGATACAATTAGATTGGCATTCCATACAGGCACTGAAGGTTGAGGCCAAAAAGGATGACGACATCACACCTGGACGACTGTCAAAAATGCTAACTGACGCAAAAGAAGTGTGATGTAAGAAACAGGAGGCTTACCATCAAGTAACTTTAAAGTAAGCTTTAAGTAACTTATAAACACACTATATACAAGAGAGGTCTTTACCATGCCTCTGGTAGAAGCCTCTTACAATACTGAACAGACCAGTATTTATACCAGTCCAACAGGAAGTGACATATGACAGGAAGTGAGGTATGTACACAGTTCATAGTTCACAGTTCACAGGAAGTGATGACATAACTTCCCGGAAGTTATTATTTTTATCACATTCTTCCCTCCTGCAGGATTAGGAGGCTGTGGTCTACCTTTTGGTCTGCAGCCGCCGAACAAGGAAGAGTCGCACCCGTTTGGATTCCCGTCGTAGAGGGTCGCTGGTCCGCTTACATGCGGTTGGCCATTGGTCAGAGTCCGTATGGCCTGGATTGCCCTGTGAAGGGTCGGGGAGATCATGGCTTCGAGTACGAGCCCCAATAGGTTCAAAGTCGGACTGCCTCTGTTCAGAGGGAGGTGCAGAGCTGGTCTGTGGCGGATCAGTACTTTCATGCGCGGTACTGGGAGGGTCGCAACCTTGAGCACGGGGTTCTACCGGCACCAAGCTAGTTGGTGTCCGATCAGGATCCTGGAGAGGGGTACCCGATAGGTCCCAAGAGTTTCCTGGTGAAATGCCATCACCCGATGTCCCACTAGGTCCTGGTGGGCAGGGAGCCAGATCCCGTAATGATACGGTAGATTCTCGGCCGTCGGAATATCATATGTTTGCATAGGTGGGGTTGGCATCGGTTAGTTCGACCTCGTCTACGAGAGGGTCATTTTTAGACGTCCGAACGTATCTTCGGAGTAATACAGGTCCAGGAGTAGTTAGCCATGACGGGAGTGATGTCCCATGAGATGAGCGACGCTGGAATCCAAAGAACCGCTCATGAGGTGTAGTATTTGTGGCTGTAGAAAGCAGGGACCGTATAGAGTGCAATGCATCCGGAAGCACTGTTTCCCATTGCTGGTCTGGTAGGCCCCGAGATCTTAAAGCGAGACGTACGGAATTCCAGATGATACCGTTATACCTCTCTACCTGCCCATTTCCGATGGGATGGTATGGTGTTGTTTTGCTTGTAGCAATTCCCCGTTCTGAGAGGTAGTCCTTGAGTTCCCTTGACATAAAGGATGGACCCCGATCTGAGTGAATATAAGCCGGCATGCCACAGAGAGAAAATACCTGCTCAAGGCAGCAGATTACTGTGGACGCCAGCATATTGGAGCAGGGGAAGGCAAACGGAAAACGTGAATATTCGTCGATCATGGTGAGCAAATATGTGTTCCGAGTTGCAGAGGGCACTGGGCCCTTAAAATCGATGCTAAGTCGTTGCATCGGTTGGGTTGCGTGTATGAGTATACCATCAGAGGGGTGGAAGAACTGAGGTTTTAATTCCGCACAAAGCCGGCATTCTGAGCATATTTTCTTTACATCTCCAGTGGAAAAAGGGAGATTCCGTGATCGTACGAAATGTAGCATGCGCGTAACGCCAGGATGACACAATCCATTGTGGACATCCATGAGAGTAGAGGATGACATAGTGGAGCAGAATGCCCGTGTGAGGGTGTCCGGGGCCACATTCTCCTTGCCAGGCCGATAGAGAATGGTAAAACCAAAAGAGGCCAGTTCCATCCTCCAAAGTTGTATTTTATTATTCTTAATTTTGGTTCGTTTTCGATTATCGAGCATGAAGGCGACTGATCGCTGGTCCGTGATCAATGTAAAGTGCTGGCGAGCTAGAAAATGGTTCCACTTCCGTACTGCCTCTATGATGGCTGTGGCTTCTTTCTCAACCGGAGGATAATGTAGCTCGGCACCTTGTAAGGTCCTGGACATATATGCTACAGGACGACCTTCCTGATTCAGAGTAGCCGAGATCGCCACCTCCGAGGCATCACATTCAACCACGAAAGGGAGATTCTCATTGATGGAGTGAAGAGCCGCTTTCTCCAACTGTTTTTTGAGAAGGTTAAAGGCTGCAACAGCCGCTGTTCCCAGTGGAAATGATCTAGCATGCAGCAAGGGTTGGATTTTGTCCGAAAAATGAGGAATCCATTTAGCGTAGTATGCAAACAGACCGCGAGCCCGACGTAAAGAAGCCGGATTCTTAGGTGACGGGAGCTCTTGGAGCGGGCGAAGTCTTTCTGGGTCTGGCTTAATGATACCATTGCCAACGCAGTAGCCAAGGATGTTGATGGTTGGTTGCGACTCAACAGATTTGGATTCATTCAGGGTCAAATTACGGCGATGGAGGGCATCCCGAAATTTTTGGAGGTTGGCGTCGTGTTCCTGTTGATCGTGACCTGCAATGGTAATGTTATCAAGATAGGGAAAAGTGTCCCTTAGGTTTTCCTGCTTAACCAGGCCATCCATTGCCCGTTGGAAGACAGCCACTCCATTAGTAACCCCGAATGGGAGGCGACGAAATTGGTACAGCCGTCCATTAGCCTCAAAGGCCGTGTACTGCTTATCTGAGACCTTCAAGGGTACCTGATGATAGGCACTTTTTAAATCGTAAGTTGAGAACACTTTGTATTCAGCCAGTTTATAAACCATATCATCAATGCGTGGCAATGGGTAGGCGTCCAAGTCGGTATATTGATTGATGGTTTGCGAATAATCGATGCATAGTCGCTGTTTGTGAGGTTTTAGAGGGTTCTTGACAATGACGACTTGAGCCCGCCAGGGCGACGAACATGGTTCGATGATATCCTCTGCTAGAAGTCGAGAGATTTCAGCCACAATAAAAGATTGGTCTTCCTGATTAAAGCGCCGCGATTTCGTTATTATTGGTTTGCATTGAGGCGGAATACTGGCAAATAATGAGGGTTCATCAAGTGAAGCTGCTGATAATGCACAAAACGGTAATTTAGACCGTATATTAGAAATCGTAAGTCCGGGTTTGGATCCACCAAACTCAATGGTGAGTTTCTTATGCTGTTTTTGGAAGTCCAGCCCTAAGAGGAGATCACTACATAAGTCCTTGAGCACCGAAAGTTGGGTGGAGGGATACATACGACCATGAAGTGTCATATCAACAACACAAAAGCCGGAGATTCTGGTATTAAGTGATGACTGAGCCATCGCAATTGCCTGGTCCGATGGGAAGACATGTAGTTTCAATTTCGCAACAATCTGTTCCTTAATGAAACTATCAGTACTTCCTGAGTCAATTAAGGCATCTAAGGTATGCCCTTTAATTGAAATTTTTGTGGCTGCATGAGACAGGTTCTGTGGGCAAGCAGCTGTAATTGGTGTCGTTGCACAGAGAGTGGCTAAAACTCTTGGTGTGCTTCTTCAGGAGAGAGCCCGAGAGGAAGCTTGATAGGTCCTAGCTGGAGCATCTTGATAGGCCCTAATTGGGGCAGTTCGGTAGGCCTTAGCTGGATTGGCCCTCGTAGAGGCCCTTGATAGGCAAACTTTAGCAAAGTGTCCTTTTTTCCTGCAATAACTGCAGATTGCATTGCGAGCAGGGCAGGTTTTCCTAGGGTGAAAAGTATCTCCACAAAAGAAGCATTCCTTCCTAGATTGCCAAGAGGCTGCTAAAGTGGGGTCATCCTCCTCTTCTTCATCAGAATTATCAGAATTAGATTCCCCCATGATGGGGTTCACCTGAGACCGCTTGAATTGTCTGGTTGCAGCTACAGCAGCAGATCGAGATCTGGGCAGCTGATAGAGGTCTGCATTTCTCTTTGCCAAATCCAGAGAACAAGCTAGGTCAAAAGCTTTTTGTAGCTCAAGTGTTTTACTTTCTAGTAGACGCTGGCGTATAAATGGAGAGGCAATCCCGCAGATGAAAGCATCACGAATCATTTCTTGGCGGTACAGCTCAGCTGAGGCTGCCTGAAAGTTACAATCTATGCTGAGCCTGCGAAGTTCTTGCAGGAATTCGTCAATTGATTCCCCTGGCCCTTGTTGGGCTGTGGCCAGTAGATGTCTAGCATAGACCTCATTTGGGGTCTTGGCATACAGTTTCTTAAGTGCCCGAATCACCTCATCGTAATTATCCCATTCATCAACATATTCGAACACTTTTGGGGTCGCATAATTGATAAGTATCTTCAATCTAGCAGGAGCATCCGCTTCACATTCATCCAGAAAATTCTCAAAAGTACGGTACCAATGCTTCCATACCCTGCCAGCTGCTGGTGCATTCGGGTCCAAGTCCAGACGAATAGGTCTAAGGATTTTCTCCATGATGGGTGGTTCCCTGGATCCTTAATTCCAAGTTTGTCCGAAGGTCTAGTATTTGTGAGTGTAAATACTAAGTTACTTAAATTGATGTAAGAAAAAGGAGGCTTACCATCAAGTAACTTTAAAGTAAGCTTTAAGTAACTTATAAACACACTATATACAAGAGAGGTCTTTACCATGCCTCTGGTAGAAGCCTCTTACAATACTGAACAGACCAGTATTTATACCAGTCCAACAGGAAGTGACATATGACAGGAAGTGAGGTATGTACACAGTTCATAGTTCATAGTTCACAGTTCACAGGAAGTGATGACATAACTTCCCGGAAGTTATTATTTTTATCACAAAGTGTTCCAGGAGGGACTAGGAACACTAAAAGGAATAACAGCAATGATTAAAATAGAGGAAAATGCAAGCCCAAAGTTTCTGAAGGCCAGACCAGTGCCTTATGCGATCAGACCAGCTGTTGAAGCAGAGCTGGAAGGGTTGGAACATTCAGGAGTACTGTCCAAAGTGGACTGGAGCGAGTGGGCTACACCCATCGTTCCTGTAATGAAGAGGTCGTTGAGTAATACGCCTGGGGAACCAAAGAAGGTCCGCATCTGTGGGGATTTTAAGGTGACAGTGAACCCAGTCCTTCACACGGTACAATATCCGCTTCCACGAATTGAGGATATTTTCGCCTCGCTATCTGGAGGTAAATGCTTCACCAAAATTGATCTAGCCCAGGCGTACTTGCAAATGGAGGTAGATGAAGCTTCGAAACAATACCTTACGATCAACACTCATAAAGGTCTCTATCAATACAACTGGCTGGTGTTTGGAGTAGCCTCGGCTCTGGCTATCTGGCAAAGGGCGATGGATCAGGTCCTGCAAGGGATTCCAGGGACCCAGTGTTATTTGGACGACATCTTGGTCACGGGTGAAAATGACGGTGATCACCTCGCCAACTTGGAGAAGGTGCTCACCAGAGTAAAGGAGTATGGGCTACGAGCTAATCGCCACAAGTGCGAGTTTTTCCAGAAACAGATCTCGTATTGTGGCCACGTCATCGATGAAGAGGGGTTACATAAGTCCCCTGAAAAGATTGAGGCAGTAGTCAAGGCTCCAGCACCGGAAAATGTGTCACAAATGAGGTCGTTCCTCGGGCTGGTAAACGACTACCACAAGTTCTTACCAAATTTGTCTACGTTATTACACCCACTGAACACCTTACTGCAAACAGGGGTACCATGGAAGTGGGATGACGAACGTAGACGAGCTTTCCAGAAGTGTAAAGAATTGATCACATCAAAAGAGGTGTTGGCCCATTTCAACCCAGCACTACCAATTCGTTTGGCATGTGATGCATCACCGTACGGCATTGGAGCGGTGCTGTCGCACAAATTCCCTGACGGGTTGGAGAGGCCAGTAGCCTTTGTGTCTCGGTCACTAACCTCAGCCGAGCGCAACTACGCCCAGATTGACAGGGAGGCCCTCAGCCTAGTATGGGGAGTAAAAAAATTCAACCACTATCTGCATGGGCAGAAGTTCACCTTGCTGACTGACCACCAACCACTTGTCTCCATCTTTAATCCTAAGAAGGGCATTCCAGTGATGACTGCACAGCGGTTACAAAGATGGTCCCTGTTTCTAGGGGCGACTCAATATGAAATAGAATATAAAGGCACGAAACAGCATGGGAACGCTGATGGGCTATCGCGCCTACCACTGCCTACTGTGGAGGAAGCACCAGCAGTGGACCCTATCGAGATATTTTATTCGTCAATAATTGAACGATTGCCAGTAACGAACGCGGATATAGAGAAGGAGACCCGCAATGATCCGACGCTGTCTCGGGTATATGAATTGACGGTGAGGGGATGGCCAACTCATGGCGACTCACTGTTGCCAGCATTCTCATCCAGAAGAGAACAGCTGTCAGTATGCCAGGGGACAGTGATGTGTGGATCCAGAGTGGTGATTCCACCCAAGTTAAGGGAGAGAGTGCTAAATGAGCTACATGAAGGTCATCTGGGGGAAATGAAAATGAAAAGCCTTGCTAGGGTGTATGTGTGGTGGCCGGGAATCGATCAACAAATCGAAGACCTAACTAAGAGCTGCTTAGGATGCCAGAAGGTCCAAAATGCACCACCACATGTCCCTCTACACCCATGGGAGTGGCCCTCCTCTCCATGGCAACGGGTGCATATTGATTTCGCTGGTCCATTCATGGACTCAATGTTCTTAATAGCAGTAGATGCTCATTCAAAGTGGCCTGTGGTGATAAAAATGTCTTCAACCACTACAGAGAAAACGATTGCAGTCCTACAGACCATATTTGCCAGAAACGGTTTGCCAGAGCAGATTTGCTCTGATAATGGACCACAGGTTGTGTCCGACGAGTTCCAAAAATTTATGAGAACGAATGGGGTAAGGCATTACACATCCACCCCGTATCATCCAGCCACAAATGGATTGGCTGAGAGGTTCGTACAAACCTTTAAGAAGGCGATAAAGGCCATGTGCGACGATCAAATTCCACGACCGCATAAGATGGACAATTTCTTATTAGCCTACCGAAACGCGACACATGCAGTTACCAACCAGACCCCGGCCATGATGTTCTTTAACCGAAGGTTGAGATCTCGTCTGGACTTGCTCAGACCAAATGTGCGAAGAAATGTTGAGGACAAGCAATTCCAGCACATCAATGAGAAGCCGACAAGGAGCTTCAATGTAGGGCAACCAGTCTTGGTCCGTGACTATCGAACAGAGAAATGGCAACCCGGGACGATATGTACAAGGCGGGGGCCATTAATGTACACAGTGGATGTCGGGGAGAACATTGTGAGACGCCACGTCGACCAGATCTTAGCGTCACAGGAAGGCGTCAACCCCATGTCTCTGAGTACCTGGGGATGAACCCGACATACCGGTAGCATCTACCTCAGACCCAGTAGCAGTGGAACCCGATGAAAAGGGGTCAGAATCGCCTCTGCACCAAGAACAAGAACCTCCGGAAAGGCGCTATCCCGAAAGGGTCAGGAAGCCGCCCCAAAGACTGAATCTATAAATGGACTTTTGTTGTTTAATGTACATGTTGAAATGTTCATTGTTATTTGAATATTAGGGGTACTACTAATCTAAAAGGGGAGGAATTGTAGTGTATGTGCCTTTAAGTCAGAACTACTTTTACAGCTCCTGTATACTGTAGTACCGGCAGTGACCACACCTGTATATAAGCTTTGCGCATGCCTCTGTACCCCCACTCTTGAGACTACCCTCCTCCAGTAAAGACCTGTTTATTGTTAATGTACAGCATCCGTGTGATTATTTAATAACAGCATATCCACTGAACCACAGATCCAACAGAAATGCTTCACTAAGATTGATCTGGCCCAGGCATACCTGCAAATGGAGGTAGAAGAAGCCTCGAAACAGTACCTCATGATCAACACTCATAAAGGTCTCTACCAATACAACCGGCTGGTATTCGGGGTAGCATCAGCTCCGGCTATTTGGCAAAGGGCAATGGAACAAGTCCTGCAAGGGATTCCAGGGACCCAGTGTTATTTGGATGACATCCTGGTCACGGGCGAAAATGACAGTGATCACCTCGCCAACCTGGAGCAGGTGCTCACTAGATTGAAGGAATATGGGCTCCGAGCTAATCGCCACAAATGCGAGTTTTTCCAGAAGCAGATCTCGTATTGTGGCCACGTTATTGATAAAGAGGGGTTACATAAGTCCCCTGACAAGATTGAGGCAGTAGTCAAGGCTCCAGCACCGGAAAATGTGTCACAACTGAGGTCGTTCCTCAGGCTGGTGAACTACTACCATAAGTTCTTGCCGAATTTGTCTACCGTACTACACCCACTGAACACCCTACTGCAAACGGGGGTACCATGGAAGTGGAGTGACGAATGTAAACGAGCTTTCCAGAAGAGCAAAGCACTGATCACATCAAAAGAGGTGTTGGCTCATTTCAACCCAGCACTACCAATTCGGTTGGCGTGTGATGCATCACCCTATGGCATTGGAGCGGTGCTGTCGCACAAATTCCCGGACGACTCGGAGAGGCCAGTAGCCTTTGTGTCTCGGTCACTAACCTCAGCCGAGCGTAACTACGCCCAGATTGACAGGGAGGCCCTCAGCCTAGTGTGGGGAGTGAAAAAGTTCAATCACTATCTTGGCCCGTGACTACCGAACAGAGAAATGGCAACCAGGAACGATATGCACACGGTAGCAGCCACTAATGTACACAGTGGATGTTGGGGAGAACATTGTGAGACACCATGCTGACCAGATCCTAGAGTCACAGGAACGAGTCAACCCCATGTCTCGGCCATACGTACCTGGTGAGGAACCCGAAGTACAGGTCGCATCTACCTCAGAAACAATAGCATTGGAAGCTGATGAATCAACTGACGACAGGGTGTTAGAATCGCCTCCGCACCAAGAGCGAGACACTCGGGAAAGGCGTTATCCAGAAAGAATCAGGAAGCCTCCCCAAAGACTGAATTTATAAATAGACTATTTTCAGTTAATGTTGCATGTTAAAAGTGTTAATTGTAATTAGTTGATATTTAATTGTTAAATGAGTGTTATGGTACTGTTAATCTAAAAGGGGAGGAATTGTAACTTATGTACCTTTAAGGGGGAGAACTACTTTTTACAGCTCCTGTATCCTGTAGTACCGGCAGTGACCACACCTGTATATAAACCCTGAGTAGTGATCTGTACAGTCAGTTGCAGTTTGAACCCTCATTCAATAAACACCTGTTGATCGTTCCCTGCAGTCTTTGTCTGATTATTGAAGGACACAACATTAAGATACACGGATATAACAATGAGAATATCTTTTACACAGCGAGTTATGATCTGGAAGGGTGTTAGAACCAGATTCAATTTTAACTTTCAAAAAGGGAATTGGATATAAACCGAAAAAGGAAAATTTTCCATGGCTATGGGGGAATAGCTGGAGAGTGGGACTAATCGGAAAACTCTATCAAAGAGCCGGCACAGGCAAAATGAGCTGAATGGCCTCCTTCTGGGCTGTGTGTTTCTATGAAATCATGGGGCAGTTGCCAAGGATGTTTTCTTTTTGTAGGTGCTTGTATTTTGCCTCTCTCTGTCCATATAACATTGAAGAAAGATCCCAGCTGGCCACCATTACAACTGTTTATGCAGTCGGTGCCCGCTCTGCCTGTTTAAAATCGCAATGAAAGTGTCTGAGCGGGGCAGAGCTGAGCACTTACTGACTGCAGGAGCAGTTGTTACAGTAACCAGACGGAAACATCTCGCAGCGTTAGGCTGGTGGAGCGAGGTAGCACGCTGCCACCATTTCGAAACAGGCTCCTGGTACAGGAGTCAGCTGTGGCTCAGTGGGTAGCACTTGCTCCTCTGCATCAGAAGGCAGAAGGTTGTGGGATCAAGTTCCACTCCAGAGCAAAAAATCTAGGCTGATACTCCAGTGCTGTACTGAGGGAGCGCGGCACTGTCAGAGGTGCCATCTTGCAGATGAGATAATGAATCGAAGCCCTGTCTGGCTTCTCAGGTGGACGTAAAAGATCCTGTTATAAATCTCATCATCATCAAGAAACTACTCATGAAATAATGCTGGACAGCCAGCTGGTGGCGCCGTCCAAGGAGCATAAATACTCGGGTGGGGCCCAGCTTAGCAGGGACATTTTGTAAGACAAGGAACTAGTGAAGTACAACTAGACCTCCATGTTCTGAAACAAGTTGATTAAAGCCTTGCTTTATGCTCAAACCAAGTGCGTAGTGAGTTTTATTACGTCAATTTAATCAACTTGATATCGACGCCACACTTTGGGTGATTTCGGGAACAGCCAGCTGCGACTCGAACCGTAGAAGGGAACTCAGACAAGTAATCGATCCATCATGGAGAAACTACTCAGACCCGCCCGTCTCGACCTGGACCCGAATTCACCTACAGCTGCTAAGGTATGGAAACACTGCTTTCGTACTTTCAGCAACTTCCTCAGGGTGTGTGGTGAGAATGTTCCTGATAAATTAGAGATACTTGCTAATTATGTATCCCCTCATGTGTTTGATTATATTGAAGACTGTGTAGACTATGACGCCGCTATCCAAATACTACAGCAGCTATATGTCAAGTCCCCAAATGAAATTTTTGCTCGGCATCTACTGGCCACAACTCGATAACAACCCAGGGAATCACTTGACGAATTCCTTCAGAAACTTCGCAGGCTCAGCAAGGATTGTAATCTTAAAGCTGTTACAGCTGAGCAGTACCAGGAGGAGTTAATTTGTGATTCCTTTATTAATGGGATTGCGTCTCCCTTCATACGTCAGCGTCTGTTGGAGAATAAAACCCTCAAGTTACAGGCTGCCTATGACCAGGCATGTTCTCTGGACTTAGCAAAGAGAAATGCAGATACCTATCTTTCACCGCATGCACGGGCTGCTGATATCACTTTTAGTGACTCCTTCGATAGGCCTTGGGCGGAAGCCCTCATGGATGACGACTCCAACCTGGCTGATGACAACCCTACCCTAGAAACCTACACTGATGACGACCCCACCCTAGCGGCATCCTGGCAATCTGGAAGGAAGTGTTTCTTCTGTGGAGGTGCGTTCCATTATAGAAACTTTTGTCCTGCTCGTAACGCAACCTGCAATCATTACAGCAAGAAAGGTCACTTTTCTAAGGTATGCCGGTCGAAAGCTCCTGTTAGTTTTGCAGCTACTATCTATAAAACTGCTCCTCCCCCAAGAGCCACTGCTAAGGTTACAGCTGCAATCTATAAAACTGCTCCTCCCCCAAGAACCACTACTAAGGTTACAGCTGCCAAGGGTAAAACTGCCTCTCCTCCCATCACAGCTGTTTTTCCCCAAAGTCTGTCCCATGCAGGCACGAAGGCTTCGGTAAATGGACACATTTTGAGTGCACTAATCGACTCATGCTGCTCTGACAGCTTCATTCGTGAGCGGGCTGTCAGTAAGTTGAAACTGCATAAATACCCCTCGGACAGGGAAATTGCAATGGCTCTGACAACACTGACCACCAATTCTTCCGGCTTTTGTCTTGTTGACCTTAGTCTCAATGGCCGCACTTATTTCTCCACCCGGCTCGGGGTGCTCAAGAACCTATGCAGTGATGTGCTCCTGGGACAGGATTTCCAGAAACAACACAAAATACTCACTTTCAAGTTTGGAGGGTCAAAGCTGGAGCTTACTATTTCCAAAGTACCGTTTTGTGCGTTTTCGGCGGCTTCGCTCGACGAGTCCTCCTTGTTTGCCAATCTTTCCCCCCGATGTAAGCCCATAGTCACTAAATCACGACGTTTCAGCCAAGATGATCAATCCTTTATTGAGGCAGTAATCACTCACCTTCTAGTTGACGGTATCATTGAGCCATGTTCATCTTCCTGGCGGGCTCAAGTCGTTGTCATTAAAAATCCTCTGAAGCAACACAAGAAACGTCTTTGCATCGATTACTCGCAAATTATTAACCAGTATACCAACCTGGATGCCTACTCACTACCACGCATCGATGACATGGTCAATAACCTTGCTAACTACAAGGTATTTTCAACCTTTGATTTAAAGAGCGCATATCATCAAGTACTGTTAAAGGACTCTGACAAAAAGTATATGGCCTTTGAGGCCAATGGTTGGCTTTACCAGTTTTGTCACCTTCCATTTGGGGTCACCAATGTGGTGGCCGTCTTTCAACGGGCAATGGATAGCCTAGTCAAACAGGAGAACTTAACGGACACTTTTCCATATCTGGATAATATCACCATTGCTGGTCATGACCAGAAGGAGCATGATGTCAACCTCCAGAAATTTCCTGACGTTCTCCGTCGTCGCAACTTAACCTTAAATGAGTCCAAATCTGTGAAATCAGTACCATCAGTCAACATCCTTGGCTACTGGGTGGGCAACGGTGTCATCAAATCGGATCCGGAGCGACTTCGTCCGCTTCAGGAGCTTCCTCCCCCTACGAATCTCGGCTCTCTTCGTCGGGCACTCGGCATGTTCGCCTATTATGCGAAATGGATACCCCACTTCTCCGACAAGATCCAGCCCCTGCTTCACGCAAAGTCATTTCCATTGGAGGCAACGGCTATTTCAGCTTTCAACCTCCTCAAGCGACAACTGGAAAAAGCCACGCTTCGTTCCATTGAGGAAAATCTTCCTTTCGTGGTCGAGTGCGATGCATCGGATGTGGCGATCTCTGCTACCTTGAATCAAGGTGGTCAACCCGTTGCTTTTCTGTCCAGAACTTTGCAGGGTAGCGAGCTCCATTATCCTTCTGTCAAGAAGGAGGCTACGGCCACCATCGAAGCTGTACGTAAATGGAGTCATTTTCTCACTCGTCGCCATTTCACACTTATAACCGATCAGCGCTCCGTGGCCTTTATGCTGGATAACCAGAAACGCACTAAGATCAAGAATAACAAAATACAACTCTGGAGGATGGAATTGGCCGCCTTTGGATACACCATACATTATCGACCTGGCAAAGAGAATGTGGCCCCGGATACCCTCATGCGGGCATTCTGCTCTTCTATGTCAACTTTGACTCTTGCGGATCTTCATACTGACTTATGCCATCCTGGCGTTACCCGCATGTTGCACTTTGTGCGATCTAAAAATCTCCCATTTTCTACGGAAGATGTGAAAAGAACGTGCTCCTCCTGTAGAAACTGTGCGGAATTAAAACCGCAATTCTTTTGTCCATCGAATGGCTCGCTCATACACGCTATGCAGCGACTCAACATTGACTTTAAAGGGCCATTGCCTTCCTCAACGCGAAACACCTACTTACTGACTATGGTGGACGAATATTCACGCTTTCCCTTTGCTTTCCCCTGTCCCAATATACTTACTTCCACAGTGATCAAATGCCTTGATCAAGTCTTTTCCCTTTGCAGTATGGCCAATTTTATCCACTCTGATCGGGGTCCCTCCTTCATGTCAAGCGAACTCAAAAGTTATCTCAACGGGGAATCGCCACAAGTAAAACAACACTGTACCATCCCATCGGTAACGGACAGGTTGAGAGATACAACGCTATCATTTGGAACGCTGTTCGTCTTGCGCTGAGGTCACGCAACCTACCAGACCAGCAGTGGGAAACTATGCTCCCTGACGTGTTGCATTCCATCAGGTCTCTCCTTTCTACGTCTACCAATGTCACACCTCACGAGCGATTCTTCAGCTTCCAGCGTCGCTCCACCCATGGGACATCTCTACCGTCATGGTTGGCAGCTCCCGGCCCCGTGCTGCTCCGAAGATTCGTCCGATCATCTAAAAACGATCCTCTCGTCGACGAAGTAGAACTCACGGACGTCAACCCCACGTACGCGCACGTGCGGTATCATGATGGCCGGGAGTCCACCGTTTCGCTCCAGGACCTGGCTCCCTGTCCGGCCGGTTCCACGGACCCAACTGATAGAGGGACCCACGGGGATGATGCTGACACTCTGCACTCCCTCGAAGGTGACGCCCTACCTGGGACATCGAGAGATCTGCCAGTTGCCCCACTGGATCCACTCGGGGAGCCGAGCGCTCCCCGTGAGATGGCCACCCGAGGCCAGGACGCCGGTCAATCCCCGGCTATCCAACAGGATGAAGCCAGTTCTGCGCCTGTGGGGACGCGCACCCGGAGTCATGATCTCCCCAGCCTCCCTCGGGTCAATCAGAGCAACATGAGCCCTGTTGATCCACCGGTACGGATCAAGCGGTCCAGGGACCAAGACACAGGCCGGGGAGACGTGCCTTCTAGCCATAAACAGTAATCTAAAAGACTGCGGCTATTCGTGGTCCGCCTGATCCGTTAAGAGGAAGTCGTCGGACTTCCAAATCTTTTAGGCAGGAAGAATGTTATAAATCTCATCATCATCAAGAAACTACTCATGAAATAACGCTGGACGACCAGCTGGTGGCGCCGTCCAGGGAGTATAAATAATCGGGCGTCGGCCCCAGCTTGCCAGGGACATTTTGTAAGACAAGGAGCTATTGCAGTACAACTAGACCTCCATGTTCTGAAACAAGTTGATTAAAGCCTTGCTTTATGCTCAAACCAAGTGCGTAGTGAGTTTTATTACGTCAGATCCCACTGCCCTATTTCGGAGAAGGGCAAGGAAGTGTCCTGGCCAATATTAACTCTCAACTAACATCACTAAAACAGATTACTTGGTCATTATCACATTGCTGTTTGTGGGACCTTGCTGTGCGCAAATTAGCTGCTGCGTTTCCTACATTACAACAGTGACTACACTTCAAAAGTACTTAACTGGCTGTAAAGGCTGTGAAAGTTACTGATTAAGATCCAAGCACCAGTGAGAGGAGAAACTGACTGGGAAAGTTGTGCTTGAAGTTGAAAATCATGGTCATACTTTGCAGATACCTGTTTAAGCTGCTTTTTTTGTTTTGCTCATTTTGGGGAGGGAGAGGAGGAATCCTAAATGTGGAGAATTCAATTTTGCTTGCATAAAACTTCATAAATTAGGGTAGAGAAGGGAGCAGATATAGATCCATGGTGCTGAGTAATCTGGCAATTATCTGACGCACATATATATTGATAGCCTACAGGTTTAAATAGCAGGATTTTATTTTCGCATCATTACTGTGCCCTCCATAGCAGTGTGATCATTACTTTTTTGAGGAGTGCTTTTTACCTGTTTGCACCATGTGGCCAGGTTTCACAAGCCTGCTGTCACGCTTAATGCATTTTGGTTAAAAGAGAAAGATGATGATGTCAGTTAAGCAACAGAGCATAACTAACACAGCAAGAAACAGTTCCAATAAAGTCATATTTATGGACATGTTGCATAAAAATACCTCCCTTCAAAATAATTACAGCCTGTGAAATGTGCAGATGATGAAAGACTCAACCCTAAACTATGTTTCACAAGTACAGTACTTGGCAATGTTGCACAAAAGTAATAAGCTGACCTGTGTCTTTTTGTTGCCTTTACCACAATGGTTTTTCTTCTATTCCTCCCTAATTTCTCTCTCTATCCCCCATCCACTTTCCCTCTTTTTCTTAAAGTATTTTGTGCCTGCAGTTTCATAATTCTGGCCACCCTCCTGTCCAAGTAGCCAGTCTTTGAGCCTAGGCAGTAAGTGTCTGGGGTAAGGCACTGGGGCTAAAAGGGTTAAATTATGAGGACAAGTTGCATAGACTAGGCTTGTATTTCCTTGAGTATAGAAGATTAAGGGGTGATCTAATTGAGGTGTTTAAGATGATTAAAGGGGTAGATAGAGAGAAACTATTTCCTCTGGTGGGTGAGTCTAGAACAAGGGGGCTTTAATTAGAGCTCGGCCATTCAGGGGTGATGTCAGGAAGCACTTCTTCACACAAAGGGTAGTGGAAATCTGGAGCGCACTCTCCCAAAAAGCTGTTGCGGCTGGGAGTCAATTGAAAATTTTAAAACTGAGATTGATAGATTTTTGTTAGGTAAGGGCATTAAGGGATACAGAATTAAGACGGATGAATGGAGTTAAGGTACAGATCAGGCGTGATCTAATTGAATAGTGGAACGGGCTCGAGAGGCTGAATGGCCTCCTCCTGTTCCTATGTCCCTAATTCTATAGTGCGGGAGCGCACGGGCAGGTATTCAAGCTGAGCCCAGTCACAATATCTCCCATGTGCATTCTCCAGCAGGGTTCACTGTGGATACAATTCGGGAGCAGGAACCCTGGGGAATTTTTTGTTTAAATGTCTTTTTTTGTTGTCAATTGATATTCTTACCGCTGACCTGACTAAGATCCTCTAACTCTGCATAACCAGGGATCTTCTGGTTTTGTTGCTGGCTTAACCAGCTGAGCCATCGGGAGAGCAGTTTATACATTTTTTAAAAATTCAGTCTTGGGATATAGGCATTGCTGGCAAGGCCAGCATTTATTGCCCATCCCTAGTGTCTCTTGAGAAGGCGGTGTTGAGCTGCCTTTTTGAACTGCTGCAGTCCGTGTGGTGAAGATACTTCCACGGTGCTGTTAGATAGGGAGTTCCAGGATTTTGACCCAGCAACGATGAAGGAATAGCAATGATATATGTCCAAGTTGGGATGGTGTGCAACTTGGAGGAGAACTGATGGGTGATCCCATGCGCCTGCTGCCCTTGTCCTTCCAGATGGTACCCACTGCAGCCACAGTGTGCTGATGGGGAGGGAGTGGATGTTTAAGGTGGTGGAATGTTAATAACTAATGTTGCTCTTCTATTGCATAAACAGAACTTTGTTGGATCTGATTGGCCGTCATGTTCGTGTGTTATATGGTGAGGTCCACTTGTGGTTGTAATAGTGTTACACCGGGACCTACATGCTCTCCATTACACATTATAGAGCAGGTCCACTTAAGAGCACGCTTGGGATGTGTGTGTTTTTTATTCATTCCTGGGATGTGGGTGTCGCAGGCAAGTCCAGTATTTATTGCCCATCCCTAATTTCCCTTGAGAAGGTGGTGGTGAGCCGCCGCCTTGAACTGCTGCAGTCCGTGTGGTGAAGGTACTCCCACAGTGCTGTTAGGGAGGTAGTTCCAGGATTTTGACCCAGTGACAATGAAGGCGATATATTCCCAAGTCAGGATGATGTGTGACTTGGAGGGGAACTTGCAGGTGATGATGTTCCCATGCGCCTGCTGCCCTTGTCCTTCTAGGTGGTAGAGGTCACAGGTTTGGGAGGTGCTGTCAAAGAAGCCTTGGCGAGTTGCTGCAGTGCATCTGGTAGATGGTACAGACTGCAGCCATGGTGCGCCGGTGGTGGAGTGAGTGAATGTTTAAGGTGGTGGATGGGGTGCCAATCAAGCGGGCTGCTTTGTCCTGGATGGTGTCGAGCTTCTTGAGTGTTGTAGGAGCTGCACTCATCCAGGCAAGTGGAGAGTATTCCATCACTCTCATTACTTGTGCCTTGTAGATGGTGGAAAGGCTTTGGGGAGTCAGGAGGTGAGACACTCGCCACAGAATACCCAGCCTCTGACCTCCTCTTGTAACCACAGTATTTGTGGCTGGTCCAGTTAAGTATGAATTTCCTGACATTCATTTCGGTGGCACTGAATCCCCTGATCAGAGTGAGCTACCTCTCTCAGAAGGATGTTTTTTTCCTCCAGTTCTGGTTCACAGAGCAAGTGTGCAAAAGTTCAGAACATCTGAGTCCGATCTGCTTAACTATCTGTTTGGAAAAAACTTATTTCTATCTCCTTTCCCCCACTCCCCCTACGAACCTAACTTCCTTAGGTGAAAGTAAATGTGGATGGCATGTGAGTAACATCAAATTCACACTCTGCAGTCTTCATTAAACTTGGTCCTCCAGACTGTTTAAATTAACATCATCATTCACAAGCCAAAAGCCTATGCAGCCTTCTGTTCTACTCAAAGGATCCTACAAAGGTTGCTTAGGGTCAAGTAGTGTTTGTAGCAAGAGAATCGGTAGAAGGGTTGGGAAATAAATATCAATATCTGCTTAAAATGTGATGTACCTTTCTCTTTAAGAAGGAAGGGGCATTGTGTGGAGAAGTACTTTTATTGTAATGTACACTTGCCTGTTACGAATTATGAATTAAAAAAAAATTAGACTACACTTGGCCTCGCTGATTCTGTATTAGGGTTCATGTTTCCATTATTTAGCAACTTCTCTCTTTCCCCCTCCCCACCAGCAGTATGTATGTGCCGACTTTGGGTAAGAATTGAATCAGACCCCCACTGTTGAATAGCCTGCTGGGACTTGCTGTCTTTGCTCGCTGGGGAAGGATGGTAATGTGGGTCAGATACGGGGGGCTGCCAGTGCCCGTGGAACCAAACTTGGCGCGGGACATTGCTTTTGAGAGTGGAGAGAGCAACTTGGGGGCAAAATATTAGGTGAAACAACTTTATCAGTACACCCCCGAGGAAACTTAATGTTTGTTTCCAGTCAGATGGGAGCCGTGAAGTGATGTTGGCCACTCATTCTAATGAATGAATGTCTATGCTGACTTTGTGGGGACTGATGGCTTCTTTGCTCCTGGTTGCGCACTGAAGCTTGAGCTTCGGCCCAGCATTGTCCGGGCCTCCACCTGCCCTGAAATATTAAATCTCTTCAGGATTGTGGCACAGTGTTGGTAAAAAAAAACATAACTGTCTAACGTTTAGTTTATTTTCATTAACTTGGATAGATGAGGAACAAGGAGGGAGAGATACTCTGCATTCGAAGCACTCCCCACCCCCCCCCCCCCCACTTGACTATCAGTCCTTCTTAAGTAAATAAATCTTTCATTCTTATTTCTTTCCTCTCTTGTGGCCACTCTTTTGTGTAAGAAGGGTTTGCCATAGTCAGTAGTGACAGATGATAAACATCTAGATAAGAGAGCTCTGGTCTGTTTCAAGAATAGAGAAGAATTTACTGTGCCGCACTGCTGTCTGTGACCTATAGTATTCGGACCACACAGTTAAAAATAATCCAAGAGAATAATGGATGCATTGGAGTAATTATAAGGTAGTAATTTAATCAAGGGATTTGGGTGACACTACCAGTCACAAGACTGGAGGCAGTGAGGTTAATAACCATCAGTCTTAACGCAAGAAGTTGTGTTACTGCTCTGAAATCGCTCCAGCGTTTCTGTTGTTTATAATGTACACTGAAAGGTTTGTTTGGATAGTTTTGTTCAGTTTTTGATCCATTTCTTCATGGGTGCAAACAGCAACTGTCAATGCCCAATGTCAGTCACGCCCAATGGTTGATTGCGATGCCGTTACTGCAAGTTTGTGGGTATCTAATTTGTAGCTGACTGCAAAAAAAAATCTTGCGACCAGGGTGTATAACTTTATAAAAAGAATTACTGTGGCACAGTGATTAATACTTTTAAGTCTTTTTGTCTCCGGGACCTGGTTTTGGAGCCAGCCCATACTGTTAAGACCATAGTCACCTCTCTTACCTTACCAACTGAAGTGAAGTCTAATCACTATCCAGTTTCTAACTGGCACAAGCAGATGTGCAAAAACTACATATGATTTGGCTTTAAACAAGATAACTGGTTAAAAGAAATCAGTCTGGAATAAGGTTGCTCTAAAATTGAGGCACACTATGGCAGCACAATAAAGGAAGCTTTGCACTATATCTGATCGAAATTGCACCCGATTACCTTTGAAAAGTGGGGTTGTAGGGGCGGGGGGCGGGAGGAGGGAACATGAATTTCCCTGCACAAAAATTAATGAAAAATAAAATCTCCAAAATCACTACAAGGGTTTGCCAGTGGCTCCATATTCCATCCTGTACGACTAAGGATAGTTTTTGCAGAAATGGGGAATTTAAAGGAATTAAGACTGCTCTCTCCAAGTTGATTATGCAAAATGGAGGAGAGGAGAACTGAACCAGCTGCGGTTTCCTGTGTTTTATGTTACTTGTTTCTTCTGGGGCTAATGTGGGTATGTAATCCTAAAGAAAGACAGACTTGCATTTATAAGGCGCCTTTCATAACCTCAGGATGTCCCAAAGTGCTTTACGGCCAATGAAGTACTAGTGAAGTGTGGTCACTGTTGTAATGTAGGAAACACGGCAACCAATTTGCACACAGCAAGGCCCCACAAACAGCAATGTGATAATGACCGGATAATAAATTTTAGCGATGTTGGTTGAGGGATAAGTATTGGCCAAAACACTGGGGAGAACTTCCCATCTCTTCTTCGAAATAGTGCCGTGGGATCTTTTACATCCACCTGAGAGGGCAGACGGGGCCTCTTTTTAACGTCTCATCTAAAAGACTGCACCTTGGACAGTGCAGCACACCCTAACCCTCCTGCTTAGGCCAGTAGTCTACCAGAATGAGCGATTGGTCTCCCAGGCACTGCTGCTTGTGACTCAGGAGAAATGGTCCTTGTAAGTACAGTTCACGCATGCACAATTCCTCGGCTATTGTGGCTTGCAACCAAACCGCATTGTCTGGGCCCTGCTGGTCCCCCCCACCCCCCTCCCCAGGGGAGGGAAGAAAGAGAAAAACAAACTGGGGAGGGAGAGGAACCAGACTGGGGAGGGGGAGAGAGAGAAACATAAACTGTGGAAGGAGAGAGGGAAACACAAACTGGAGTGAGGGACAGTTCATTTCGGCCTGTGATGTGTGCTGTTCTGTTCTGGGAGTCGGGCAGCTTTGGTGCTGCTCTCTGAGGACTGAGCCTCACTTCCCTGAAGCTGGGCTTCAGTGGTGCGGTGTGGGAGTCAGTGAATTGAATTAGGTTTGGTTTTGGTTTTATTTATTTATTTTGATAACTTGTTGGGTATTGTAAAAAGTCATAAAATTGTACGTAAACTTTAGTTAACAGTTACTTGTATCGATGATTTTGTTGAATCAGTGGCATTTACTTGGTGTTTCCCATTGCGGGGGTAAGGGGAACAGCCAGAAGACGTGGTCCATGTTGGAACCAATGATGTAGGAAGGAAAAGGTTGAAGTCCTGCAGGCAGAATTTCAGCAGCTAGAGAGGAAGTTTTATTTGGGCCTTGGTGATACCAAGACACTCAACTAAGGTAAATGCAATAACATTTGCAAACAGTGGGCAAATGTCATGTGATCAAATGCCACATGATCAAAACTCCAGGAATGCGTCAAACCAGAGTTGGCAACCCTACCCTCAGCACTGCACCGCAATGTCAGCCTAGATTTTGTGCTTAAGTCTCGGAGTGGGACTTGAACCCACAACCTTCTGACTCCGAGGCAAGAGTTCCTTGGCTGAAGCATTAAGTAGATCAGTGGTTCTTCTCCATTTCCACCTTCTTCTTTCTATGTTCCTATGAATTGCTGATGAAGTGGTGAGGATCTCTGGAGTAATTACCACAATAATGCCCACATAACTGTAATTAGACTTCAAAATAACTCATTGTATGTAAAGCATGTTTGGACATTTCTGGATATGATAAGAAGCTGTATAAATGCAAATTTCCTTTGCCTCTTTTCCCCAAAGGACAAATCGTTACGTATTTCTTGATAGCGTGGGTTGAATTACTTTCCTGCTTCCAACTACACCCAACTTAGCAGTTCCATTTATACCCCAATTTGTATGCAGCAATAATATACAATGGTTGTGTGAACTTAGAATTACAGAATGAACTGCAAATAACCCACACTTGCAGTATAATGAGATATTTTTCATTGGTACTTTGCATTCTCCTTCATATGGGATCAATTGACAAGAGATGCAATTTAGGTATAATGATGATAGCTGAATTGCCACCTCTTTCTCTTTCCCACTTAATGGAGAGCCTCACTGTTGCATGGAACTCTGTTTGACCTAGCTTGCAATTCCCTCAGTTAAGGTATACAAGTTTAATTTCTTTTTTCAAAAATACTAATGGATGTGAATAGCATAGTTTACTACAAAGGCCCCATTAGGTGATTTGTTAAGCAGAGCATGTGCTCTGAAAGTTGAGTTGTCATTTCCTTCTAGTTATTTGGGAAATTCTTGTAACAACAGAACTAAAAGAGACTGCATCTGATTGTTTTAAGATAAATGGGGAAAAGAAGATGACTTTGTTGATGGGCATAGATTGGAATTTCCCAAATTGCCCAATTGGCACGGAGCTGAGTGGCTCAGTTGGTGGCACGCTCACCTGTAAGACAGAAGGTTGTGGATTCAAATCCCACTCCAGGAACCTGACATTCCAATGCAGTACTGAGGGAGTGCTGCACTGTTTGAGGTGCCGTCTTTAAACCAAAGTCCCATCACGTTAACTGGTCATTATCACATTGCTGTTTGTGGGACCTTGGTCTCTGCAAATTGACTGCTGCGTTTCCTACATTACAACACTTCAAAAGTACGTCATTGTCCCGAATGCAAGTCTTTTTTTCTTTTAATATTGTCTGCGAGGTTCATGTTCCTTGATGGTGCTACATTCCAACCTGGGAGATGGAGGCTGATCTTGTGGATCATTAATACCTATGCGTCTAAGGCAAAATCTTAAAAGAAGAAAAATTTTGTAACAAAAATATAATAGCAAAATACTGCGGATGCTGGAAATCTGAAATAACAACAGAAAATGCTGGAAATACTCAGCAGGCCAGGCAGCATCCGTGGAGAGAGAAACAGAGTTAACGTTTCAGGTCTGGGACCCTTCATCAGAACTGGAAAAAGCTGGAGATGTAACAGATATTAAGCAGGTGCAGAGATGGGGGGGGTGGTCGGGGGTTTAGGAGGGGAGGAAGGAATTGAAAGAACATGCTGTGAAAATGTTGCAAATAGGAATGGCAAAATCATACTGCATGAAAAATGGGGGCAGGGATTATTATCTGAAATTGTTGAACTCGATATTGAGTCCGGCAGGCTGCAAAGTGCCCAATCGAAAGATGAGATGCTGTTCCTCGAGCTTACGTTGAGCTTCATTGGAACAATGTAATAGGCCGAGGACAGAGAGATCAGAGTGGGAGTGAAGTGGAGAATTAAAGTGACAGGCGACCGGAAGCTTGGGGTCACCCTTACGGACTGAACGGAGGTGTTCCGCAAAGCGGTCGCCCAATCTGCATTTGGTCTCCCCAATGTAGAGGAGACCGCATCATGAGCAGCGAATACAGTATATTAAATTGCAAGAAGTACAAGTAAATTGCTGTTTCACCTGGAAGGGGTGTTTGGGGCCCTGGACAGTGGGAAGGGGGGAGGTAAAAGGGCATGTGTTGCATCTCCTGCGTTTGCACGGGAAGGTGGCAGGTGAAGGAGAAGGGCTGTTGGGGGTGATTGAGGAGTGGACCATGGTGTCGCGGAGGGAGCGGTCCCTTCAGAATGCTGAAAGGGGAGGTGAGGGGAAGATGTGTTTGGTGGTGGGATCACATTGGAGGTGGCGGAAATGGTGGAGGGTGATCCGTTGAATGTGGAGGCTGGTGGGGTGAAAGGTGAGGACAAGGGGAACCCTATCATGGTTCTGGGAGGGAGGGGATGGGGTGAGAGCAGAAGTGCGGGAAATAGAACGGACACGGTCAAGGGCCGTGTCAACCACAGTAGAGGGGAATCCTCAGTTGCGGAAAAAGGAAGACACGTCGGAAGCACTGGTATGGAAGGTGGCATCGTCAGAACAGATGCGGCGGAGATGGAGAAACTGGGAGAATGGAATAGAGTCCTTACAGGAAGTGGGGTGGGAGGAAGTGTAGTCCAGGTAGCTGTGGGAGTCGGTGGGCTTGTAGTGGATGTTTGCCGAAAGCCGATCGCCAGAAATGGAGACGGAGAAGTCGAGGAAGGGAAGGGAAGAGTCGGAGATGGACCATGTTAAGGTGAGGGAAGGGTAGAAATTGGAAGTAAAGTGAATGAACTTATCTAGTTCAGGGCGAGAGCAGGAAACGGCACCAATACAGTCATCGATGTACCGGAAAAAGAGGTGAGGGAGGGGACCTGAGTAGGACTGGAACAAAGAATGTTCCACATATCCCATGAACAGGCAGGCATAGCTAGGGCCCATGCGGGTTCCCATAGCAACACCTTTAATTTGGAGGAAGTGAGTGAAGTCAAAGGAGAAGTTGTTCAATGTGAGAACAAGTTCAGCCAGGCGGAGGAGGGTGGTGGTGGATGGGGACTGGTTGGGCCTCTGTTCAAGGAAGAAACGGAGCGCCTGAAGGCTGTCCTGGTGGGGGAGGGAGGTGTAGAGGGATTGGACGTCCATAGTGAAAAGGAGACGGTTGGAGCCAGGAAACTGGAAACTGTTAAAGTGACGGAGGGCGTCGGAAGACTCGCGAATGTAGGTGGGAAGAGACTGGACAAGGGGAGAAAAAATAGAGTCAAGATAGGAAGAGATAAGTTCCGTGGGGCAAGAACAGGCTGAAACGATGCGTCTACCAGGGCAGTCCTGTTTGTGGGTCTTGGGAAGGAGGTAGAAGCGGGCTGTGCGGGGTTGGGGAACTATGAGGTTGGCGGCCATGGAGGGAAGATCTCCAGAGGAGATGAGGTCAGTGACAGTCTTGGAAACAATAGCTTGATGTTTGCTAGTGGGGTCATGGTCCAGGTGGAGGTAGGAGGAGGTGTCGGAGAGTTGGCGTTCAGCTTCCGCACAGTAGAGGCCGGTTCGCCAAACAACAACAGCACCAACCTTCAGCAGGTTTAATGATAATGTTAGGGTTGGATCGGAGAGAACGGAGTGCTGCAAGTTCAGAGGGAGGTAGGCTGGAGTGAGCAGAGAAATGGAGACAGCCGATGTCACGTTGGCAGTTAGCAATGAAAAGATCTAGAGAGGGTAAGAGGTCAGAGGGAGGGGTCCAAGTAGAACGAGAATTTAGAAAGCGGGAGAAAGGATCATAATCATAATCAACTTTATTGTCATTGTTAGTGCACAAGCGCAGTACAACGAAATGTAGGCTTGCGGCTCCCGAGAGTGTACATTTAGATTAAGACATTTAAACATTCAACATTCATTTGGCTTGTAATACATTAACATAAACATAACCATAATAAAGTGCATTGGCAGATGTGCAGGCTTTAGAGTTTATTTGTGGAGTTCAGTAGGATGACAGCCCTGGGAAAGAAGCTGTTCCTAAATCTGGTCGTTCGGGTGCGAATGCATCTGTAGCGTCTCCCAGATGGCAGGAGGGTGAACAGACTGTGGCTGGGGTGGGTAGGGTCTTTGATGCTGGTCCGTGACCTCCGTAAACAGCGTTTCTGGTATATGTGCTCTATAGTCGGTAGCCGGGTGCCGGTAATGCGTTGGGCAGTTTTGACTACCCGCTGCAGGGCTTTCCGGTCATAGTAGCTACAGCTGCCATACCATACTGTGATACAGTTCGTCAGGATGCTCTCTATTGTGCAGTGGTAAAAGTTAGAGAGGATCAGGGGTGACAGGTTACATCCCTTCAGCCTCCTTAGGAAATATAGGCGCTGCTGGGCCTCCTTCACCAGAGAGGAGGTATTGAGGGACCAGAAGAGGTCTTCCGTGATGTGGACTCACTAGTGCGGGTGGAAGACTCCTGGCCAGAGAAGTGGGCACGGAGACGAAGGCGATGGAAGAAGAGCTCAGCATCGTGCCGAGCTCGAAATTCATTCAGATGGGAGCGTAAGGGGATGAAGCTCAGGCCTTTGCTGAGGACTGATCGTTCGGGGTCAGAGAGGGGGAAGGTCAGAGGGGATAGTGAAAACATGGCAGGGGGTGAGATTGGAAGAAGGGATGGGATCAGAGGAAAGTGAAGGGGAAGAAGGTTCTGGAGGGGCGTTAGTGTCCAAGAGTTGATGAAGCTTGCGATCTTTGACATCAGAAAGGAAGAAAAAAAGTTTTTTGCTGAAGCGTCGGATGAGTCGAAGGATGAAATGGAACTGTGGACCCGGACAGCTTTGAAATAGAGTGCGTTGGTGCTGCTGAAGAGAGGTCGAGAGTGTTCATGTGGCGGCGCATGGCGAGAGCAGCAGTTCGAGGAACGATGAATATCGAAGAGATATTTGTAATCCTGGGTGGATCCGAAACATGAGGGGTGGAAGTCCAGTTGGAATCCACGTGTAACATTTTGTTCCCCCTCCACAGAAGTTGCATGACCTTAAAACTGCTTTCTTCAAATGGAACAATGCCATAAATAGATTATAATTATGGCAATTAATTAATTGGTATAGAATACTAGTTACCGATCAGATAAACTAAACAGAAGGAGCAGAGGGATTTTGGTGGGCATAGCAATAACAGAATGGGAGGGCGGAGAAGAAAAGAGTGAGCCCATTTTTTAAAAACGTGATAAAGCTCTGGGAATTTCTGGCAATGCTTTATTGCAAGGAGCCAGGCTGAGGATCATGATGATGAAGAAGAAGCAAAATATTCACAGCCCGAGGCAAAAGAACAGTGGAATCAGTCAGAGTAAATAACGCTGGAGATCTCAATTATTTTGCAGAAAGATTACATTACAGAACAAGGCTTGGTTATGTGCGGAAATTGTAAGGCTGTGACTCCCAAGACCGCAGGACCATTGCTGATGCTCATTTTACGAAACTGCTAATGTACTTTAACGACAGAATATGTTTACCCCCTTTAAATTTGAGTGGGGTGGGGAAAACCCTGATTACATTTAATCATGTGGACTTAATATTTTGTTTTTTTGTACGTGTAGCTTAATTTTTTATTAGACTACACTTCAAAACTACAAAGTACTTCATTTTGCCTATTTGGGATGGCCTGAGGTCGTGAAAGGCGCGATATAATATAAATATATACAAGTTCTCTTTTTCTTTATATATGTATTGGTCCTAAATTTTGCTTTGCCAATTTTAAAATGATCCTTAAATTTAGACAAGTGAGGTGGTCCAAAAGGGTCAGAATGCTGGAAATGCATTCCTGTGGCCGAGGGGGGGGGGGGGGGGGCGGGGGGGGAAATGAGCCTGAACAATGGCTAACATTCAGGCTGCCAACTACAATATGTTGTATTGTACAGTGTTTTAGCTTTCTGTTCAGCCTGTAAATGGAATTATTCTTTACCGGTTTGGGGGGGGGGGTGCGGGTGGGTAGAGAAATAGGATGCTGTACTCAAGCCCAACTAATAGAAGTTGTTAAACTTGTACCGAGCCTTGGTTACACCACACTTACTCTGTACAGTTCTGGTCTCCATATTACAAAAAAGATAGAGGTGCTGGAGAAGGTGCGAAAAAGATTTACAAGGATAATGCCAGAACTGAGAGGTTATACCCATCAGGAAAGGCGGAACAGGATGAGGCGCTCTCTCTAGAAATGAGAAGGCTGAGGGATGATCTGATGGTGATCTTTAAGATAATGAAAGGATTTAATAAGGTAGATGTGGAAAAAATGTTTCCACTTGTGGGGGGAGATCAAAACTAGAGGCCGTAAATATGAGATAGTCACTAATAAATCCAATAGGGAATACAGGAGAAACCTTTTTACCCAGAGAGTGGTTAGAATGTGGAGCTCACTACCACAGGGAGGAGTTGAGGCGAGCAGCATAGATGCGTTTAAGGGGAAGCTAGATAATCACACGAAGGAGAAAGGAATAGAAGGGTATGCAGATAGGGTTAGATGAAGTTGGATGGTAGGAGGCAAATCGTGTGGAGCATAAACACCGGCACAGATCCATTGGGCCGAATGTGCTGTGCTGCCATTTTCCAGGGGGCTTTACCTACAACTGGAAGACGATGGCACTGCTCCATTTTAGCTAAATCTGAGCTGTAAAAATTTTCAGTTTGCAATATGAGAGGCAAAACGCTGTATAAGCAGGGACCATTATTCCAGAAATTGAAGTAGGAAAAATTATAAATCTCTGAGAGACTTGTGCCGACTACTATGACTGTAACTGGATTAAAAAAAAAATCCATGAAGCTTCCTCTAGGGGATAATATCTGTGCATTAGATACAGATATGGCTTTCATACCTGAAAAATAATATGAAAAGATTATGTGATCTGTAAAGCTGTGTCAGCAGCTCTGGTCTTGTTTTACGCTGCTTAGTGTTCTCCTGGGATGACCCCATTTAAGCATAGTCACCGTGTTGTAGGATACAAAATATTTCAAGAGGCAGTATCCACCGGTGACCTCTATCAGAGAGGCAGTGAAACCATGTGGACTCCTGTTCAAGAGGCACCCATACTGTGGGGACCCTTATTCAAGATGTGCGTTGCCTTCGGGACCCATATTCGAGGTACTATCACCTTGGGAACCCCTACTTGAGGCACCTTCACCCTGGGGACCCCTATTCAAGAGGCGCCTCACCATGGAGACCCCTATTCAAGATGCACCACACGTGGGGACCCCTATTCAAGACATACCTCACCGTGTGGGAACCCTTTTGAATATTATCAAATAAATACAGATGAAGAAGACCACCCTGCCAGAAAAATCAAGTCTTTTATCTTTTTCCCCTTGCTGTGCGTTGATTGGCAGTCGCGTTTCCTACATTACAACAGTGAGTACATTTCAAAAAGTACTCATTGGTTGTAATGCACTTTGGGATGTTCTGATGTTGGGAAAGGCGCTTTAGAAATGCAAGTCGTTCTTTTCTTCCCCCCCCCCCACCCCGCACCAAATATAACACCCTAATTGTGTTTTAAATAATTCCACGGTTTTGTCTCCACCAGTTTAACTGGAAGTCTATTCCAAGTATTGATTACACGCTGTGTGATTACTTCCTGGCATCAGTCCTAAATCTGCTTTTCGCCAGTTTGAACTCCTGCCCCCCTCCCCCTGTCATAATTTAACTTGAAGTGGTGTTCTGGATTTACCTTTTCTACACCGTTTAGTATCGCGTGTACCTCAATGAGGTCCCCTTTCAGCGGCCTCCTTTTGAAGGCTGAAGTGCTGAAGTTTTTCCAGGCTTTTCTCGTAATTCAGTTCTGACGCTGGCACTCAGCCATGTGGCTCTTCTGTGCTCTGTCAGCAGGGCTCAAATGTTTCCCATGTGTTTTGGTAACTAAAGTTGGACACTGTGTGGTCTGACCAGAGTGCTGTTATGTATTCAACAACAGCAACAGTGACTTGCATTTATACAGCACCTTTAATGTAGTAAAACATCCCAAAGCGCTTCACAGGAGCATTATCAGACAAAATTTGACACTGAGCCACATAATGACAGTTGGTCAAAGAGTTGGGTTTTTAAGGAGCGTCTTAAAGGAGGGGAGGGGGGCGGAGATGTTTAGGTAGTGAATTCAAGAGATTAGGGTCTAGGTAGCTGAAGGCACGGCCGCCAAAGGTGGAGCGATGAAAATCGGAGATGCACAAGAGACCAGAATTGGAGGACCGCAGAGATCTCTGGGTGGGTGGTTGTAGGGTTGGAGGCAGTTAGAGATAGGGAGGGGCAAGGCCATGCTACTGATTTAGCATTATAGTCTAGTATTCCATTTGCTTTGTTGGTTGCTGCTCTGTATTGACTGGATATGTTAAATGCAGAGTCTCCAAACACTCTTGGGTCTATTTCAGCTAATTCAATACCCATTTTTTTGCTTAGAGCAACACCTCACACTTCTGCATGTGGTATTTCAGCTGCAATGTTTTCCTCCACTGCCCCCCACCCCCGTCCCACTTGCAGATTTCAGGGGCTAGATTTTGTCAGAGCGGAGCTTTTGGAGGCGGGACTCCCACTTGTCGGGTTTTAGTCCTGCCTCCATTGACTTGTGGCCAACCCACGCTATTTTCCCTTGATTTACCTTGTTAAACCTGTTGTGTATGTAATATGTGTGCTACTTTGAACCTATGGACAGGACTGCACTACTTGTAGGGCGTAGTGATACGCAGTACCACTCCTGGCCATAGGGGTATAAATAGTACTGTGGGTACTGATCTCCCCTCAGTTCCCGCCTGTGGGCATGAAGTAAAGACCTACGTATAGTCCCTCCCTCCAACCAGTAAAGACCTGTTTTATTGTTACTGATTAAGTCTGAGTATTAATTACTTGAACAACTCACAGATTTAACACTGGCGACGAGTCTGATTCGGACCCTGCGGCAGTCACTCCACGGCAGCTTCGTCCACAGCCAGGACGTTGCAGAGAGGTTTCCACCCTCTCCACCCCACTGGAAGACATCCTGACCTCGGAGCCTCCATCGGCGACCGTCAGCTTCTTCTCCAGCTTGGTGGTGGGTAAGCCATTGTCTGAGCCGGGCAGCGACGCGACAGGCAGTCGACCGCGTTGGCCGCACGAACGGGGCTGGAGGAATAGGGCGCGAGAGCCGCTTCGAGCGGGAGGCGTTTCAACAGAGCGATCGCATCTCCTGATAAGAGCCGAGAGCCGCTTCGCGATCCAGCGATCGCATCCGCTGATAAGGGCCGCACTCGGGCGATCGCGGCGAAGATAAGGGCCGCACTCGGGGGCTGAAGGGAGATGGCGTTGGGGGACGGGTGAAGACCGCCAAGCGCGGGAAAACCGCCATTTTGTGGGCGGAGGACGACGGCAAGAGCGGGAAGCCGCCATCTTGGATAGCAGTAAAAAAAAAAAAAAAAAAATCTGAGAAATTGCAAATCTACAATCCCTAAACACGGGAATATTAGCACCTTTGATAGTGACCTCGAAGATTGGGCCATATATGTTGAAAGAGTAAAAAATTATTGTAAGGCCAATAAAATTCGTGACCAAGATAAAGCTCTAACATTATTAAATTTAATGGGTGCGAAGACATACGGGCAATTGAAACACCTGTTATCACCAGATGAACCGGCGGATAAGACGTTCGATGAGATTGTTACTGTCCTGAAAGATCATCTAAACCCCACGCCGCTGATGCTAGCGGAACGATTTAAATTTTACAACAGAAGGCAGCTACAGCATGAAAGCAATGCTGAATATTTGCTGGAATTGCGTAAATTAGCGAAATATTGCCAGTTTGGAACGGGACTGACAGATGCACTACGAGACAAATTTTTGTGTGGTTTATTTAAACAGGATACACAAAAGCGACTGCTCGAGGAGAATGAGCTGACGCTTGAGAAGGCGGTCACTATGGCAGCAGCACACGAAGCCGCAGCGAGAGGCATGGCAGTAATGCAGCTACGGTCACCGGAGCTCAGTGCACACAAATTGGGTGTGAGTTCTGGCAAATGTTATCGTTGTGGAAAGACAACGCATGATCAGAACCAGTGTTGGTTTAAAAACCAAGAATGTAGAACTTGTGGTAGGCTTGGACATATAGCTAGAGTATGCAGGTCAGCGAAGAAGACCAGCAACAAGAAGTCACCGCAAGGAAAATACGCAAAGGTACACAAGGTGACCGAACAGGAGTCCGATTCAGACGCTAGCAGTAATGAACTGGCTAGCTTAAGAGTACTCAACGCTGGTAAGGGTGCAGACCTCCAGACAATTTGGGTCACTCTTCAGATAGAAGGAGTCCAAGTAAAACTGGAATTGGACACTGGATCGGCATTGACGGTCATAAATAAGAAAGATTACGGAAAGTTATTCCAACATATTCCCCTACAGGATACGGGGATTATATTGGAAACATACACGGGGCAAAGAGTGTACCCCATCGGGAAAATAGAGGTTGCAGTGGTCCACAAGGGCGAAGACAGTCAAATAATGGACTTATATGTGATATCTGAAGGAGGTCCTCCACTACTAGGACGGGAGTGGATTAGGAAAATGAATATGGACTGGCATTTCCTACAAACAATAACGAGTGAGAACTCGGTGAAGATAGTCGGCCCAGACTCTGGAACGGATGATGGTAAGCCCAACTCAGGTGCAAAAGACAAAGTTTCAGCACAGAATTCCACTGAGCAACAACAACATAGTTTAACTGTGGATTCTGAGTCTGGCAAGTCTACTGATGTGCCCATTTCTGAGGGACACCGGGCTCGAACTCAACTCCATTTCAAACTACAACAGCAATTAGAACAAATGCTTCGCCGTTTTGAGCAAGAGTTGAATGCAACGAAAGAGTTCTTTGATATAGAGTTGGAGAATCTGGAAAGACAACAGAAGCAGCTGATGGAGAAAATGGAGCAGGAGCACACAAAACGTCTGATGTCAGAGGAGTTAACGGTCAGCCAACTCCTGCATATGCTGAAGGACAGGACTCTGAAATGGGAAAAACTTGAACATGAACTTCAATATTCAAACGAAAGGGGTTCGGAGCTCTCAAAGGTTATTGGAAGAGCTGAGGTGGCAACACAGACTGAGATGACTGCAACAGAGCAGCCCTTGGATGCCAAAAGTACGCTGACTCACGTCAACGTAGAACAACAGACCGCTGAAACAGCTGCTCCGGTAGAGGGATTGCATAGTCCGATCAATCAATCTCCAAAGGAAGTTGAAGTATTAAAATCACAAATGAGGTCACTAGTAAACGACTTGCTGAAAGCCCAGAAAAAGCGGGATGCAGAGGTACACATGAAGAAGTCTCTTCAGGAAAGATGTCTGGATTTGGAACAAGAGCTGGCTAACGTCCAGCTGGGTATGGAGGAAATAGACGACCCTCTCGCTGGCCTAGATCAGGACGACACCGAATATTACTATGTCCTGTCCTGCCCAACTTGTAACTTCGACTCCCACCATACAGAAATCATGGAGGAGCACCGAAAGTCTACGGAACATCGGGAGAAGGTGGCTCTACTACGGAAAAAGGAGGAAGAGAAGGAGGAACTGCGCATGCAGCTGGCAGCTGACAGTGGAGCCCAGAGAGTCTCCAAGAAGCAGAAAAGGAAAAGTCGAAACAGAAGATGACCCATCTGAACCATTATTACCTCTACCAGATCACACACGTGGTCCCTCCGAACGGAGCCAATTCAGTTCGGAAGTTCAAACTGTTAAATCCATGGAAGGACTATTGAATGAGTCACTCCAGCAACGTGAACCGACTACACCACAGAGATTGAATCTGTGAACTGTTTTCCGCAGAGACTGAATCTGTGATCTGTTTTGACATGAAGTTATCTATGTATCTATGTTATTCTGTTATGTAAACCTGAAGTTATATATATGTATATATGTTATTACGTTATGTTAAATGGGGAGATGACTGTAAAGCTAGGAAGGGAGGAATGTTGTGTATGTAATATGTGTGCTACTTTGAACCTATGGACAGGACTGCACTACTTGTAGGGCGTAGTGATACGCAGTACCATTCCTGGCCATAGGGGTATAAATAGTACTGTGGGTACTGATCTCCCCTCAGTTCCCGCCTGTGGGCATGAAGTAAAGACCTACGTATAGTCCCTACCTCCAACCAGTAAAGACCTGTTTTATTGTTACTGATTAAGTCTGAGTATTAATTACTTGAACAACCCACAGATTTAACAAAACCCACCCAGCGGGCTTAGCAGGCCAATTAAGGGGAAGCCGGTTGCAGGTGACCTCAGCGAGTGACGTTTCATCTGTCAAGAGCTTTTGACAGATGAAATGTCATCGGTTGACAGCTCTGTGAAGCTGTCAAACACTGACAATCTGTCCTCTAAGTTGAGTCCTTCTACTCAGACTCAGTTAGCGAGCTTTCCTGAGCAGAAAGCAGAAGGCTGCAGCTTTTGACAGTTCAGCGGCCATTCTGCTTTCTGTGCCGGTGAGCTGAGGGACTCCTGAGACCTGAAGGGAGGAATCTTGCAGGAAGAAGTAAAGTTAAGTAAAACTTATTAAAACACTTTACACTTACCTCCGCACACATGCACCCATCACTCACCTGAACACCGGACATCTCTGCCCCTCCGACCACCGCAGACCGACGGCCCGCCTCGCTAACCCTGGCGAGGTTCAGAGCTGTTAACAGGCAGTTAATTGGCACTAATTCCCTTCCCGCCTCGAGGAGACAGGACCCAGCGTGAGTCGGGTACCTGCCTCCTGGGAAGATGGCATGGGGGCGGGATGGGTACCTGCCCCCAGATTCTGCCATTTTCCCGGCAGTCCCGCCTCCCCAGGGTTGGCAAAATCGCCCCCCCATCTGACTCTACTGCCCATTACTTTGTTAACATCTATAATTTTGACCAATTTGCATTGAAGTTTTGAATCAAAATGTAAATTTTATGCAGCTTATGAAGAGAGGGGAGGAAGGAGCATGGTAGAGGTATAGGCAGGGAGTTCCAGAGCTTAAGATGTAGAAGACTGAAAGGTCCACCACCAAGAGATACACGCCGAGGTGATTGAAGGACCTTAGGGTGCAGGCTGGGACATAGAGCTGGAGGGGGTGAGGCCATATAGAGATTTTTAAACAATGGAAAGTATTTTGAAGCCCGTGATTTGAGATAGAATGCCAGTGAAGATGCGTGGGATTTAGTGTGGGACAGTTAGAATTTGGACAGGTTGGAATTGGTGTGGGAAGGGGCTGAGGGGATTCTCTCACTCATCCCACCTGCTGAATCACCAGTGAGTTCACACCGGGGCCGTTTGCTTGCCCCAGGAAGGAATTCGCTCAGTTATCTAACCCACTGACTCAACAGTGAGTTCACACTTGGGCAAGGAAGGTGCTTGAGATGTTGAGTCTTGATTTAACAATTAAGAGCATAGATTATGGTTTCACCAGCAGAGGGAATGAGCTAGAGATGAAGGCAGGCAGATCCACACACAACCTTTTTGGATTGCGCTGAGTGATGGCGATGGATCAATCACTTTGTTCGGCATATATGATAGACCACTGAACAATAGAAAGTAAACAAAGGATAAAAATTCTAGCCAAATTAGAGTGGCATAATGTTAAAGTCACAATTGTAAGATATTTAAATTATCAGAACATAATCTGTAGTAAGGAAAATATTTGTGGTGCGAAAGAGGATTTTTTTTATATTGCATGCGTTCAGGACTTGTTCTCAATTACAGGAAACTTTCGATTTACCGGCACCTAAATAACCGGAAATCTCGATTAACTGGCAAAATTCAGGAGTAGGTTTTACTTCATATTGTACTTGCCTTCCTCCATCTGTTGCTGTGCAAGTGTGTGGCTGCAGCTGTTGCTAAGCTACAGAGACGCTTGCAACTTGTGGCCATTGTTCTGAACTTGTTGCTAAGCAACAGGGTTTGTTGCTTTATACGGAGCTGTCAGCTCTCCCTATCTTTTACTATGGCGTTCGGTTATCCGGAATTTTTGATGAACCAGCACCACGTCGGTCCCATCCGTGCCGGATAAAAAAAAGTTTCCTGTAATATGTTGCTACTCTGGGGGGTGGGGGGAAAGAGAAGGAAGCACTTATTGACCTGGTTCTAGGTGCCTTTTTCAACTCGAGCGCACTCTATCCTTGGGCTTTTATTTTTATTCTTACACTGAACCAGTTATGGGGGCGGGGTGTCATGGTTTCCCAAATGATTCTCTACCTTTATACCATGTACTTGCTCTGATTCATTAAATTATAGAGAGATAAAAAAGGGACCTTGTTGAGATTAAATGGAAGGAAAATTTGGCATTTGGAACCATAGATCAGCAATGAGAAATACTCAAACATGAGATGGTAAGGGAACATACAAAATAAATATATTTCAGTAAGGGGAAAAAAGGAATGTATTGAAGGTTGGGGTGCCGTGGAGAAATCGGAGAACTTTTTTATAGCATTAAAGAAGACCATTTGGCCCATTGTGCCTTATAGGGAGATGTGATCAAATTTAAAGCTTGAAAAACACAATTAACATTTACAGGGCCATTAATAAAGAAAACTAAGGAATATAAGAAAATTACAAAAAGGATATTAGAAAGGCTAAATGGGAGATATGGAAGAGAATTAACAAAAGGTGTTAAAGCGATTATAAACAGGCTTTCTAGAGGCATATTAGTAGTAAGGGGATAGTCAAGTAATGGGGTTGGACTGCTCACAGGTGCAGGAGGCAAGCTTGTATTGGAAAATGAGGGAATGCAGTCACAGAGGATGCCATTCGTGATTTGTTGCTGTGGGCGGGTGGAAACTAGATTCTTGGATTTGAAGAGGGAATTTTGAGAGTTGGATGGCAACAATGTGGTCAAGACTTTTTTGAGAGAAAGGAAAGGGTAGTTATGGGCTAGCAGTTGGTAAGTGTGTGTGCGCGGGGGGTGCCGCTAAGGGTGGGATTTTGAGGAGAAACTTGATAGTTTTGAAAGGGAGATGAACAGTATCTTAGCAAAGAGAGCCCATCTATGATGGCAAGCATTGGAGAAAAGAGGATAAACTTTCACTGCAGAATCTTGGTGATCCATCAGGGAAGCTTGTATTCATTAGTTAGTGTTTTATTTACAATTAAACCACTATACAGGGACATTGAAGATGCATTTATTTATAATATTTTTTTTATAAAAAAGGTTCATCCAATGAGGCCCAATTTGGATTTTTTTTTGCACCCCTTTCACAGCTCCTTTCTGGGACTTGCGTCACTGGTGGCAAGAGTGACGACGTTTCTTGGTCCTTTGTTTCCCTTTGACTCAAAGGCAGAGAGTTTGTACAAGTGGTCTGGTGAATATTCTCTTTCTCCTCCCCACCCCATCTCTTTCCAAGCATGGCTCAAATTGAAAGTGGATATGATGGAAAGAAAGACTTGCCAGGGCGTCCCAAGGCGCTTTACAGCCAATGAAGTACTTTTTGAAGTGTAGTCACTGTTGTAATGTAGAAAATGCAGCAGCCAATTTGCACACAGTAAGGTCCCACAAACACAATGTAATGATGACCAGATAATTTGTTTTTAGGTGTTGGTTGAGGGATAAATATTGGCCAGGACACTGGGGAGAACTCCCCTGCTCTTTGAAATAGTGTCACAAGATCTTTTAAATCCACCTGAGGGAGCAGACATTTCATCTGAAAGACGTTCCCTTCGACAATGCCGTACTCCCTCACTTCTGTACTGGAGTGTCAGCCAATAGGTGAATACATCCGAATCATGTCGGACTCCATTTAGTGGCACCACCACTAAATTATAATTTTACCATTTCCCATTAGGGTCTTCTTCGGAAACATTGAGCAGTTCACATCAGTGCTGGACACTGGGGTCAGATCCATATTCTCATTCATTAACAAGGCTACTTGTCTGCTGACATGCACAAAGGGTTGTTGCATATATAAGAACATAAGAAATAGGAGCAGGAGTAGGCCATTCAGCCCTTCGAGCCTGCTCTGCCATTCAATGAGATCATGGCTGATCTTCTGCCTCAACTCAATTCACCATATCCCTTGATGTCCTTACTAGTCAGAAATCTATCGACTTCTGTTTTGAATATACCCAATGACTGAGCCTCCACAGTCCTCTGGGTAGAGAATTCCAAAGATTCACCACCCTCTGTGAAGAAATTTCTTCTCATCTCAGTCCTGAATGGCCTACCCTTTATCCTGAGGCTGTGGCCCCTGGTTCTAGACTCCCCAACCAAGGGAAACATTCTCCCAGCATCCACCCTATCAAGCCCTGTAATAATTTTGTATGCTTCAATGAGATCCCCGGGAACACAACATTTGGAAAAATGGTCCTAGAACTCCTGAAGTGTTGGGATGAGCACTTACGATGAAAGTTTTAGAATAGGGAAGCATGATCGTTTTAAGTGAGCAATAAATTGAACTGTAGAGAAAATGGTCATTAGCTTGCACAGCACTTATATAGACATAGTTTTCTTCTGATCATTTTGGGATATAACATAATTTAGCATAACAGCAATGGTCACTTATTCCAAATTAAAACATTCGACAGTGTTCCCAGTGGTAGCACTCTCGTCGCTGAGTTAGAAGTTCATGACTTCAAGGCCCACTCCAGGGAATTGAGCACATAATCAGGGCTGACACTTCAATGCAGTACTGAAGTGGTGCTGCATTGTCAGAGATGCTATCTTTTGGCTGAAACAGTAAATCTGATGTAAAAGGTCCCTTGGCACTATTTGAAGAGGAGCAGGGGAGTTCTCCTGGTGTCCTGGCCAATATTTATCCCTCAGTCAATACTACCAAAAACAGATTATCTGGTTTGTTCTTCTGTGTTCTTTTATTCCCTAAACTCATTTGGTATAAGGTGAATACTCCACAGTGCAGGACTTAGAATACATACTATGAGGGAGGGTGCCTTAATATTCCACTCATCATCTCATCAGGTCTTGGTATTTCATTCAAACATAAGAACTGACAGATAAGCAAATACCTGCTGGTCCTTCAAGCCTGTGCCAAACAGTCACAACGCAGCTAAGCATCATGACCTCCCACCAGCCGCCATGTAGTCTCTTGGGAGAGGCAAAAGAACACACGGCTCAGTTGGTAGCACTCTCGCCTTTGAATCAGAAGGTTGTGGGTTCAAGCCCTACTCCAGAGACTTGCGCACACTGCGGGAGTGCTGCGCTGTCGGAGGTGCCTTCCAGTGGATGAGACATTAAACCGAGGCCCCATCTACTCTCTCGGGTGGACGCAAAAGATCCCATGAGACTATTCCAAGAAGAGCAGGGGAGTTCTCCCCGGTGTCCTGGCCAATATTTATCCTTCAACCATCATCACTTAAAAACAGATTATCTGGTTATTTACTTCATTGTTGTTTGTGGGAGCTTGCTGTGCGCAAATTGGCTGCTGTGTTTCCTACATTACAAATGTGACTACACTTCAAAAAAAGTACTTCATTGGTTGTAAAGCACTTTGGGATGTCCTGAGGTCATAGAAGGCACTATGTAAATACAAGTCTGTCTTTTATGGTAAAAGCCATTGGCCAATACAGGGCTACAACAAAATATTGCAAAATTCCTCTCAGACCCCTTAAGATGATTAAATGGAATACAGTCCCTGCTGTATTCACAACTCCCTACTGTATACAAATACTCTAGTTATTGACTGGCCTGTGATTTGCATGGAATCTGCAGTAATGCTGACCGCATTGTTGACTGGAGCCATGCCAGTATGTGAGTGCTTAGATCTGTGTAGAATTTCCCAATGTGTGATCGTAATCATGCCAAGAATCACAACGAGCAAAATGTAAGTAAATACATAAATAAAAGGCCCTCAATCATGACAGATACAAAGCACTTATCTGAATAGCACCATCAACATCCTGCTCTGGCTGGTACTCAAGAAGAAAAGTGAAGCAAGCTATTCCAATTGGGCACCTTTAACCATTGACAGTAAACATTGATTCATATTTAGAAATTGCTGCATTTTGAATGTTTTTTTTTCAGGAGCTTGTTAGTTGCAGAGAAAAGCTTCCCATGCAATCCTAACCGAAAATCAGAATCATACAGCACAGAAGGCAGCCATTGCACTTGTGCTGGCTCTTTGAAAGAGGTCTCCAATTAGTCCCACTCCCCTGCTCTTTCTCCATTGCCCTGCAAATGTTTCCTTTTCAATTATATATCCAATTCCCATTTGAAAGTTGCTATTGAATCTGCTTCCGCCACCCTTTCAGGCAGTACATACCAGATCATGATAACTCCCTGTTTTAAAAAAAATTCTTCTCATCTCCCCTCTGGTTCTTTTCCCAATTATCATAAATCTGTGTCCTCTGGTTACCGACCCTCCTGCCAGTGGAAACAGTTTCTCCTTATAATTTCTCTTCCTCAACTTGTGTGATATTTTCACTTCCCACACCAGCCAGCCTTGTGGCCTCTCTGAAAAAAATTGCCAATTTAGTGCAAAATTATGGGCTGTTTTGTGCTTGAACTGCTGACCACTGGAAGCTGGGTTAAGCTCATTATGGTAATGCTGTGTGTTGGAGCACCACCTAGTAACTAGTGTTAGGGGCTGAAGAGAGTGGAAGGAAAGTTATATAAAAAAAAGAGTTTTACTTTCAACAACAAAAGTGGAGAGAATTTTTGGTTAGTTTGGGCTAGCTTCGAGTGTTCCAGTGTGCTATTCTAATCATCGGGTTGCCCAATCGTTCTTATGCATACGCTGTTTAAATTGTGGCTGAATTAGAAATTGCATTGTATAATATTGGGAGTCCAGCTCAGCTATTTTAATCTTGTTCAACTAAGCGCGCTGGGTGTCTAGAGAAACTGGGATCCTCCTTTGAGCAGAGAAAGGTTAAAGGGAGATTTAATAGAGGTGTTTAAAATCCTGAGGGGATTTGATAGTTCATGGGGAGTGTTAAGTATGTGTATTGTATTGAACAATTAACACAAAGACTTAAACGTATAACTCAAACAGGTCTTTACTGGTTGGAGGTAGGGACTATACATAGGTCTTTACTTCATGCCCACAGGCGGGAACTGAGGGGGATCAGTACCCACAGTACTATTTATACCCCTATGGCCAGGAGTGGTACTGCGTATCACTACGCCCAACAAGTAGTGCAGTCCTGTCCATAGGTTCAAAGTAGCACACATATTACATACACAACATTCCTCCCTTCCTAGCTTTACAGTCATCTCCCCATTTAACATAACGTAATAACATATATACATATATAACTTCAGGTTTACATAACAGAATAACATAGATACATAGATAACTTCATGTCAAAACAGATCACAGATTCAGTCTCTGCGGAAAACAGTTCACAGATTCAATCTCTGTGGTGGAGTCGGTTCACGTTGCTGGAGTGACTCATTCAATAGTCCTTCCATGGATTTAACAGTTTGAACTTCCGAACTGAATTGGCTCCGTTCGGAGGGACCACGTGTGTGATCTGGTAGAGGTGATAATGGTTCAGATGGGTCATCTTCTGTTTTTACTTTTCCTTTTCTGCTTCTTGGAGACTCTCTGGGCTCCATTGTCAGCTGCCACAGCTGCCAGCTGCATGCGCAGTTCCTCCTCTTCCTCCTGTTTCCGTCGTAGAGCCAGCTTCTCCCGATGTTCCGTAGACTTTTGGTGCTCCTCCATGATTTCTGCACTTTGGGAGTCGAAGTTACAAGCTGGGCAGGACAGGACATCGTAATATTCGGTGTCGTCCTGAGCTAGACCAGTGAGAGGGTCGTCTATTTCCTCCATACCCAGCTGGACGTTAGCCAGCTCTTGTTCCAAATCCAGACATCTTTCCTGAAGAGACTTCTTCATGTGTACCTCTGCATCCAGCTTTTTCTGGGCTTTCAGCAAGTCGTTTACTAGTGACCTCATTTGTGATTTTAATACTTCAACTTCCTTTGGAGATTGATTGATCGGACTATGCAATCCCTCTACCGGAGCAGCTGTTTCAGCGGTCTGTTGTTCTACGTTGACGTGAGTCAGCGTACTTTTGGCATCCAAGGGCTGCTCTGTTGCAGTCATCTCAGTCTGTGTTGCCACCTCAGCTCTTCCAATAACCTTTGAGAGCTCCGAACCCCTTTCGTTTGAATATTGAAGTTCATGTTCAAGTTTTTCCCATTTCAGAGTCCTGTCCTTCAGCATATGCAGGAGTTGGCTGACTGTTAACTCCTCTGACATCAGACGTTTTGTGTGCTCCTGCTCCATTTTCTCCATCAGCTGCTTCTGTTGTCTTTCCAGATTCTCCAACTCTATATCAAAGAACTCTTTCGTTGCATTCAACTCTTGCTCAAAACGGCGAAGCATTTGTTCTAATTGCTGTTGTAGTTTGAAATGGAGTTGAGTTCGAGCCCGGTGTCCCTCAGAAATGGGCACATCAGTAGACTTGCCAGACTCAGAATCCACAGTTAAACTATGTTGTTGTTGCTCAGTGGAATTCTGTGCTGAAACTTTGTCTTTTGCACCTGAGTTGGGCTTACCATCATCCGTTCCAGAGTCTGGGCCGACTATCTTCACCGAGTTCTCACTCGTTATTGTTTGTAGGAAATGCCAGTCCATATTCATTTTCCTGATCCACTCCCGTCCTAGTAGTGGAGGACCTCCTTCAGATATCACATATAAGTCCATTATTTGACTGTCTTCGCCCTTGTGGACCACTGCAACCTCTATTTTCCCGATGGGGTACACTCTTTGCCCCGTGTATGTTTTCAATATAATCCCCGTATCCTGTAGGGGAATATGTTGGAATAACTTTCCGTAATCTTTCTTATTTATGACCGTCAATGCCGATCCAGTGTCCAATTCCAGTTTTACTTGGACTCCTTCTATCTGAAGAGTGACCCAAATTGTCTGGAGGTCTGCACCCTTACCAGCGTTGAGTACTCTTAAGCTAGCCAGTTCATTACAGCTTAAGCTAGCCAGTTCATTACTGCTAGCGTCTGAATCGGACTCCTGTTCGGTCACCTTGTGTACCTTTGCGTATTTTCCTTGCGGTGACTTCTTGTTGCTGGTCTTCTTCCCTGACCTGCATACTCTAGCTATATGTCCAAGCCTACCACAAGTTCTACATTCTTGGTTTTTAAACCAACACTGGTTCTGATCATGCGTTGTCTTTCCACAACGGTAACATTTGCCAGAACTCTCACCCAATTTGTGTGCACTGAGCTCCGGTGACCGTAGCTGCATTACTGCCGTGCCTCTCGCTGCGGCTTCGTGTGCTGCTGCCATAGTGACCGCCTTCTCAAGCGTCAGCTCATTCTCCTCGAGCAGTCGCTTTTGTGTATCCTGTTTAAATAAACCACACACAAATTTGTCTCGAAGTGCCTCTGTCAGTCCCGTTCCAAACTGGCAATATTTCGCTAATTTACGCAATTCCAGCAAATAATCAGCATTGCTTTCATGCTGTAGCTGCCTTCTGTCGTAAAATTTAAATCGTTCCGCTAGCATCAGCGGCGTGGGGTTTAGATGATCTTTCAGGACAGTAACAATCTCATCGAACGTCTTATCCGCCGGTTCATCTGGTGATAACAGGTGTTTCAATTGCCCGTATGTCTTCGCACCCATTAAATTTAATAATGTTAGAGCTTTATCTTGGTCACGAATTTTATTGGCCTTACAATAATTTTTTACTCTTTCAACATATATGGCCCAATCTTCGAGGTCACTATCAAAGGTGCTAATATTCCCGTGTTTAGGCATTGTAGATTTGCAATTTCTCAGATTTTTTTTTTTACTGCTATCCAAGATGGCGGCTTCCCGCTCTTGCCGTCGTCCTCCGCCCACAAAATGGCGGTTTTCCCGCTTCTGCCTTCTTCCCCAGCGGTTTTCCCGTGAAAAATGGCGGCTTTCCCGCGCTTCTCGCTCTCCCCGCCCACTTCAATGGCGGTTTTCCCGCGCTTCTCGTCGCTGACTTTCAGCCCGACTGCGGCTCTTATCTCCTGTGCGATCGCTGGTGCGCCGCCCGCCCGAACCGGTTCTCAGCCCTTATCACCGGTGCGATCGCTGGCCCGCTAAGCGCCTCCCGCTTGAAGCGGCTCCCGGCCTCTGGCTCACCCGCTCGGCGGCTCTTGCTCGCTCCCTCCCGGGCTCTGGCTTACCTGCTCGCGCCCTCCCGGGCTCTGGCTTACCCACGAGGTTATGGAGGCTTCAGGGTCCTAATGCCTGTCGCTTCCAGTCGCTGGAAGCTGTCAGGATTTCTGCTGCCCTTCAGTTTTCAGTGGGGTGTTGAGGATTGGAACCTCTCTTCAACGTCCTGTCTTTGGACGAAGCCGCTGTGGAATAACTGCCGCAGGGTTCGAACCGACTCGTCGCCAGTGTTAAGTATGTGTATTGTATTGAACAATTAACACAAAGACTTAAACGTATAACTCAAACAGGTCTTTACTGGTTGGAGGTAGGGACTATACATAGGTCTTTACTTCATGCCCACAGGCGGGAACTGAGGGGGATCAGTACCCACAGTACTATTTATACCCCTATGGCCAGGAGTGGTACTGCGTATCACTACGCCCAACAAGTAGTGCAGTCCTGTCCATAGGTTCAAAGTAGCACACATATTACATACACAACAGGGAGAAACTATTTCCAGTGGAGGGTCAGTAAACAGAGAACACAGATTTTAAGTAATTGGCAAAAGAACCAGAGGCACGATGAGGAGAAATCTTTTTACACAGTGAGTTATAATGATCAGGAATTCACTACCTGAAAGGGTGGAGGAAGTAGATTCAATAGTAACTTTCAAAAGGGAATTAGATAGTTGAAAAAGAAAAGTTTGCAGGACTATAGGGAAAGACCAGGGCAGTGGGTCTAATTGGATAGCTCTTTCAAAGAGCCGGCACAGGCACGATGGGCCTAATGGCCTTCTGTGCTCTGATTCTAAGTAGTACAGGAAATCTATGCTGATTGAGGAGTTCATTGTAGCATCAGAAGGGTTGTTGGAGCAGAAAGGTGACAAAGACTTGTACGAGGCCCTTTGAAGTGGGGATAAAAGCTGATCTAGAGCATGTGTTAAATTAGAAGATTGAGTCCCGCCAGTGTATGACACCAAATTTATATACGAAGTATTTTATCATTCTTGGGTTGATAACTTTGGTTTACTCTGCCCCATCCTACAGTGCATTCAGTGGAATCTTGAAGGTACAAGTAGAATAATGTATTTAGTTCAGTAATGGGAGTGGGGTGTGGTGAGGTGGGGTGTGATAGTAGGGAAGAAATTGGAGAAAGCAGAGGAACATATTCTACTTGTGTGCTTCATTGGTAGATGTTCCATTAATCATGAGTTGGGAGGAACGGGAGTGCTGAAGGCTGAGAGACTTTCCTGCTATTCACATCCTTTGATGTGGTGGATGAAGGACCAAAAATGCTATAGCCCCAATTTTAACCAAACCCACTTGGCAAGAACGAGGCGGTTTTGGGTCTGATGCTTGTTTTACACCTTGCCTGAGGTTACTCTCCATTTAACTTCAGTGAAAGTGGGTGTCTAACCCGAACCCGCCCCTTTCCCGACGGGCAGGTTAGATTAAAATAGGGGATTCTGAGACCTACAATCCTTTCGCTTTTGCCCTTCCGATCATCAGGTGTCTCGCCTCTGAGTCAGAAGGCCGTGTGCTGAAATCCCACTCCAGAGACTTGAGCACAAAATCTAGGCTGACACTCCAGTGCAATATTAAGTGAGTGCTGAACTTTTGGAGGTCCCGTCTTTCAGATGGAATGTTAAACTGAGGTCTGCCTCTCAGTTGGATGTAAAACATCCCATGGCACTATTTCGAAGAGGAGCAGGGGCGTTCTCCCCAGTGTCCTGGCCAATATTTGTCCCTCAACCAACATCACTAAAACAGATTATCTGTTCATAATCTGGGGTACCGTGGCTGCAGTGTGTACCATCTACAAGATGCACTGCAGCAACTCACCAAGGCTTCTTCAGCCCCTTCCAAACCCACGACCTCTTCCACGTAGAAGGTCAAGGGCAGCAGGTGTATGGGAACACCACCACCTCCAAGTTCCCTTCCAAGTCACACACCATCCTGACTTAGAAGTATATCGCCGCTCCTTCATCGTCACTGGGACAAAGTTCTGGAACTCCCTCTCTGACAGCACCACACGGACTGCAGCGGCTCAAGAAGGCGGCTCACCACCACCTTCTCAAGGACAATTAGGGATGGGCAATAAATGCTGGCCTTGCCAGCGACGCCCACATCCCATATACGAATAAAAAAAATCACATTGCTCTTCGTGGGATTTTGCTGTGTGCAAATTGGCTGCCACCTTTTCTACAATACAACAGTGACTAAACGTCAAAAAAGTACATCATCGGCTGTAAAGCACTTTGGGATGTCGTAAGGTTGTGAAAGGCGCTATATAAATGCAAATCTTTCTTCAGGAAAAGAGGATATACAGGAAGGCCAGTTTCATGTTCACTTCAATATGCACCGTGACCTCACACCTATACACGACACTGTTGCTTTTATATCCAGCACGTTTAGTGACTCCTATCTCTAAGTAACAAAAAAAAAGGCCAAAGATTGTAGAAACTGGAAACCTGAAACAAAGAACAGAATGCTGCAAACACTCAGCAGGTCAGATCACTCTGGATGCTGATGTAAGACCTGCAGTATTAACATCAAAGTATGCGCAGTTATTCCAGCAAGTATAATCCTTGGGGTGGATATAGGGTTGCCAACTCTGGTTGGATATGTTCCTGGAGGTTTCATCACATGACCTCCCGCTGTCAACCGCTCTACCCAATCAAAATGCCTCCCCCGCCACCATTTACTATATTTTTATAACTTCTAAACGAAAGTGTTCAAGGAAAATTTTTTTTTTAACTTTTTTTTCCTCAACACCCTTACTATTTTTCTCCTGGGGTTGCTCACAGCAGTGTCCTGGAGATTAGTCTTTCATTCCTGGAGACTCCAGGACAATCCTGGAGGCTTGGCAACCCCAAGTGAAAGGGGGAAAATAATGAGCTGTGAGTAATGTGAAGTCTGGTTCTGGTCACTGCTGTGAAGAGGTAGGTCATGTCTGTTGGGAAGCGGTGAACATGTTGGAGTGATTGCAGTTGAGTTTGGAGCTAAAGCTGGTACCTGCTGGGCACCATCTGTGATTTTATTCGTCCGCCTTCGTCAGGCCGCTATGTGTGCATAATTAAAAAGAAAATAAACACTTCTGTGAAATGTTTACACCAAATCCTGTGACGTGACACTTCTTTTTAAAAAGGCCATGTCACCCCTAACGGCGTTGATTGGGTGCAATATTCCAACAAGCTTCACTTAGCCGGATTGAAGTTCTGATTCACTCAGCTGAATGATTTCCAGACCCTCCCCACCCGACCTCTTAGTTCAAGGGTCGGGAGTTCAAATGACCCAGACTCAGTATCCTGATAGGTGTGGGGAGCAGTGGTGCAGGTTTAGGCTGCTCTATTAGTGTGCTATCACTGGAAAAATAAGAACAAGAAGTCGTTGTCTATTTATTTTCTGTTACCCAGTTCTCTTCTATTTCATAATTCCACTATCTTATCTGCACTCCCCTCTGCTCTACATGAAGGTTAAAAATGCTATTGAAAAATCCTTGGTTTAGATTTTCCATCTGCCGTGATCTTTGGAAGTGCTGACCTGGCGATTGTGCATCAGAAATTTCTCCCTACCTTCGCAATTCAGCTGCTGAAGCCAGTGTTGGCTGACTCAACTGTGCTGAACTGCCCAGGCTCGATTCCTGGTCTGTGCAGAGTTAGCCAGTCTGTTGGTGCAGTAATGTGGGACTTGCAGTTGGCTGGCACTTGTGGGCTAGAGAAGGGAAAGTTCATCCAGGGTTCCCAGTTCCAAATCGCTTACTTGTGATTCCTGCTGAAGAAAAGTGTGGGCGTACAATTGAATAGACTGCTGAGGTTTGCAGTCGGGGCTCAGTGGGTAGCACTCTCACCTCGGAGTCAGAAGTGGTTTCAGGTACCATTCCAGAGACCTGAACACGAAATCCAGGCTGGCACTTCAGTGCAGCACTGAGGGAGTGCTGCACTGTCGGATGAGATGTTAAACCGAGGTCCCGTCTGCCCCCTCAAGTGGATGTGTAAGTTCCGGCGGCGCTATTGCGAAGAAGAGCAGGGGAGTTCTCCCCGGTGTCCTGGCCACTATTTATCCCTCAACCAACATCACTAAACAGATTATCTGGTCATTACCACATTGCTGGATCTTGTGGGATCTTGCTGTGCACAAATTGGCTGCCGCGTTTACTGCGTTACAACAGTGGCTACGATTCAAAAAGGTACCTCATTGGCCGTAAAGTGCTTTGGGAGGTCCTGGGGTCGTGAAAGATGCTATATAAATAAATGAAAGTCTTTATTTTGTTCATTATTTAAGCCACAGAGAGTGCAGATTCTCCAGGATGATGCTAGGTGTGGGAAACAATAGTTATGAGGAAACATAAAATTTACAGCACAGAATCTACTGGTCATTTTTCATTTGAGAGCGCCTAAAGTAAAGAAAGACTTGCATATAGTGCCTTTCACGATGGCCAGCAGTCTGTTGATGCTCACGTGAAGACTGGTGACTTGGGTGAGGTATCTGAGGGCTACGTGCTTCTATGGAGCCGTCTCCCAGTGTGAGACACTGTCCTCAGAAGGGAAAGGGAAAGTGTTGGGCAAAAGTTGTACAAAGTTAATCTGTGTCATTTGGAGCAGAACTCAGTCTTGTGTCAGTGAAAGGGGACAATTCAGCTTTGAGCGAAACTGATTTTGTGGAACTTATCTGCACTTCAGTCAGAGTTCATCAGTTTCTGTGTGTCGGGTTGCAACACTGATAAATAATTACTGTGCATTACAGCTTTTTGACATCTGTCAGTGTTTATAGTGTCATTGTACAACAGTGCATTCTTATGTTGTGGGGGACCTCTTGTCCTGACCCATTGATGAAAGGTCAGGAGGTTGATGCGACCCCTGACCCTCACCGAATGCCTTTATCTGTTTCGATCTCTGTAAACAACCAGGAGGAAGGACAGACAGAGACAGCCAATTGTGGGCTTTTTAAGAAAAATCAATTAGTGAGATAGCTAAATGTTTGAAGCTGTTCTTTCTGTCAGTGGAGAAAAAAATGTAATCTCCATCAGTAGAAAATGTTGCAGAAAAAGATTTCCCTTGTAATGGAAATAGCTTGCCTAAATTACTAATGACAGAAAGGTTCAGTGATCAGTATGTATCCTTGCAGCTTTTGGATTGCATTCTCTTGTTTACTATCTAGTTGTGGCGGAGACCACATAGGGACAGTAACACAATTCACTATGTATAGCCAATGTTGTTATCGCTCCACGTTATGTACGGAACTTGGTTGGGTTATCGGGGCAGGGTCCCTTTAAGAGTCGTCGATTGTGTGATGACGTTATAGCCCTGCGACGAGGCCGAGTCCCTCAGTCCATGCAGAGAGTTAATAAAGCTAACACGCGTTTTTCTTTGCTGCTATGAAAGTCTCGCAGTCTGTTTATTCCCAGCGACCCCTACATTGGTGACCCCGTTTCTCTTTTGGACGTTTCCAAAGACTTTATCCGAGATGGCGATGATCGCCGTTTCTCTCAAATTACCGGAGTTTTGGGAACGGCAGGCTGCCGCTTGGTTCGCCCAGGCTGAGGCTCAGTTTGCACTCCGGGACATCACCGTGGACGACACGAAGTATTATTACGTCGTCTCTGCTCTCAGCAGCTCCACCGCAGCCAGAGTCGTGAGCCTGCTCGAGGACCCCCCGGGGCACCACAAATTTGCGACGCTGAGAACGCACCTCCTAGAGACTTTTGGACTAACTGAACCCGAGCACGCACGCCAGCTTCTCTCTAACCGGGCTTGGCAACTCCAAGCCCTCAGAACTGATGGACCACATGTTAACCCTCCTGGGCAAGCACAAGCCGTGCTTCCTCTTCAGAGAACTGTTCCTACAACAGTTGCCAGGGCAGGTACGGTCGGCTTTAGCCAACTCTCATATTAGTGATTTCCGCGCCCTGGCCAAGGAGGCCGACAAATTTTTCTCCGTCGGGCAACAGTACTGCGCAGCCATGCGGGGCCCTGCCCCCACCGCCACAGCCCAATGGCGGCAGCCCCCAAGCATGTGCTTCTACCACGCACAGTTCGGCCCCAACGCTAAGAAGTGCCGGCCCCCGTGCAGTTTTACCGCGTCGGGAAACACGAAGGCCCACTCATTAGCTACCATGGCTGTCGGCCGTTCAAGTAGTCTGTTATTCATTACGGACACTGACTCTGGACGTCGTTTCCTCTGCGACACGGGTGCCCAGGTGAGCGTCCTGCCCGCGTCAACCGTAGACATACGGGGGGATCCACGGCCCCGCCCTCGAAGCCGCCAATGGCAGTTCCATCTGTACTTTCGGGAAACGGAGCGTGGCGCTGTGTTTTGGCGGGCAGCGTTTCGCTTGGGACTTTGTTACAGCGAAAGTGTCCACCCCCCTTCTCGGCGCTGACTTCCTCTGCGCCAATGGCCTTTTGGTGGATGTCAAGAACCGATGTCTCGTCAACGCTGAGACTTTCAGTTCGCTCCCGTGTTCGCTCAGTGGTTCTGGCACGACGAAGTTGTCCAGCGCACTCTCGGCCTCCGACGAGTTTTCCCGTCTCCTCGCCTGGTTCCCGGACCTCACGAAGCCCACTTTCTCGTCCGCCGCCACCAAGCACAGGGTAGAACACCACATCCCGACCACCGGTCCGCCTGTCTATGCCTGCGCTCGGCGCCTCGACCCGGGGAAACTCGCCATCGCTAAAGCCGAGTTCGACACGATGGAGCGCCTTGGCATCATTCGCCGGTCGAACAGTCCGTGGGCCTCGCCCCTCCACATCGCACCGAAACCAGGCGGCGGTTGGCGCCCGTGCGGCGATTACCGGCGCCTCAACGACGCTACGACCCCCAACCGCTACCCGATGCCACACATCCAGGACTTTTCCGCCCGCCTGGCCGAGAAAGTTGTTTTCTCTAAAGTGGACCTCGTTCAGGGTTACCACCAGGTCCCCGTTCAGCCGCAGGACGTCCCAAAAACCGTGGTGATCACCCCATTCGGGCTGTTCGAATTCCTCCGCATGCCATTCGGTCTCAAAAACGCCGCTCAGGCTTTTCAACGCCTAATGGACACGTGTTACGCGACCTGCCATTCCTGTTCGTCTACCTGGACGACATTCTCATCGCCAGCGCCTCCAGGGCGGAGCATGTGTCCCACCTCCGGACTCTCTTCCAACGCCTCAGCCCGCAAGGCCTAATCGTCAATCCGGCCAAGTGCCAGTTCGGGCTGTCATCGATCGACTTTCTCGGGCACCGCATCACGAAGGACGGGGCGGTGCCACTGCCGTCGAAAGTGGAGGCCGTGAAGGATTTTCCGCGACCCCTCACCGTGAGGGCCCTGCAGGAGTTTTTGGGTATGGTGAACTTTTATCATCGCTTCGTTCCCCAGGCAGCCCAGCTTATGCGGCCCCTTTACGAGGCCCTCAAAGGCGAGCCCGCCAAGCTCGCCGTAGACTGGTCCGAGGAGATGGCCAATTCTTTCACGGACACGAAAAGGGCCCTGGCTAACGCGACCATGCTGGCGCATCCGTTGCCCGATGCGCCGATTGCTCTCACCACTGACGCTTCGGACTATGCTATCGGCGCCGTCCACGAACAGTGGGTCAACGGCACCTGACAGCCGCTCGCCTTCTTCAGCCGGCAGCTCCGCCCCAACGAGCGGAAGTACAGCACCTTCGATCGCGAGCTTCTCGGCCTCTACCTCGCCGTCCGATACTTCCGTTTCCTGCTGGAGGCCCGCCCGTTCATGGCGTTCGTGGACCACAAGCCGTTGACCTTCGCCATGGCCAAAGTTTCCGAGCCTTGGTCGGCCCGTCAGCAGCGCCAGCTTTCCTTCGTCTCCGAGTTCACGACGGACATCCAGCATGTGGCTGGGAAAGACAACCCTGTCGCCGACTGTCTCTCCTGGGCCATCGCCAGTGCCGTACACCTCGGCATCGACTACACCCGCATGGCGGCCGACCAGGCCTCCGACCCGGACGTCCAGGCCTACAGGACGGCTGTCACGAGCCTTCAGTTAGCGGACGTCGCATTTGACGATGCCAGCACCATGCTCTTGTGCGACGTCTCCGCTGGGCAGCCACGCCCCGTCGTGCCCGACGGGTGGAGACGGCAGGTTTTTGACGCCGTCCATAGCCTTTCCCACCCGGGCAAGAAGCTGTCACAGAAGCTGGTGGCGGCTAAGTTCGTCTGGCACGGGCTCAAGAAAGACTTTTGCGACTGGGCCAGCACCTGCGTGGTATGCCAGCGCTCGAAAGTGCATCGCCATACTAAGGCCCCGTTGGCGCCTTTTGCGGTGCCCGAGAGGCGGTTCGACCATGTTAACGTGGACCTGGTGGGGCCAATGCCGCCCTCCTGCGGGTTCATCCACCTCCTCACGATGGTCGACAGAACCACCCGATGGCCGGAAGCCGTCCCGCTGTCGTCAACAATGTCTGCCGATGTGGCTCGGGCGTTCATCAACACTTGGGTCGCCCGGTTCGGCGCCCCATCTGACGTCTCCTCCGACCAGGGGCCCCAGTTCACGTCGGAGCTCTGGAACGCTGTCGCCCAAGGCCTCGGGTTGAGACTCCACCGCACCACCGCATATCACCCTCAGGCTAACGGGCTGTGCGAACGGTTTCATCGCTCCATGAAGGCTGCGCTCCGGGCCAGCCTCCAGGACGACAGCTGGACCAACAGCCTCCCGTGGGCCATGCTGGGACTCGGGACCGCCCCCAAGGAGGACCTCCAGTCCTCGTCCGCCGAGCTCGTCTACGGGCAGCCGCTGCGGGTTCCCGGGGATTTCGTCCCCAACGTCATGGACCCTTGGTCCGCAGCCCGTCAGCGGTCCGCCCTCCTGGACAACACCAAGGTTTTCGCGCCGGTGCCCACGTCGCAGCACGGTCTCCCTCAGTCCCACGTTCCGCCTGACCTTCGTGCAGCGGAGTACGTTTTCGTCCGCCACGACGCCCACCGGGGACCTCTTCACCCACCCTACGACGGACCATTCCGCGTCCTGGAAGCCGGGGACAAGGCCTTCGTGGTAGATGTCGGCGGTAAGCCGGACTACATTTCCGTGGACCGTCTTAAGCCGGCCCACCTGGATCTAGACCGACCCGTTGGGTTGGCTCAGCCCCCACGGCGGGGCTGACCTCCGGCTTCTGCACCCTTAGTCCACCACCGAGCGCCCGGGGACCCTCCTGCGACCACCCCCGGTCCCCGCCCCGGACTTATGGAGCCGTTTCGGCCGTGTGATCCGGGCCCCTCAATGACTGACATTGCCAGTTCTAGTGAATTCTGGGGGGACGTATGTGGCGGAGACCACATAGGGACAGTAACACAATTCACTATGTATAGCCAATGTTGTTATCGCTCCATGTTATGTACGGAACTTGGTTGGGTTATCGGGGCAGGGTCCCTTTAAGAGTCGTCGATTGTGTGATGACGTCATAGCCCTGCGACGAGGCCGAGTCCCTCGGTCCATGCGGAGAGTTAATAAAGCTAACACGCGTTTTTCTTTGCTGCTATGAAAGTCTCGCAGTCTGTTTATTCCCAGCGACTCCTACATAGTAATGGTTACCAAATTAAATTTTTTGAACATAGAACATCACGTCAGTTGAACATCGTTTTTATTAAGGATGGATTCCCCCAGGATTAACATATTCTACTAAATGTAAGTTCAGTTCTACGCCCTAGAGACCTCGATTTTTTTTTTTAAATAGTCATCCCATGGCCTCACCCTTCCCTATCCCTGTAACCACCTCCAGCCCTACAACCCTCCGAGATCTCTGCGCTCCTTCAATTTCGGCCTCTTGTGCATCCCCCATTTTCATTGATCCACCATTGGCGGTCGTGCCTTCAGCTGCCTGGGCCCTAAACCTTTTCAACTCTCTACCTCTCTCCCCTCCTTTAAGATACTGCTTAAAACCTACCTCATCTGTCCGAATATCTCCTTATGTGGCTCGTTATCAAATTTTGTCTCATAATGCTCCTGCGAAGCACCTTGGGACATTTTACTACGTTAAAGGCGCTATATAAATGCAAGTTACAGGAAACTTTCGATTAACCGGCCACTAAATAACCGGAACGCTCTATCCACCGGCAAAATTCAGGAGTCGGTTCAGATAACTTTTTTTACTTTTAGTTACTTTTTTTACTCCATTTGTGGCTGTGCAAGCGTGTAGCTGAAGCTGTTGCTAAGCTACAGAGACACTTGCAACTTGTGCCGATTGTTTTGAAGCTGTGGGTTTGTTGCTTTATACGGAGTTCTGAGCTCCGTATCTTTTACTATAGCGTTCGGTTATCCGGCATTGTTGATGGACTGGCACCAGGTCGGTCCCGTCCGTGCCGGATACCAGAAAGTTTCCCGTATTGCTGTCCTGAACTTTTCGGGAGCATTGTAAGTGACAAATCCTGACTCCTGTGTTGAAGACATCTCACTGAATTTGTATCACTCCATCACTGTGCAGTTGTCAGGGTACCTGCAACATTGGGAACCAGAATAGTTGATATGGGATTCGCCTGGTTGCGTTCCAAGGAACGCAGATTAGTTTCCAAATGAGATTAAGAGGTCATTAACCTGGAATATTTTGTGTGTGTGTTTTACTGTGTTAATATAGCGCACACACACCTTGCGGGCTTAACACTACAGAGTTATTCTTCATCATGCCATTCATTGTGTGACCAAACATATTCAAAAGGTTACAAGGCACATATGTTATGAGCTCATCGGTATTGCAGCGTACTGATGCTGAAGCTCCTTTATTATTTTGCAGTAGAAGCTTCTCAACCTCTGAGCGTCCTTGTGCCCCGCTCTCCCCCCCCCCCCCTCCCCCCCCCCCCCACCCCCTCTGTTCTGATTGCATTTTTTTTTATTCGTTCCTGGGATGTGGGCGTCGCTGACAAGGCCAGCATTTATTGCCCATCCCTAATTGCCCTTGAGAAGGTGGTGATGAGCCTCCTTCTTGAACCGCTGCAGTCTGTGTGGTGAAGGTACTCCCACAGTGCTGTTAGGGAGGGAGTTCCAGGATTTTGATCCAGCGACGATGAAGGATCGGCGATGTACTTCCAAGTCAGGATGGTGTGTGATTTGGAGGGGAACTTGGAGGTGGTGGTGTCCCCATGCACCTGCTGCCCTTGTCCTTCTAGGTGGTAGAGGTCGTGGGTTTGGGAGGTGCTGTCGAAGAAGCTGTGGCGAGTTTCTGCAGTGCAGCTTGTAGATGGTACACACTGCAGCCACGGTGAGCCGGTAATGGAGGGAGTGAATGTTTAAGTTGCTGGATTGGGTGCCAGCCAAGCGGCCTGCTTTGTCCTGGATGGTATTGAGCTTCTTGAGTGTTGTTGGAGCTGCACTCATCCAGGCAAGTGGAGAGTATTCCATCACACTCCTGACTTGTGCACTCACCGCAGAATACCCAGCCTCTGACCCTGCTCTTGTTGCCACAGTAGTTATGTGGCTGGTCCAGTTAAGTTTCTGGTCGATGGTGACCCCCCCCCCCCCAGGATGTTGATGGTGGGGGATTCGGCGATAGTAATGCCGTTGAATGTCAAAGTGCGGTGGTTAGACGCTCTCTTGTTGGAGATAGTCATTGCCTGTCACTTGTGTGGCGCGAATGTTACTTGCCACTTATCAGCCGAAGCCTGAATATCGTCCAGGTCTTGCTGCATGCAGATGTGGACTGTTTCATTATCTGAGGAGTTGCGAATGGAACTGAACACTGAGCAGTCATCAGCGAACATCCCCATTTCTGACCTTATGTAGGAGGGGAAGGTCTTTGATGAAGCAGCTGAAGATGGTTGGGCCTAGGACACTGCCCTGAGGAACTCCTGCAGCGATGTGCTGGGGCTGAGATGATTGGCCTCCAACAAGCACAATGATCTTCTGTTGTGCTAGGTATGACTCCAGCCAGTGGAGAGTTTTTCCCGATTCCCATTGACTTCAATTTTACGAGGATTCCTTGATGCCACACTCTGTCAAATGCTACCTTGATTTCAAGAGAAGTCACTCTCACCTCAACTCTGCAATTCAGCTATTTTGTCCATGTTTGGACCAAGGCTGTAATGAAGTCTGGAGTCGAGTAGTTCTGACGGATCCCAAACTGAGCATCAGTGAGCAGGTTATTGGTCAGTAAGTGCTGCTTGATAGCACTGTCGACAACACCTTCCGTCACTTTGCTGATGATTGAGAGTGGACTGATGGGGCGGTAATTGGCTGGATTGGATTTGTCATGTTTTTTGTGGACAGGACATACCTGGGCAGTTTTCCACATTGTCGGGTAGATGCCAGTGTTGTAGCTGTACTGGACCAGCTTAGCTAGAGGCACGGCTAGTTCTGGAGCACAAATCTTCAGCAGGACAGCTGGGATGTTATCGGGGCCTTTGCTGTATCCTGTGCACGCAGCCATTTCTTGATATCACGTGGAGTGAATCGAATTGGCTGAAGACTGGCTTCTGTGATGGCGGGACCCTCAGGAGGAGGCCAAGATGGATCATCCACTCAGCACTTCTGGCTGAAGATGGTTGCAAACGCTTCAGCCTTGTCTTTTGCAGGATGGGGATGTTCATGGAGCCCCCTCCTCCCGTCAGTTGTTTAATGGTCCACCACCATTCACGACTGGATGTGGCAGGACTGCAGAGCTTTGGAGGGTCGATTTTCCTGGAGCCGTCAGGCGGGGTTTCAGGCGTGTGTGGGGGGGTGGGGGGGGAAATCCCGAAATCGGGGGTCCCGCCCAAAACCCGCCTCCACGTAAGTTTCAGGGGAGGCGGGTACCCGCCCCGCACTGGGACCCGCCGACCCGAGGCGGGAAGGGATTAGTGCCAATTAACTGCCTGTTAACAGGTAGTTAACAGGCAGTTTTTAGCCTAATCCCTATTTTGAGGGGTGTCGTGTGGGATTCCCGACGACTCCAAACCACGGCAGGTTGGAGCAGGCAGGCCGTCGGGTTGAAGGACTTGGATGGGTCGTGATGTCGGTGTTCAGGTGAGTGATGGTTGCATGAGTGCAAAGGTAAGTGTGTTTGGTGTGTTTAAAGTGTGTAAAGAAGTTTAAATTACCTGTACTTACCTTAACAGCCTTTCTTCCTCTAGGTTTCGGGAGTCCATCACTCAGCCGGCACTGAAAGCAAAATGGCTGCGATCTGTCAAAAGTGACAGCCTTCAGCTTTCATTGCTGGTGACAGTTCTAACTGAGTCTGTGTAGAAGGACTCAGGTTAGAAGTCAGACTGTCAGTGTTTGACAGCTTCAAACAGCTGTGAAACACTGATATTTCATCTGCCAAGACCTCTTGACAGATGAAATTTCAGTCTGTGACGTCACCTGTTGCCGGGTGGCCCTTAATTGGCCTGCTGAGCCCGCTGGGCGGGCTTAACAAGGTCAATCAAGTTAAAATCGCATGGATTGGCCGAACGTCGATGTAGGTGGGACTAAAACCCAAAAGTTGTAGTCCCGCCTCCTTCCCGACAGCTTTATGAAAATCTACCCCTTGATCTGATCCGTTGATTGTGGGATCGCTTAGCCCTGTCTATAAGCATGCTGCTTCTGCTCTTTAGCATGCATGTAGTCCTGTGTTGCAGCTTCCCCAGGTTGGCACCTCATTTTTAGGTATGTCTGGTGCTGCTCCTGGCATGCTCTTCTACACTCCTCATTAAACTAGGGTTGGTCCCCTGGCTTGATCATAATGGTAGAGTGAGGGATATTCCAGGCCATGAGGTTACAGATTGTGGTGGAATACAATTCTGCTGCTGCTGATGGCCCACAGTGCTTCATGGATGCCCAGTTTTGAGCTGCTAGATCTGTTCTGAATCTATCCCATTTAGCACAGTGGTAGTGCCACACAACGTGATGGAGGGTGTCCTCAGTGTGAAGACGGGACTTTCTCTCTATAAGGACTGTGCGGTGGTCACTGCTACCAATACTGTCATGGACAAATGCATCTGCAACTGGCAGATTGATGAGGACGGGGTTAAGTAGGTTTTTCCCTCATTTTGGTTCTCTCACCACCTGCTGCAGGCCCAGTCTGGCAGCTATGTCCTTAGGACTCGGTCAGTAGTGGTGCTACCGAGCCACTCTTGGTAGTGGACATTGAAGCCCCCCACCCAGAGTATATTCTGTGCCCTTGCTGCCCTCGGTGCTTCTTTGAAGTGGTGTTCAGCATGGAGGAGTACTGATTCATCAGCTGAGGGAGGGCAGTAGGTGGTAATCAGCAGGAGGTTTCCTTGTCCATGTTTGACTGATGCCATGAGACTTCATGGGGTCCGGAGTCAATGTTGAGGACTCCCAGGGCCACTCCCTCCCGACTGTACACCACTGTGCCGCCACACCTGGTGGGTCGGTCCTGCCGGTGGGACATGGCGTACCCAGGGATGCTGATGGAGGTATTTGGGACATTGGCTGAAAGGTATGATTCTGTCAGGCTGTTGCTTGACTAGTCTGTGGGACAGCTTTCCCAATTTTTGCACAAGTCCCCAGGTGTTAGTGAGGAGGACTTTGCAGGGTCAGCTGGGCTGGTGCTTTTGTCATGTCCATAGCCGGTGCCGAGGTCGATGCCGGGTGGCCTGTATGGTTTTATTATTATTGTTTCTTGTAGTGTTTTGTTACAACTGAATGGCTTGCTAGGCCATTTCAGAAGGCAGTTAAGAGTCAACCACATTGTTGTGGGTCTGGAGTCACATATAGGCCAGACCAGGTAAGGACGGTAGACTTCCTTCCTTAAAGGGTATTAGTGAACCAGGTGGGTTTTTACGGCTATCCGGTAGTTTCTTGGTCGCCATTACTGATACTAGCTTTTTATTCCGGATTTATTTAATTAACCACTGTTACCATTCTCATACATTACAGGGTCCATCCCGCTAACTAAAGTTGACATTTTGTACTTTTACATTGTTGCTATCTTCTGTATGTTAACCCTTAGAAAGAAGTCCAGGGACATTGCAGACTATCTGGGTTGACCATTTTTAATGAGTTTTCAGCTCGCACACTGACAAAAGCTAATGCACAGCAATCAATGTCAGAAGAAGAGTTATTACTCTTAGTGTTACTCTACACTATGAAATTAACACTTAAAATATTCTAAAAACCTAAAAGTGCATTTTTTCATGTGGGAAGGAGGTGAGCTGCGAGGATGGACGTGTAGGGGGATCAATCGCAGGAAAGAAAGAACTTGCATTTTTTTAGCGCTTTTCACAACCTGAGGATGTCCCAAATCGCTTTTCAGCCAGTGAAGTACTTTTGAAATTTAGGAAATGCAACAGTCAATTTGCGCACAGCAAAGTCCTACAAACGGCATAGAAAAATGACCAGATACAGTACTCTCTCTTAGTGATGTTGGCTGAGGTGATAAACATTGGCCCAGGGCACCGGGGAGAGTTCCCCTGCTCTTCTTCAAAATAGTGCTGTTGGTGTTGTGTATGTACCTTTAAGGGAATAACTGGTCTCAGGCTGCAGTAACGGCAGTGACCACCCCTGTATAAAAGGCCCTAGCAGGCTTCTGTAGTTTCAGTTTCCAGGTTGTCTCCATTCAGTAAAGACTTGTTATAATCAACTCCTGCAGTCCGTGTCTCAATTATACACGGACATAATACTGGCGACGAGTAAGAAACGAACTTACCTGCAACTCGGCAGCACCTCAGACGACGTTATTGAAGGTCATTGATGCGCCATCAATTACTCAAAAGACTGAAGTTGAGCGAGTAACAATCAGGCTTTTATTAACTAAAGAATGAAGGTCTTGTCTCGAGTGGTCGACCCGTCCAGAATACTAAGGGACTGGGAGGTAGTCACTTATATACCTGGAATAGTGGGAGGAGTCAGCCGAGGCATGTCCAGACCTGTACCTAGTGGAATACACATACAGACACAGACAGGTATGACAGTGGTTTACCACATTCACCCCTTGTTTAAAAATGAGTCCGGCGGGGTGAAGTGTATTTAAAAGTTCGTGTATTGGAGTCTCTCCGGAGGTCTTGTCTGCCGCTGTGATCGACGTGGCGACGGCAGGGGTGGTGGAGCTTCCGGCGTCGCGTCCCGTGTAGGCTGGGGCCCTGGAGTGTAGTCCTCATGGGTGACGGTCCAAGGCGAGCCGGCTGCTGGGGTTGGATATCGGGTCGTGGGGGGGGGTGGTAATGGGTAGTGGGTTACAGCGGTCCCCGAGGGTGCGAGGTCTCGTATGGAGACTGTGTCCTCCCGCCCGTCCGGGTACGCAATGTAAGCGTACTGGGGGTTGGCGTGGAGGAGGTCGACCCTCTCGACCAGGGGGTCCGTTTTATTGGCCCTCACGTGTCTTCTCAGTAGTACCGGCCCTGGGGACGTCAGCCATGGCGGTAACGATGTCCCCGATGTGGACTTCCTTGGGAAGACAAACATTTTCTCGTGAGGGGTGGCATTGGTGGCAGTGCAGAGAAGTGACCGAATCGAGTGGAGCGCATCGGGGAGCACCTCCTGCCAGCGGGAGGTCGGAAGGCCCCTAGACTTTAAGGCTAGTAGGGCAGCCTTCCAAACAGTTGCATTCTCTCTTTCCACCTGTCCGTTCCCCCGGGGGTTGTAACTGGTGGTCCTGCTTGTGGCAATACCCCTAGCGAGCAGGTACTGGCGGAGTTCGTCGCTCATAAACGATGAGCCCCGGTCGCTATGGATATAGCTGGGGAAACCGAACAGGGTGAAGAGGCTGTTCAGACATTTAATGACCGTGGCACTGGTCATGTCCGGGCAGGGGAAAGCGAACGGGAACCGGGAGTACTCGTCAATGATGTTGAGGAAGTACACATTGCGGTCGGAGGAGGGGAGAGGCCCTTTAAAATCGACGCTCAGGCGTTCGAAAGGGCGAGTGGCTTTTATCAGGTGGGCTCTGTCTGGTCTATAAAAGTGCGGTTTGCACTCAGCGCAGACTTGGCAGTTCTTGGTCATGGTCCTGACCTCCTCAATGGAGTAAGGCAGGTTGCGGGCCTTGATGAAGTGGAAGAACCTGGTGACCCCCGGGTGGCAGAGGTCATTGTGGAGGGCCCTCAGCCTATCGATCTGCGCGCTGGCGCAGGTGCCACGCGATAGGGCATCTGGGGGTTCATTGAGCTTCCCAGGCCGGTACAAGATCTCGTAATTGTAGGTGGAAAGTTCGATTCTCCACCTCAAGATCTTGTCATTTTTGATTTTGCCCCTCTGCTTGTTGTTGAACATAAAAGCAACTGAACGCTGGTCAGTGAGCAGGGTAAATCGTTTTCCGGCCAGGTAGTGCCTCCAATGACGCACAGCCTCCACGATAGCCTGGGCCTCCTTCTCGACCGCGGAGTGTCTGGTCTCCGGGCCCTGGAGGGTTCGTGAGAAGAATGCCACAGGTCTCCCCGCCTGATTAAGGGTGGCGGCCAGAGCGAAGTCGGACGCATCGCTTTCCACCTGGAAGGGGATGGATTCGTCCACTGCGTGCATGGTGGCTTTGGCAATGTCTTCCTTGATACGGTGGAAGGCTAAGCGGGCCTCTGCCGTCACGGGAAAAGAGGTGGACTTGATCAGCGGACGGGCTTTGTCTGCATAGTAGGGGACCCACTGAGCGTAGTAGGAAAAAAACCCTAGGCACCTCTTCAGAGCTTTTAGGCAGTGGGGCAGTGGGAGTTCCATAAGGGGACGCATCCGGTCCGGGTCGGGACCGATGACCCCGTGTTCTACAACACAGCCAAGGATGGCGAGGCGGTCTGTGCGGAATATGCACTTCTCCTTGTTATATGTCAGGTTCAGGAGTTGGGCGGTGCGGAGGAATTTCTCGAGGTTTGCGTCATGGTCCTGCAAGTCATGGCCGCAGATGGTCACATTATCTAGGTAAGGGAAAGTGGCCTGCAGCTCGTTTTGATCGACCATCCGGTCCATCTCCCTTTGGAAGACGGAGACCCCGTTGGTAACGCCGAAGGGAACCCTAAGGAAGTGATAGAGGCGGCCGTTTGCCTCAAAAGCAGTATACTGGCGGTCTTCAGGGCTGATGGGGAGCTGGTGGTACGCTGATTTCAGGTCAATGGTCGAAAAGACGCGGTACTGCGCGATCTGGTTGACCATGTCAGCTATGCGGGGGAGTGGGTAGGCGTCCAGCAGGGTGTAGCGGTTTATTGTTTGGCTGTAGTCGATGACCAGGCGTTGTTTCTCGCCGGTCTTAACGACCACAACCTGGGCTCGCCAGGGGCTGGAGCTGCCCTCAATAATCCCCTCCTTCAGGAGCCGTTCCACTTCGGTTTTGATGAAAACCCTGTCCCCGGCACTGTATCGCCTGCTCTTTGTGGCGATGGGCTTACAGTCAGGGGTGAGGTTAGCAAACAGTGGGGGGGGTGGGACTCTGAGTGTGGAGAGGTTGCATCTAGTGCGCGGCGGGCAATTTGGAGGCTGCTGGCTGCGGACTGTGAGTGGGGGGAGGGGGCCACCGTACGCCATCGTAACGCTTTTGAGGTGGCACTGGAAATCCAACCCCAGTAGAACGGCAGCGCAGAGGTCGGGCAGGACCAGGAGTTTAAAATTATTGAACACAGTCCCGTCTACTACTAGTGTCACCACGCAGTAGCCGCCAATGTCCGCTGACTGGGACTCGGAGGCCATAGAAATCCGCTGGTGCGCAGGCAGGACTGGGAGAGAGCAACGCCGCACCGTGTCGGGGTGGATGAAGCTCTCTGTGCTCCCGGAGTCAAAAAGGCAGTTTATTGCATGGCCGTTTACCTTAACGTCCATTTTGGACCGAGCTAACTGGTGCGGTCTCGTTTGGTCCAGCGTCACAGAGGCCAGCGTAGGGGTCGGTGTGTCGCTGCGAGTATCAGATGGGTGGGGGTTGGCGGTCTGCTGCGTCCCGGCTGGTGTCCAAGATGGCGGCGCCCATGATTCCCATGTGGCTGGAGTCGTCCAAGATGGCTGCTGCTGCGGTGGTTCGCACATGGCTGGGGAGGCCCAAGATGGCGGCTCGCACGGCCCACACGCGGCGCTGCTGGCGTTCGGGGTGGCTTTGGCCTTGCAGACGCTGGCGTAGTGTCCCTTTTTCCCGCAGCCCGAGCAGGTTGCATTCTTCGCCGGGCAGCGCGCTCTGGGGTGTTTGGCCTGGCCACAGAAGTAGCATTTCTGGCCTTGGGATACTGCTGTCTGGCTTTGGGACACTGCTGCGGTAGTTGGGCCGTTGTTGGGCTGTGGCTGGGGTGGCACGGTGCTATGGGGCTGTCCTACCGTGTCCCAGGTTGTCGTTCCCCGCGGCGTCCACGGTGCAGAGGAGTAGGCATCCATGCCCCGGAAGGCTGCGTCCAGCGTTAGTGCGATGTCGGAGGCTTTGTCGAGGGTGAGGTCACTCTGCTCCAGCAGTCGCTGTCGGGTGTAGTTGGACCTGTGGCCCGCTACGAAGGCATCCCGGATCAGTTCCTCCGTGTACTTAGTGGGCGTTACCGCCTTACACCCACAGGCCCGGCCAAGCACGGACAGTGCTTGGAGGTATTCCTCAGTCGATTCCCCAGGTTGTTGCTTGCGACTCCCCAGAAGGTGCCTAGCGTAAACTTCGTTCACAGGGCGCGTGTACTGGGTCTTGAGGAGCTGGAGGGCGGCTGTGTACGAGGTCGCATCCCGGATGACTGAGTACACTCGGTGGTTCACCTTGGAGATCAGGACAGACAGTTTGTCCGCATCCGTTTCGACCGCAGTGGAGGCAGTCAGGAATGTCTCGAAGCACGTGAGCCAGTGAGCAAACTTGGTGGAAGCGTCCGCTTCCCGACTGTCCAGGTCCAGGCATGCTGGTGTGAGGATCTTCTCCATTATAAAAAATTTAGTTAATAAAATTGATGCGCCATCAATTACTCAAAAGACTGAAGTTGAGCGAGTAACAATCAGGCTTTTATTAACTAAAGAATGAAGGTCTTGTCTCGAGTGGTCGACCCGTCCAGAATACTAAGGGACTGGGAGGTAGTCACTTATATACCTGGAATAGTGGGAGGAGTCAGCCGAGGCATGTCCAGACCTGTACCTAGTGGAATACACATACAGACACAGACAGGTATGACAGTGGTTTACCACAACGACGTTATTGAAGGTCGAAGCCAGAAGAAAAAAATAAAATAAAATAATCCAAAGAAACTCGAGAAACGGGCGTCGACCGTGGGCAACCGCCCTCCAAATCATTGAATTGAAAAGTGCAGGAGAGACTGTCGAGAGCCAGGCTTGGTTCTCCAGTCTGTGGTTGCCCAGCTAATCGGGCTGGTGGCAGGTAGTGCACTGATCCTTCCTGGGCTGCGGCGGGCTAGAGCTCGATCGGGTGGCTCTGCAATGGGGCCGGGCAGTGAGTCAGGAAGCAAAGAGAGAGAGAGAGGGTGGAGCACACAGGACGCGGCCGGTGCTTCGAAGCCGGGCAGCGTTCGGACCTAAGAAGAGGGAGGGAAGTGTCCCAGAGGGTCCGCTCCACGACGGGAACGGTTCTTCAATTAACAGAGCAAATATTGAAGTGCGATAGAAAAATAAAAATACCGCGGAGCGCGGCGTTGGCAGCAGCGATCGGGGAGGCGCGAAGACCATAGGGCGTCGCCATTACAGGATAGTAAACTAAATATAATCGCCAGCAACAGCGTTGGCAGCAGCGGCAGCGGTGGGAAAGCGCGGGAGGCGCCATCTTAACTCGGCGGGGAAGAAGGCAAAGCACGGGAGGCGCCATCTTAGATTTTCAAGATGCCAAAGACTGGCGATATCACTGCCTTCGATAATGCAATAGAAGACTGGACCACGTATGTGGAAAGAGTCGAGATATATTGCGAGGCAAACGAAATAGCCGATGAGAAAAAGGCATCGGTATTGCTAAATTTAATGGGCGCAAGAACGTACGGCCTATTGCGGGACCTGATTACTCCAGCCAAACCGAAGGCGAAGAGTTTTAACGAAATTGTTGCTATCCTACAGGAACACCTAAATCCTACACCGCTGCTGATAGCAGAAAGTTTTAAATTCCACAGGAGAAATCAGCATAAAAATGAGAGCAATGCTGATTACCTTACGGAACTACGCAAGCTATCAAAGCACTGCCAGTTCGGAGCAGGACTGGCAGATACCTTACGGGACAAATTTGTCTGTGGACTCCTGAGTGAAGGAACCGAGAAGAGGTTACTCTCAGAGAAAGAGCTGACGCTAGATAAGGCTTTCAGCGTGGCAGTATCGTACGAAGCAGCAGCAAGGGGAACTGCGGAAATACAACAAAAGCCACAGGAATACGGCACCCACAAAATGACACGGGGATTTGCAAAATGTTATCGCTGCGGCAGAACAAACCATGACCAGAAGGACTGCTGGTCCAAGGACAAAATATGCAGGCAATGCGGAAAGATGGGACACATTGCACGAGTTTGCAGGTCTGGGAAGAAGACCAACGACAACAAAAAGGCTACTAAGGAACCGTACAGGAAAGTACAAAAGATGACGGACAGTAGTTCCGAAGTCCAGATGAGCGATAGTAAGTCCGGGAACAAGAGACTAAGCTGTCTCAAACTTCACAACGTAATCGCAAAAGAGGATCTCCGAACCATTTGTGTCACCCTCACGATAGCAGGGTCCCAAGTCAAAATGGAATTGGATACAGGATCAGCTCTAACCGTCATGAATCGACAAGACTACGAGCGGCTATTCTCACACATACCCTTGAGAGAGACATCCATTGTCTTGAGGACGTATACGGGGCAAAAAGTATACCCCAGAGGAAAAATAAGGGTGCCTGTCGAATACAACGGCAAGAAAATACAGAAATTGTATCTCTACATTCTGCAAGATGGTGAACCACCGTTATTGGGACGTGAATGGATCAGAAAGATAAGTTTAGACTGGCACTCCATTCAGGCACTGACGGTGGCTGGTAAAAAGGATGACGACGTCACTCCTGGACGATTGTCAACAATCTTAGCTGACGGCAAAGAGGTATTTCAACAAGAACTGGGCACTCTTAAAGACATAACCGCCTTGATAAAAATAGAGGAGAATGCAATTCCCAAGTTTTTCAAAGCAAGACCGGTACCATATGCAATTCGCCCAGCCGTCGAGGCAGAGCTGGAGAATCTGGAGAATGCAGGCGTGTTATCTAAGGTAGACTGGAGCGAGTGGGCGACACCCATCGTTCCTGTCATGAAGAAAACGTTAAACAATAAGTCTGAGGAGCCAAGGAAGGTTCGCATCTGTGGGGACTTCAAGGTGACGGTGAACCCAGTCCTTCACACAGTACAATATCCTCTTTCAAGGATAGAAGATATCTTCGCCTCACTATCTGGAGGGAAGCGTTTTACAAAAGTTGACCGAGCACAAGCATATTTGCAGATGGAGATTGAAGAATCCTCTAGGAAGTATCTCACGATAAACACTCACAAAGGTCTTTACCAGTATAATCGACTGGTATTCGGAGTAGCATCAGCTCCGGCGATATGGCAAAGAGCGATGGAACAAGTCCTGCAAGGGATTCCGGGGACTCAGTGTTACTTGGACGACATCCTAGTGACAGGTGAAGATGACAGTGAACACCTTGCCAACCTAGAGCAGGTGCTCACTAGACTACGTGAACATGGGCTACGAGCCAATCGCCCCAAGTGCGAGTTTTTTAAGAAACAGATATCGTATTGTGGCCACGTGATTGATGAAGAAGGGTTGCATAAGTCCCCTGACAAAATTGAAGCGGTAGTTAAGGCTCCAGCGCCTGAAAATGTGTCGCAACTGAGGTCATTCCTCAGATTGGTGAATTACTACCATAAGTTTTTGCCGAATTTGTCCACAATTCTGCATCCACTGAACGCCCTACTACGAACGGGAGTAGCATGGAAATGGAGCGATGAATGTAAGCGGGCCTTTCAGAAGAGTAAGGACCTAATCACTTCAAGAGAAGTATTGGCTCACTACAACCCATCACTACCGATAAGACTGGCGTGTGATGCGTCTCCCTACGGCATTGGGGCGTTACTGTCACGTAAATTCCTTGATGGTTCAGAGAGGCCGATAGCTTTTGCGTCACGCTCGTTAACTTCAGCCGAGCGTAACTACGCCCAGATTGACAGAGAGGCCCTCAGCCTGGTGTGGGGGGTGAAGAAGTTCAATCACTACCTGCACGGTCAGAAATTTACTCTACTAACTGATCATCAACCTCTCGTCTCCATTTTCAACCCTCAGAAGGGCGTACCGATAATGACGGCACAACGGCTACAGAGGTGGTCCCTTTTCCTAGGGGCACACCAATATGACATCGAGTACAAAGGAACTAAACAGCATGGGAATGCTGATGGATTGTCGCGCCTACCGTTGCCGACGGTGGAAGAAGAACTGGCAGTGGATCCAGTGGAGTTATTCCACTCGACTATAGTCGAATGTCTCCCTGTGACGAATGCAAACATAGAAAAGGAAACACGAAATGACCCGACACTCTCCTGGGTCTATGATTTAACGGTGAGGGGATGGCCAGCACATGGCGAACCACTGCTGCCAGCATTCTCGCCGAGAAGAGAACAGCTGTCAGTGTGCAGAGGAACCTTGATGTGTGGATCCAGAGTAGTAATTCCACCCAAATTGAAGGATAGAGTGCTCAATGAGCTTCATGAGGGTCATCTGGGAGGGGTAAAAATGAAGAACTTAGCCAGAGCGTTTGTGTGGTGGCCGGGAATCGATAGAGAAATCGAAGAGATGACCAAGAGCTGTACAGGATGCCAGAAGGTACAAAACGCCCCACCACAAGCCCCTCTACATCCATGGGAGTGGCCCTCATCTCCATGGCAAAGGGTGCACATTGATTATGCTGGTCCCTTTATGGACTCGATGTTTTTAATTGTGGTGGATGCACATTCAAAGTGACCAGAGGTAATAAAAATGTCCTCAACCACCACAGAAAAAACTATCTCAGTCTTACGAACCATATTCGCCAGGAATGGGCTGCCTGAACAGATTTGCTCTGACAATGGACCACAGTTTGTGTCTGAAGAGTTCCGGAGGTTCTTAAAGAACAATGGTGTTAAGCATTACACATCCACCCCATATCATCCAGCCACTAATGGATTGGCCGAGAGGTTTGTTCAAACATTCAAGAAGGCTATCAAGGCAATGTGTAATTAAGATATACCCCTACAACACAAGGTGGATAACTTCTTGTTTGCCTACCGGAATGCGACACATGCGGTTACCAACCAAACTCCAGCCATGATGTTCTTCAATCGAAGACTACGATGCCGCTTGGATTTGGTTAAGCCAAACGTCAGAAGAGATGTGGAGAACAGGCAGTTTCAGAATATGAATGAAAGGCCGACCAGGAGTTTTAAGATCGGTCAACCAGTTTTGGCCCGGGACTACCGCACAGAGAAATGGCAGCCAGGAACGATCTGTACACGGCAAGGACCTCTAATGTATACCGTGAACGTTGGAGAGAGCATTGTAAGACGCCATGCTGACCAGATTCTAGAGTCACTGGAAAACGTCAACTCCACACCACGATCTGGTACACCTGGCGATGAAACCGAAGTACCAATTGCATCTACCGCAGAATCGGTGATATTGGAAGCAGACGAACCAAACAACGACATTGATCCCGACGCAACCTTGCCAGAAGAACCTGATATCCCAAAGAGACGTTATCCAGTCAGAATCAGGAAGCCTCCTCAAAGACTGAACTTATAATTGCTTAACTTCAACCAATGTATCTAGCAACCGTAATTGTAATTAGTTATTATTTAGTTGTTAAATGAATGTTATGTACTGTTTATCTAAAAGGGGAGGAATTGTTGTGTATGTACCTTTAAGGGAATAACTGGTCTCAGACTGCAGTACCGGCAGTGACCACCCCTGTATAAAAGGCCCTAGCAGGCTTCTGTAATTTCAGTTTCCAGGTTCTCTCCATTCAGTAAAGACTTGTTATAATCAACTCCTGCAGTCCGTGTCTCAATTATACACGGACATAATAGTTGGATCTTTTACATCCACCCGAGAGGGCAGACGGGACCTCGGTTTAACGTCTTGTCCGAAAGATGACACCTCCAGCAATGCAGCACCCCCTCAGTACTGCACCGGAGTGTCAGCCTGGTCTCTAGAGTGGGACTTGATGCAACAACCTTCTGACTCCGAGGCGAGAGTGCTACCCACTCAGCTATGACTGCCTACATTCTGCATAGTGGAATTCGAGAAATAATGCGGAATTATGCGATCGGTTTGGCACCAGAATGAGACTGCAGTCCCCTCCCATATGGTTAAAACATAAGAAAGTAAAGTTGGCAGTAATCCCTTGTACTCTAGAAAGTGGTTTCAGTACATCAGAGCCAATAACTTGATTACAAAAATAAAGTGCCTTCCATTGCTTTGAATTAAACACTTTACGCCTACATACAGGAGAAAGCCACCTAATGTCATGCACACTTTGAACCCTGCAATTTGTGGAGGGACTCGGTGTTCGCACAGGGAAAAAAATTGCACAAAAACACTGATGGATTTTTAATGCATTTTTAGTGCTTTTACTTTAATTTTTTGAATGAAAAATTTAAGAAAAATAGGGGAACATACAGTAAACATAATTAGATAAAGCTTGCATGTAACAGTAAGGAGAGAACCTGATGCATACTTTTCACAGTGGTCTCGCCGCTTACTGATGTTTTATGTAGTTTCGTACTCCCCATCCTCCCCCCACTCTCTCTCTCATTCTTTTTTTAAGCTCTGCTGGTGTCCCCAGATGACCTGCTCACCGACCTTGGGTTATACTGCTATCCATTAGCAGTGGTGTGTGTTGACTCACCCTGCAGTTTTCTCTCTCGCCTCTGCTTGCCATCTCCCCAATGATCTGACTTCGATTTAAACATTTGCTGATTCACTGTGTGGGAGAATTGTGGAGGAGAACTCTTCTCTTTCCCCCACCTCCCCCCGTCCCCCACCTTCTTTCTACGATTACACCACTCCACTGATGCAATGCCAGTTCACTTTTCCATCCTCATTTAAACTATAGACTTATACACGTGTTCTGAATGTGCTAAATTCTGAACTATTTGCTGATCATTTGCAGCGGTTAAATCAAATAAATTTCACAGCAGGTAATTATTGCTTGCCAGACACTGGAACTATGACAAAAATTAGAATAACTGTGTTTAGTTTGAAATTAACTGTGAAATGATACCTATCTTTTTTTAATTATTATTTGGTTTATGTCCCCACTCACAATATTTTTTTTAAAAGAAATTGTTGAACTTTTGTGCTCAATGAAGCGAAGGATGTTAGCATTAGGGAATTAAACACTTTTTACTGCTTTCAGGCTTCCCGTGTCAGCACCAAATGCTCTCGGGTCAGGTGTAATGCAGTTGACTAGCTGCGAGTGAAGCTTCCTCTAATCAGCTGTAATCCCAATCTCTGAGCATCATGTATTGTAACAATGTAGCGCTTTCTTTTTCACTCCAGAGATTCGGCCACATAATCTAAGCTGACACTCCAGTGCAGTACTGGGCGAGTGCTACACTGTCAGAGGTGCCTTTTTTCAGATGAAATGTTAAGCTGCCCTCTCAGGAGGATGTAAAAGTTCCCACGGCACTATTTTGAAGAAGAGCAGGGGAGTTCTCCCTGGTGTACCGGACAAAATTTATCCCTCAACCAACACCACTGAAACAAATTACCTGGTCATTATCTCATTGCTGTTTGTGGGACTTTGCTGTGAGCAGATTGGCTGCTGCGTTTCCTACATTACAACAGTGACTACATTTCAGAAGTACAGGTACACTATCCCTTATCCGAAAGCCTTGGGACCAGCTGAGTTTCGGTTTTTGGAATTTTTTGGATTTCAGAAGGTATTATTATAAGACTGGGAAATTTGTATTTAATATAAATTTTAAAAGTTCAGGCTACCTCTTGTGACTGTTCCGTGTCTCATTCCTCTTCCTGCTTCTCTGGAAAGCTGGATATCGGCTGACTCCTACTAAGCTGGCCCGCAAATCAGGTCGGGTGGGGGGGGAGAAAAGAATATCGGACGGGCTGCGGTTCAGGTCGGGGTCGGGGGGTTCCGGCGGGGGGGGGGGTCGGGGTTCCGGGGGGGGGGTGCGGGGTCGGGGGGGGGGCGGGGTCGGGGTGGGGGGGTCCGAGGGGGGGTGGTCAGGGGGGAGAAAAGAATATCGGACGGGCCGCGGTTCGGGTCGGGTCGGGAGAAAAGAATATCGGACGGGTCGGGGGTCGGGTCGGGTGTGGGGGGGGGGAGAAAAGAATATCGGGCGGGTCGGGGGAGAAAAGAATATCGGACGGGCCGCGGTTCGGGTCGGGTCGGGAGAAAAGAATATCGGACGGGTCGGGGGTCGGGTCGGGTGTGGGGGGGGGGAGAAAAGAATATCGGGCGGGTCGGGGGAGAAAAGAATATCGGACGGGCCGCTGCAGCTATCGGACCGGCCGCTGTATTGTTGGGTTCACTCTCCCGGTACCTCCTTCACACTGCCCGGCTCGGCCTGCAATCTCCTACCCGCGAGGGAACTCTGTGACCCTCTGCCCTGCTCAGCGTAAGTTGTGCGCCACTCTGGTCATGTCGTGCGCACGACTTACGCTGAACGAAAAAACTTTCGGTTTTTAGAGGTTTTCGGTTTTCGGAAGTTCGGATAAAGGATAGTCTACCTGTACTTCATTGACTGTAAAACGATTTGGGACGTCCTGAGGTCATGAAAGGTGCTATATAAATGCAAGTTCTTTCTTTTCATCACACATCTTGGGGCTACCCTGAGTGAGATTGCTATTATTTTGAGGGTGGGGTGGAGGAGAAGGAAGAGAGAGAGAGAGAGAGAATAATCCAGATTTGCGACCTCCACTTGGCTGTGATCCTGGTTTTCGTACTGTTGCTATGGAGAGACACTGAGCAGAGGCCAAATGGCATCAAACTGGGATTTGTTGTTTGCGTCCTAATAGCCTGCTGAAAAATGTCAGCTGCTGTCTCCTGGAAGCAGTTCACCTACACGCTCAGCTATGTTGACTTCGGAACACTGCAAGAAGTAATTCAACACCTTGAGTTTAAAAAAAAGAGTATTAATTATTGTTGTGACACACACATTCATGGGGGATAGGGTGGCCAACTCTGGTTGGACTTATTCCTGGAGGTTTCATCACATGACCTCCCACCTCCAACCAACCCGCCCCCACACTCCTGCCATTGGTCGCCTGACATGTCCATCTTCGTGGTGCCCGCCTTCCCACGGCCAATTGGAAAGCGAAAAGACTCTTCATTACTCCATTAGATAATTCCTCATCGTCCATCAACAGGTGCTTTTTCCCCCACATCTGATATTTTTATAACTAATAAACAAAAATGTTCCAGGAAAAATGTTATTGCCTCTGTTTTTTCTCCTGGGTTGCTTGCAGCTGTGCCCTGGAGATAATTCTTTAATTTCTGGAGATTCCAGGTCAATCCTGAAGAGTTGGCAACCCTATTGGTGGGGGCTAACAAGTGAGAAGACACGGGGATAATTGTGATTGCAAGTTCAAGCAGATAATGACCGGCTGTAAAAGCGCTTGGTACTTTCTTGAGTGACTTTGAGGGGAGAATGGAAGACAGTTTAGTATTGAAAGCAGTTGTCCCACAATCAATCTAATCTTTTAAATTATACATTGGGGCTCTCTTTAGCACGAGAGATTTCCTTCCAGTAATGTTCTGTTGTTATGCTCTGACCTCGCTGTCGATCTTACACCAGCACAGTTGAAAGAGCGCATGCAAATCTCCCATTTATATTTACCACCTCGTTACTCTGCGTAGTTGGTGCCTTTGTGTTGCATCCGTGCGAGAGCAGCAGTGGTGAGAACCAGCGTCAGAGTCTGATCCGAAAGGTACCTTGTTATCCCTGCTGTCTTTGTTTCTGCCACAGGAGAGGTTTTATTTGCAATGTACTGTGCAAGCTATTTCATCAAAGCCCTCTTCCTGATCAGAATAAAGAGAGTTGATGCAAACAAGTATTAATGTCTCCATTGCATTACAGCTGCAAATTCCCCTTTGTATTCTCCATTTATGCATCCAACCCCCACCCTCCTTTAATCTATTTTCTCTCTCTGTCTCTCTCTCTCTCTGTCTCTGTCTCTCCCTCTCTCTGTCTGTCTCTCTGTCTCTCCCTCTCTCTGTCTCTGTCTCTTTCTCTCTCTCTCTCTCTCTCTCTCTCTCTGGCTCTCGCTCTGTCTCTGTCTCTGTCTCTTTTTCTCTCTGACAATTCTGGTTCAGCAAGTGGTGGTTACTCTCTAATGTTCTGTGTATGACCATTTTTCATGTGTGCTTCTTGACGGTGAATGTTGTAGGCTATTCAACTGTGGGGGCATTGCAGTTGAGCCCAATCCTTCCTCGTACTAGCACGTTCACACACTCTGTTCCAGCAGGCATCACTGGATAATGACCAAGAGCAGGAGCTCTGGTTGCATTTTTTTTCTTCTCGTCCCTAATCCGGGGTGCTGAGGTCAACTAACTCAGCCGGGGCACCACGGCGAGCACTCCTTGGCTAAGGAGGTGATGGTCAATCCCGCTTCTGGCATATTTGTGGATGCCATAAGAGGATAAGCGGTGATGCTCCTCACCGTCAAATAGCACACAGACATTTGCCGTCCAATCTCTCTCGTGAAGAATGACTTTCAGCGGCAGGTTGCTGTTGGTGTCCAGCTCCTGGTAAACCGTACTCTCACATGAGACAAAAAAGGAAAAAGGAAAAGCAAGTAGTTGCATTTGTATAGTGCCTTTCACAACCTCAGAACACCCCAAAGTGCTTTACAGCCAGTGAAGTAATTTTTGAAGTGCAGTCACTGTTGTAATGTAGGAAACGCGGCAGCCAATTTGCGCACAGCAAGCTCCCAAAAACAGCAATGTGATAATGACCAGATCATCTGTTTTAATGATGTTGATTGAGGGATAAATAATGCAGGACACCAAGGAGAAATCCCCTGCTCTTCTTCGAAATAGTGCCGTGGGATCTTTTACATCCGCCTGAGGGAGCAGACAGGCCTCGGTTTAACGTCTCATCCGAAAGACAGTACAGCACTCCCTCGGTACTGCACTGGAGTGTCCGCCTAGATTATGTGCTCAACTCTCCGGAATAGACTAACACATTCACACACTGTGGATGCTTAGTCGATGAGTATATTCAAGATGGAGATTGATAGATTTTTCGATATTAAGGGAACCAAGGAATGTGGGGATAGTCTGGGAAGGTTGAAGTAGAAGATCAGCCATGATCTTATTGAATGGGGGAGCAGGCTCGATTGGCCGAAGGGGCTACTCCTCCTATTTCTTATGTTCTTATGCGTGGTGCTGGAACCCACAACCTTCTGACTCAGAGGCGAGAGTGCTACCCACTGAGCCACGGCTGAAGGAGAGGAGAAAATTGGAAGGAAAAATAAATCTGAGCTGGAGAAGCAAAGCTCTGCAGTTCATGTTAATGACTAATGATGATTCTTCTGCCACTTTATTATGAATTAGAGCTGCAATTAACACTGCAGGAGAGTGTGAACAGTATTAGATCTTTCTTGGATCGTTATGGCCTGATTCAAATTTAAGCTGAATTTCTTTGGTTTAAGTGTAGCTTTACAGAGCTGTTGCAGGTGGCTGAGGATTTGTTGTAAATTATACTTGAGGAATTTGGATGATGTAAAATTGTTTTAAGTTTTGTCAGCCTAACCCCAAGATCCTCTCACCATTCTGGGCCTATTGTTCTGGTGTCCCCCGCCACTGTCTGTACCTCCACTAATTGCTCATCCGCCAGGTTGGCGTTCAGCGGCTATTCGACTGTCGAGGGCATCACAGCTGAGCCTGATCCTGTCCGTATGCACGCAGTTTCCGGCAGTGGGTCATAGTCAGAAGCAGGAACTTAGGCTGATCTGTTTTTTTTCCTCCTTTCTCCCCCTGCCCCACCCACCTTTCTAACTCTGGTTGTTGCGACCAATAATAGTAACCCTTGTTGAGACGAGATCAGTTAACTTAGCGTAGATCAAAGTTTGCACCTGCACAAATATTGGAAGGTAACTAGTGCAGCCTCTTAGGATGGTTTAGTATATTAGAGGTGCTGTTTAAATGCAAGTTGTTGTTGTTCTGAGTGGTTCAGTGGGAACCGTGTTTGTATAATTTATAACTTTTTTCTGGTTTCCGTTAATAAACTTTCTTGCTTTTAGTTTGCATCTTCTATTTGCTGCCACAAATATCTGAGCGACTCTTATTTTAGGAACCACTAGGAGGAATGCATTATCAAATTAGCAACAGATTGAGAGATTTAAGAAAGTTTCCTAAACCCCCAAGAGAGAGAGAAAGAAAGAAAGAAAGACTTGCATTTCTATAGCGCCTTTCACGATCACCGGACGTCTCAAAGCACTTTACAGCCAATGAATGTACTTTTGAAGTGGAGTCACTGTTCTAATGTAGGAAATGTGGCAGCCAATTTGCACACAGCAAGATCCCACAAACAACAATGTGATAATGACCAGATAATCTGGTTTTTGTTATGTTGGTTGAGGGATAACTATTGGCCAGGACATCGGGGATAACTCCCCTGCTCTTCTTCGAAATAGTGGCGTGGGAACTTTTACATCCACCTGAGAGAGCAGACAGGCCTCGGTTTAACATCTCATCTGAAAGACGGCACCTCTGACAGTGCAGCACTCCCTCAGCACTGCACTGGAGTGTCAGCCTAGCTTCATGTGCTCAAGTTCCTGGAGTGGGACTTGAACCCACAACCTTCTGACTCAGAGGTGAGTGTGCTACCCACTGAGCCACAGCTGACACTAATGTAAGAAACGTGGCAGCCAATTTGCACACAGCAAGGTTCCATGAACAGCAATGACCAGATAATGGCCCAGAAATTCGGGTTGGGGGCTTCCCGCGGGTGCAAGCCCCCGACCTGCACTTACCTAGCGCACCGGCCGTTGAGCTGTGGGCCCACGTGGGATTCCGATCCTGGGCCTCCTCCAACTGCTGGCACGCAGTGCTTGCGTATCCCAGGGGCGCAGTTAGTTCGATGTGACCCCTGGGATCACGTGGGCTATGGAGAACCAATGGTAGCAGGGAATGCTTCATTCATAAGTTTGACAGGAAGAGCTGTCAAACCTATAAATACTATAAACCCCAAAACATCACTAAAACCTCAAATACATTTTTTTTAAATCACATTTTTAAAATAAACTATAAATTACATGAAATAACTATTTTAAACAATAATTTAAATGTTTAAAAAAATTAATTACATTTTCTAACGGGGCTAAAAATAAATTTACCTTTCTTTAAAGTATTTTAAAATAATAAACCTGTGGAAAAAATGTTTTAATTTTAATTAATTCACCACTTACCTTGTTAAAAGCAGGCCTTGCGACTGCTTTTTAAAAGTGTAACTGCTGGAGACTTACCCTCCCGGAGAAACCTGGAAAAAAAAGTAAGTTAAATGCGCACGCGCTGCCTCTCCGGCGCACGCGTTCGACCTCTGAACCCCTTCTTTCAGGGGAACGGAAGTGCCGGTTTCCTGCGCATGCGCAGTGCATGCACGAAACCGGCACTTTCGTTGGGCCTATGCGTGAGTACCCCGTGCGTACTCACCCGTGGAGACCCGAATTTCTGGGCCATTATGTTTCAGTGATGTTGGTTGAGTGATAAATATTGGCCAGGACACCGGGGAGAAATCCCCTGCTCTTCTTCGAAATACGTCTACCTGAGAGAGCAGACGGGGCCTCGGTTTAATGTCTCATCTAAAAGACGGCAGCCCCGACAGTGCAGCACTCCCTCAGCACTGGCACTGGAGTGTCAGCCTGGATTATTTGCTCAGGTCTCTGGGAATTGAACGCACGACCTTCTGACTCGGAGGCGAGAATGCTCCCCTCTGAGCCACGGCTAACACCCAATATAATATAAATTGTAATGTCGGCGAGGTACCACAAAAGTGCTGCCAGACTTGATTGACGGACCTGTGGTTCAGAGGGTATCTTTGTACTGGAAATGGTTTATTACTTTTTAAAAAGAGCGACAGTGTAATCTAAAGCGGATTTATTCTCGTGCAGTGATCCTGTCTAACAAATGCGTTTGCCAGTCCACCTGTTTCTCCCTGAGCAGGTTTCGATCAGATTACCGGCTATCAGAGGTGCTTATCTGTTGTCTGCGTGCTTAGCTTGACCAAATTGTGGATAACAATCTTACTGAGGTGCGGCTAATTGATTTAGAAGGTTAGCAGCTACTTTACCTTGGTACTACAGCTGATGACATTGAACCCCCTCCTCCCAGATACAGCAAATTAAATCTACAGAATATCCAAGTTTGGCTGGGGAGTAGCATGGTTTTGATTAGATTTTATTTACTTTTGCACTTTTGTTTCCGTGCATCTGTGTAGTAAAGCATCTGATGCCTGACCTACCAAATCCTAACTCATCTGGAATGAGACTCCCTCATTCTGGTTCAAAAAGTAGCCGACTTCAATCTGTCTCCCTGAAAGGCGATCACAGCTCTGTTATTTTATTTTTAAGGAGAGAATTAGCGATCTGCTGTCAGTCTTCTTGATCAGAAATCTCAAAATATGCATTTCTCAATGTTGCCCAATTTGTTCTTTGAGCCGTGAGATTCCCTGTTCTAAATTTTTGTCTTGCATGTTGGAGGGCGTCTGGTGGGAGACCTGCTCCCAACACTCTGCCAATGCTGCAGGTTTTTGTTAGGTAAGAGATATGAAACCAAGATGAGTAAATGGTTAAGATACAGAACAGCCATGATCTAATTGAATGGTAGAACAGGCTCAAGGGTTGAATGGCCTACTTCAAGAAGTACTTCATTGGAAGTAAAGCACTTTGGGACGTCCTGAAGTCGTGAAAGGTCCTATATAAATGTGCTTTTTTTTCCTCCTTTAAGTGATTGTTTAGCTGGTTAAGCAGTTTTCAGATGCTCACTTTTAGAGCACCCAAATTAGTAGTAATATGCATTCCTAGGAGTAGGTGCTAAAAATTAACTCTTAATCCACCTTTTTCCTCTCTGTGGATATCATTGCTATAGAATTTCTAAATTCTACTCCTTCCCTTTCCCTGAAGGCACTGACTCATGTTGGATTATAGTTCTGTGGGCATTGACAGCTCTGCAGCACATCACTTAAGTGGCTGTTCTTCATGATTACACCTAGGCACTGAATCTATTTGATCACAGCTAGGACCAGTCCTGTCATCTGAAGTCCATAAATGTACACTTTCCAGCAGGATAGCAATTGGGAGTGGGAACTAACCCCAACAGCTACTCAAATTTAAATAGAATGGAAATAGAAAGGTGTCCCGAAGCGCTCCACGGAAGTATAATCAGACAGAAATGGGCGCCAATCCAAAAAAAAGGATTTAATAAGAGGGACAGCCAAAAGCTTGGTAACTGAGGTGGGTATTAAAGGACAAGAGGGAGTGGAGTGGTTTTAGGAGGCAATTTCACAGTGAGGGGTCTGGACGGCTGAAGCCATAGCCGCCAATGGTGGGGCAAAAGGAATGGGGAATGCACAATAGGCCAGAGACAGAGGAATGGAGAGATGAGAGCTGAGGTGGGGGAGGGGGGGTGCAGAGGTGGTAGGGCTTGAGGAGGGGCAAGGCCCTGAAGGGCTTTAAATGCGATGAAATGTATTTTAAATTGGAGGCACTGGGGCACCAGGAGCTAATGTACGTCAGCAAGGACAGGAGTGCTGGGCCAGTGGGTTAGGTGAGGGTTAGGAGACCAGATTGGAGAGATTCAGACAGTTGCAGGAAAGATGAGCACAGATTTGTGAGGGGGCAATATGTCCAAGGACTTTGAAGAAAGGAAGAGTGGGGCAGTAGTTTGCAAGGGCAGAGGGGTCGAGTGTGGTTTTTTGGGGGGAGATGAGGTGATAATGGCGGTTTTAAAAAGGAGAAGGACAGTACCTGAGGAGAGGGAACTATTTACAATGACAGCCAGCATGGGGATCAGGAAGTGAAATTGGGTGGGAATGGAGTCAAGGGAGCAGAAGGTGAGAGTCATGGTCAATTTGAGCTCGGTGAGGGCATGATGGGAGAGAAACTAGAGGGAGACTGGGTACAGGGCTAGGGCAGGAGGGAGCAAGATGGTGGGGGAGGTTTGGCTTGGGGGCAAGAGGAAGGGGCAGAGGCAGCTCAAAGGATGTTCTCAATCTTAGTGACAAAGATGTCCATGAGCTCCTCGCACTTGTTGGAGGTGATCGTAGCGAGGGCAGAGGAGATGGGGTTTAAGGAGACTGTTGGTAGTGGAGAGGAGAAGTCAGGGGTTATATTTGCTCTCCAGACTGATAGTAGAGTGGTAGGCAGCCAGGTCTGGTGATGGATGGATGGATGGCTTAAACCAGTGTCAGATACACTCAAGTCTGTCCCCTTTGGCTCAAAGGAGTGAAAGTGGGGGGCATACCAGGATGGGAGTAAATGAGGCTCCATAGTGCATAATGTGATCCAGCCAGATCCAGTGATGGATGGCTAAGCCAATTGTGCAGCAGCACCATGTTTCAAATTTTCTTTTGGGGGTGCGGGGGAACCACTGAGGCCAATTGCAATGCCCCCTACCCATCACGCTGGATGAGATCAGCTAGTGGTTAAACCTAGGTTGTTTGTTGCCTGTATGGCTCAGAACCACATTGGATGATGCATTTATTTACTAGATCAAGGAAGAAACCTTGTACACTGAAATTTCACAGTGTAAATAGTTAACAGCTCCAGTGTTTCTTGTGCCATCTTGATTTGTCTGTGTGTAACAAAGTCAATTCTGTTAACTTATTGCTGTGTTTTAAGTTTAAGAAAGCATAAATGTTTTGACTACTTTCACCATAAAAACAAAGGACAAGTTTTTTTTAATGTGAGGCTGTTTGGGAAAAATTGTATTCATTAGTCTTAATTAGATGGGTAATTGCTGCGTGCGTTTCTGATTCCCTACTGACCTCTGACTCTGTTCTCCACAGGCACACCACTCCTGGTGCGGAGAAGCAGTGACCCAGCACTGGCCCCACCTGCTCTCTTCCAACCAGTTACATCTCAATCTAATGACCCCCCTAACAGGAACATGATCGTGAAGCCTGTCATAGCGGTAAGCCATGGCTTAGTGGGTGGCAGGGCGGGGCGGGGGGGGGGGATGGGTGGAGATGCATGGTATCAACTCTAAGATGTAATTATATTTAGGATGCTAAGCACTTTAGGATCCATTTAACCTTTAGTGTCCAGGACTTAATAGAGACCATACAGGTAGGCAGCACTATTGAGACTGATGTCTGCAACCCTCTTGAGCACAGCAGGAACATTTCTGCATGAGATGCCTCGTTTGCTTATGGAATTGCTTGAATTGTTGAGTATTTACATTTCTCTATGTGTACTTTGTGCTGCCACAACCGTTCGTAAGGTGCTTTTTCCCCACTTCATCGTTTCACTCAGTGTTAATGCAGGAGCGTTCTAAAAGCTGGAAAAGAACTTTGCTGCTTCTGAGTTATCTGGTAGCCTTTGACCACTTAATATACATCTCAACCAGTAGTGGTTTCCTGACTGGAGCATGCTGCATACGCAAGGGCTTTTAAACTAAATCTGGCGTTTAATCAGACCTGCTCAGTTGGCCGGCCTTGTGCGTTGCGCTCCACTACTTGCGCTTTCCCTTTTGCCTCCCCTTATCTATAGGACCATTGCAGGCTAATTCAGGATGAAACACTGTCTTCTCTTAACTCTACAGAATTGGCCTCCTCCAAATGGCCTATGGCAGAGTGGAGGCAAGGGATGATGATGCAGATGATTCGTCTTCATCAATTTTGAAGAAAATTGCTTCACTTTTTAGTTTTTTAAAAATCTGGTGATTGAGCCTAAAAAAGGCGACGGGGGCAATTTTAACCTAACCCGCCCATCTGGAAACTGACTAGATCGGATTTTACACCCTGCCCAATATTACTCTCCATTAAAGTCATTGGAGAGCAATATTTCACGGGGTATAAAAGCGGCGTTTCACCCTGTCCCGGGGGATTCCTGCCCAATAAGTTAAGTTGAAATTCCCGTAGAATTCACTGCCTGAAAGGGTGGTGGAGGCAGATTCAATCGTGACTTTCAAAAGGGAATTGGATAAGTACCTGAAGGGAAAAAATTTGCAGGACTACGGGGAAAGGGTGGGGGAGTGGGACTAGCTGAAGTGCTCTTGCAGAGAGCCAGCACGGGCTCGACAGGCCAGATGGCCTCCTTCTGTGCTGTAACTATTCTATGATAAATTACTCAAACTGAGTCATAGTCATATAGTCATAACGGCACAGGAGGAGGCCATTCAGCCCATCGAGTCCGTGCCGGCTCTCTGTAGAGCAATCCAGTCAGTCTGTCATTACTTAATGTTATGTCATGATGCAAGCACGCTGATGCACTAAAGCTGGGTCAGCACATTTAATGAGCCAACAGGTGGAAGTTGACTTGGTACTAGATGAGGAGACCCATACTAAAACGTTCACTGATCCTGTTGATCATGATCATGTGGAGGCTGGTAAGTTTTATATTTGCCAGTATTGCTGACTGCACAAGACTGCTTTAGAAGTGATGGCGCTGAAGGAAAGGGAAGTGCCTTATGTATCCTAATGATTGTCAGCATTCCCAAAGCCTCTCCACCACCTACAAGGCACAAGTCAGGAGTGTGATGGAATACACGCCACTTGCTGCAGCTGCGCCCATCCAGGCAACACTCAAGAAGATCGACACTAATCCAGGACAAAGCTGTCTATTTGATCGGTAGCCCATCCACCACCTTAAACAGCCACTCCCTCCACCACCGGCGCACCTCTGTCTGCAGTGTGTACCATCTACAGGATGCACTGCAGCAACTCGCCAAGGCTTCTTCAGCAGCACCTCCCAAACCTGTGGCCTCCACCACCCAGAAGGACAAGGGCAGCAGGTGCATGGGAACACCATCATCTCCAAGTCGCACACCATCCCAACTTGGACATAATTCGGCGTTCCTTCATCGTCGCTGGGTCTGGATCCTGGAACTCCCTCCCTAACAGCACTGTGGGAGCACCTTTATCACACGGACTGCAGCGGTTCAAGAAGGCGGCCCACCATCACCATCTCGGGCAGTGAGGGATGGGCAATAAATGCCGGCCTTGCGAGCAATGCCCACATCCCAAGAATTATTTATTTTTTAATTGCTGGATTAATTAGCTATAATATTAATCTATGTATTTTGTTTATTTCTTTTGGGATTTGGTGGAAGTGATAGCAGCGACTAAATATTGATTGCAATTGAGGGACCACAATAAATCTGATGAGAATGAGTGTTCAGACTCTTTGAGGTTTGTCTTTTAAAGGGCTAAACTTTTAGTGATTTGTTACTGCCCGTATCCTAACTTGCACCAAGTCCCGTCCACCCATCATCCTTGCGCTCGCTGACCTACATTGGCTGCCGGTATGGGAACGCCTCGATTTTAAAATTATCATCCTTGTTTTTAAAACTCTCCATGGCTTTGCCTTTCCCTGTCTCTGTAACCTCCTCCAACCCGACAACCGTTCCTCCAATTCTGGCATCTTGCACACCCCAGATTTTCATTGCTCCGCCATTTGCAGCCGTGTATTCAGCTGACTAATCCCTAAGCTCGGAATCCCCTCTCTGTATCGCCACCTCTCTCCTCCTTTAAGTCGTTATTTAAAATCTACGTCTTTGACAAAGCTTGTGCTCACCTGTCCTATTCTCGCCTTATGTCAATTTTGTTTAATAACTTTCCTTGTCTTGTACCACTCCTGTGAAGCGCCTTGGGAGGTTTTACTATGTTAAAGTCACTATATAAATGCAAGTTGTTGTTTCACTAAAACCTGAAATTTGCATTTATGCAGGCAACTGAGTTGACACAGACCTTCCCTTTTGTTCTTACCTCCCCTCCCCCTTTCTCTGCCCCTGCACTTGCCTACAAACCTGTTCCATCTCCAGCTTTTTCCAGTTCTGACGAAGGGTCATCGACCTGAAACTTGAACTCTGTTTCTCTCTTCACAGATGCTGCCTGACCTGCTGAGTATTTCCAGCATTTCCTGTTTTTATTTCAGATTTCCGCAGTATTTTGCTTTTGTATTGTGGTTGATGCTCCACTAGATAATTATGGCAAGTGATTTGTTAATGTGTAACATCCAACAACGAATGGAATGTTGGCCTTTATCTCAAGGCAGCTGGAATACAAAGGGTAGAAATTGATGCTTCAGTTGTACCGAGCTCTGGTCAGACCCCACCTGGAGCACTGTGTTCAATTCTGGGTACCGCACCTCAGGAAGGATAGATTGGCCTTGGAGGGGGTGCAGGGCACATTCACCAGAATGATTCCAGGGCTTAAAGGGTTAAATTCTGAGGTCAGGTTGCATAAACTTTACTTGTATTCCCTTGAATATAGACGATTGAGAGGTGATCTGATTGAGGTGTTTAGACGGTTAAAAGGATTTGATAGGCTAAATAGAGAGAAATTATTTCCTCTGATGGGGGAATCAAGGGGACAGAATCTTAAAATTAGAGCTAGGCCACTTAGGAGGGAAATCAAAAAGCACTTCATCCACACAAAAGGTAGTAGAAATCTGGAATTCTATCACTCAAAAGGATGTGGCTGCAGGGACAATTACAGCTTTCAGGACTGAGAGTGATAGATTTTTGTTGGGTACGGTTATCAAGGGGCAAGGTGGGTAAATGGAGTTAAGCTACAGATCAGCCATGATCTGATTGAATGGCAGAGCAGGCTCGAGAGGGGTTGAATGGCCTACTCCTGTTCCTATGGCCCTACAACAGAAATTATTTTCAACTGACTGCGTCTTCCCCAGCTTCCCCCCCCCCCCCCCTTCCCCCTCCCATACCAGCAGTGTTGATAATCTGCCTCTCCCTTCCTGCTGTAGGATTAGCTATAAACTGTAGCAGCTGGTTTTACGGTCAGCAAGTGCTGTATTATTAACTAGCGCTGTTTAAAATCAGAACTTGATCTGAAGTGCCAGTGCATGGCATGAAACCGATCAGTTGCTGACTCTAAGACCGACAGACTCGACACTTGCTCTGCTCACCAGTTATCACTTCAGAATTGAGAATATAAGTTAGTATTCAATAAGCATAGTGACACCGATTGCAAGACCAGCTGATCACTCTTAACAGCTGGTCATACAGACTCAACACAAGATCTGCTGGTCGGCACTGCTTAAGGTTAAGAGTTTGAATTGAAGCGTCAGTTAAGGGAGAAACTGGCTGGGATTGACCTGGAGCTGTTCCTTTCAGAGGAGGTCTATTTACAGGGTATGAGCTGTCGCTCAGTGGGCCATGTTTTCGCCTCTGCCTCAGTAGATTGTGGGTTCAAGTCCCCCACTCCAGATACTTGAGCACAAAATCTTCGCTGACACTCCAGGCCAGTACCGTCAGAGTACCCCGTCTTTCAGATGAGATGTTAAACCCGAGGCCCCGTCTCCTCTCGGGTGCACGTATAAGATCCCACGGCACTATTTGAAGAAGAGATGTGGAGTTCTCCCTGGTGTCCTGACCAATATTTATCCCTCAACATCACTTTTAAAAGAAACAGATTATCTGGTCATTTATCACGTTGCTGTTTATGGAACCTTGCTGTGTGCAAATTGGCTGCCGCATTTCCTACATTGCAACGCTAATTACACTTCAAAAGTATTTTATTGACTGTAAAGTGCTTTGGAACGTCCTGAGGTTGTGAAAAGTGCTACATTAATGCAAGTCTTTCTTTCCTTTTATTCTCTAGCAGAAGGACAATTGCCCTTCCTACCAACACCATCAAGACTCCCACGGACTTGAGTCTGTTATTAAGTGGATTGAAACCCTTCTCTTAGGCATCCACTGATGTCCTTCTTGCTGGGAGGTACAAACAATTCCAGCCCTGCTAACTTAGTCCACTTCCCCCCACCCCCCAATCCCCCAGGATGATGGTTAAACCATGCCCTGGTGCCTTGGCCCGCATCTCAAATTGAGCAGAAAATATGATCAAAGCAGTGTCTTCCCACTACAGCATATGGGCCTGAGTGCTTCAATGCTGGCTCAATATTGCTAATTTTTTCAAGAAACTATTTAGTACATATTACATCAAATACAGTAATTGACAGTGAATTTAAGATACTATTTGAATCTCGAGTGTTCTATTGATCACAAACCACTTTAGCTTTATCCTTGGGAATTATGGCATTGTTAGCTATACTTGATTTGAATTTAGCTTCAAACATACTGCCAGCCATTTATTATCCTTTATATATTAATATATGTAAAAATTCTCTCATTTGTGGTAATTTGCTTGCTGATAAATTTGTAGCTATGACATGACAAAATGGCATATCCAACTTTTTGGGCATCTTAAAAGGGTGGGATACCCTTTTGATTTTCTCCAAACTGTAAAATGCACTTAATGGAATACAAATTTTCTAGTCACTGTGTTGTGATGTTGTAGATATGTTTATGAAGATTTGTTCTGTTTGGTGTATCTTGCAAAATCTCCTTTTTAAAATTATTTTTATGATTTTGCTATTTACATTGAACAGAGGTAATCTTTACAAACACCTATATAATGTCATTACACACAGTGACTAGGGAAATTCTTAACCTCCATTTGTCATACTTAGCACACGTGTACTTATACAAGTAAAAATCTTGCATACAGTCATTGCACAAATGTGTGGTTCTTGCATTATTAAGTCTGTCCACAGTAGGAAGGGAACGGGTGCCACACTTTTCTTATTGGCTCAAATAAACAAGCCTACTGATTGGCTGAAATGGAGATTGGCAAAGTTCCCATTGATACCTCACCACTTGAAAGGGTTGCAGTTTTCACCAATCATATCACTGCATTTAAGTTTTCCAAAACTGCTGTTTCTATTTATGAATATATACAGCCATAAAGATATATTTGATAACACTTAAAGATTAACTCTGGGGGAGTGAGGGGTAAACACTTGGGGGGCTAAATTCAGTTGATTTGCGCCTCCCGTTAGCGCCCTAAGAGGGGTGCAAATCAACTAGCGCCTGGGCATGGCGCCGCTAACGCCTCCCGCGAAAGTCATCGCCGTGCGCAGTGCCCCACTCGCGCCCCGGCTATAATATTGGGTGACGCCCCCTGACTTACCGCCGAATGCTATGTCCGCCGGGGTCAGGGGTGCCTACCTGCGGCCGGGGCGGCGCTAGTTAAAGGGGAGGTGGTGGGTGGCCATTTTTGTTGCTGGCCGCCTGCCAGCACCTGCCTCCGTTGCTGTCCCCGGGCCCTGTGAAGCCCCCCTCTTGCATGCTGGACTCATTTGCCGGCACTCCCGATCCCTGGTGGCCCAGCTGGGCGCCAGGACGCGCTGCGCCAGGCCCCTCCCCTTTAAGAAGGGGAGGAAGGCCTGCAGTACCGTGGCACATTGCGCTGCGATATTGGCTCGCACACCCTAGCTTCCAGTAGTGCCCCTCCTCCCTCTCAGGGCGCTACCTGGGAAAATCGGCCGCGGGGGCGCTAACTTTTTCGGGGCACTAAAATTAGCACCCCGGCGAAGGTAGCTGTTAAGTATGTGTATTGTATTGAACAATTAACACAAAGACTTAAACGTATAACTCAAACAGGTCTTTACTGGTTGGAGGTAGGGACTATACGTAGGTCTTTACTTCATGCCCACAAGCGGGAACTGAGGGGAGATCAGTACCCACAGTACTATTTATACCCCTATGGCCAGGAGTGGTACTGCGTATCACTACGCCCTACAAGTAGTGCAGTCCTGTCCATAGGTTCAAAGTAGCACACATATTACATACACAACATTCCTCCCTTCCTAGCTTTACAGTCATCTCCCCATTTAACATAACGTAATAACATATATACATATATAACTTCAGGTTTACATAACAGAATAACATAGATACATAGATAACTTCATGTCAAAACAGATCACAGATCAGTCTCTGCGGAAAACAGTTCACAGATTCAATCTCTGTGGTGTAGTCGGTTCACGTTGCTGGAGTGACTCATTCAATAGTCCTTCCATGGATTTAACAGTTTGAACTTCCGAACTGAATTGGCTCCGTTCGGAGGGACCACGTGTGTGATCTGGTAGAGGTAATAATGGTTCAGATGGGTCATCTTCTGTTTCGACTTTTCCTTTTCTGCTTCTTGGAGACTCTCTGGGCTCCGTCAGCTGCCAGCTGCATGCGCAGTTCCTCCTTCTCTTCCTCCTTTTTCCGTAGTAGAGCCACCTTCTCCCGATGTTCTGTAGACTTTCGGTGCTCCTCCATGATTTCTGTATGGTGGGAGTCGAAGTTACAAGTTGGGCAGGACAGGACATAGTAATATTCGGTGTCGTCCTGATCTAGGCCAGCGAGAGGGTCTTCTATTTCCTCCATACCCAGCTGGGCGTTAGCCAGCTTTTGTTCCAAGTCCAGACATCTTTCCTGAAGAGACTTCTTCATGCGTACCTCTTCATCCAGCTTTTTCTGGGCTTTCAGCAAGTCGTTTACTAATGACCTCATTTGAGATTTTACTACTTCAACTTCTTTTGGAGATTGATTGATCGGACTATTCAATCCCTCTACCGGAGCAGCTGTTTCAGCGGTCTGTTGTTCTACGTTGACGTGAGTCAGCGTACTTTTGGCATCCAAGGGCTGCTCTGTTGCAGTCATCTCAGTCTGTGTTGCCACCTCAGCTCTTCCAATAACCTTTGAGAGCTCCGAACCCCTTTCGTTTGAATATTGAAGTTCGTGTTCAAGTTTTTCCCATTTCAGAGTCCTGTCCTTCAGCATATGCAGGAGTTGGCTGACCGTTAACTCCTCTGACATCAGACGTTTTGTGTGCTCCTGCTCCATTTTCTCCATCAGCTGCTTCTGTTGTCTTTCCAGATTCTCCAACTCTATATCAAAGAACTCTTTCGTTGCATTCAACTCTTGCTCAAAACGGCGAAGCATTTGTTCTAATTGCTGTTGTAGTTTGAAATGGAGTTGAGTTCGAGCCCGGTGTCCCTCAGAAATGGGCACATCAGTAGACTTGCCAGACTCAGAATCCACAGTTAAACTATGTTGTTGTTGCTCAGTGGAATTCTGTGCTGAAACTTTGTCTTTTGCACCTGAGTTGGGCTTACCATCATCCGTTCCAGAGTCTGGGCCGACTATCTTCACCGAGTTCTCACTCGTTATTGTTTGTAGGAAATGCCAGTCCATATTCATTTTCCTAATCCACTCCCGTCCTAGTAGTGGAGGACCTCCTTCAGATATCACATATAAGTCCATTATTTGACTGTCTTCGCCCTTGTGGACCACTGCAACCTCTATTTTCCCGATGGGGTACACTCTTTGCCCCGTGTATGTTTTCAATATAATCCCCGTATCCTGTAGGGGAATATGTTGGAATAACTTTCCGTAATCTTTCTTATTTATGACCGTCAATGCCGATCCAGTGTCCAATTCCAGTTTTACTTGGACTCCTTCTATCTGAAGAGTGACCCAAATTGTCTGGAGGTCTGCACCCTTACCAGCGTTGAGTACTCTTAAGCTAGCCAGTTCATTACAGCTTAAGCTAGCCAGTTCATTACTGCTAGCGTCTGAATCGGACTCCTGTTCGGTCACCTTGTGTACCTTTGCGTATTTTCCTTGCGGTGACTTCTTGTTGCTGGTCTTCTTCCCTGACCTGCATACTCTAGCTATATGTCCAAGCCTACCACAAGTTCTACATTCTTGGTTTTTAAACCAACACTGGTTCTGATCATGCGTTGTCTTTCCACAACGATAACATTTGCCAGAACTCACACCCAATTTGTGTGCACTGAGCTCCGGTGACCGTAGCTGCATTACTGCCGTGCCTCTCGCTGCGGCTTCGTGTGCTGCTGCCATAGTGACCGCCTTCTCAAGCGTCAGCTCATTCTCCTCGAGCAGTCGCTTTTGTGTATCCTGTTTAAATAAACCACACACAAATTTGTCTCGAAGTGCCTCTGTCAGTCCCGTTCCAAACTGGCAATATTTCGCTAATTTACGCAATTCCAGCAAATAATCAGCATTGCTTTCATGCTGTAGCTGCCTTCTGTCGTAAAATTTAAATCGTTCCGCTAGCATCAGCGGCGTGGGGTTTAGATGATCTTTCAGGACAGTAACAATCTCATCGAACGTCTTATCCGCCGGTTCATCTGGTGATAACAGGTGTTTCAATTGCCCGTATGTCTTCGCACCCATTAAATTTAATAATGTTAGAGCTTTATCTTGGTCATGAATTTTATTGGCCTTACAATAATTTTTTACTCTTTCAACATATATGGCCCAATCTTCGAGGTCACTATCAAAGGTGCTAATATTCCCGTGTTTAGGCATTGTAGATTTGCAATTTCTCAGATTTTATTTTGTTTACTTGTTATCAAAGATGGCGGCTTCCCGCTCTTGCCGTCGTCCTCCGCCCACAAAATGGCGGTTTTCCCGCGCTTGGCGGTCTTCACCCGTCCCCCGACGCCGTCTCCCTTCAGCCCCCGAGTGCGGCCCTTATCTTCGCCGCGATCGCCCGAGTGCGGCCCTTATCTTTGGTTCCGATCGCTGGCCCGCGCTGCGCCTCGCACTTGAAGCGGCTCCCGGCCTCTGGCTCACCCGCTCGCGCGTTTCACCGCGGCTCTTGCTCGCTCCCTCCCAGGCTCTGGCTTACCCGCTCGCGCGTTTCACCGCGGCTCTTATCAGGGATTGCGATCGCCCTTATCTTCTCCAACTTCCCCAGCCCTGTCTTTGCAGCCAACACTGCACGGCTTACCCCACCACCTAGGTTGAACAAGGAAACTGCAGAAAGACTTCTGTCAGTCGCTGGAAGCTGTCAGGATGTTTGCTGCACTCCAGTGCTCAGTCACTGATGGAGGCTTCAGAGTCCTAAAGCCTGTCGCTTCTAGTGGGGTGGTGATGTTTGAAACCTCTCTTCAACTGCCGCAGGGTAAGAACCTGACTCGTCGCCAGTGTTAAGTATGTGTATTGTATTGAACAATTAACACAAAGACTTAAACGTATAACTCAAACAGGTCTTTACTGGTTGGAGGTAGGGACTATACGTAGGTCTTTACTTCATGCCCACAGGCGGGAACTGAGGGGAGATCAGTACCCACAGTACTATTTATACCCCTATGGCCAGGAGTGGTACTGCGTATCACTACGCCCTACAAGTAGTGCAGTCCTGTCCATAGGTTCAAAGTAGCACACATATTACATACACAACAGTAGCTACCCAATTTTTACCCTTTGGTTTACTCCTAAATCAGCCAATTCCATGCAGAAAATGGCTCCAAGAAGTTTCCTTCAAAAAGGTCTAACTCTTCTCTGAAATTAAGGCTTGAGTTCTGCATTCCCTCAGATCCACTGTATCCCATCTGAAGGAAACCACTTTCTCCTCCAGCTGATACAGCACTGGGCAGGTTGGCCAGGCCTACAAACAGGAAGTTATGGCATCGATCTGTAAATGGCCAGTCTCTCTCTTGTTTTAAGCTTCTTTGCCTTCCTCCGTTCCCTGCGACAAATGATGCGAGCTGTGCTGTGCTAGATCACTCAGCAAATTAGGTGACATCCAGTCAAATTTTGAGAGAGCTCAGAAATAAAACAAACCCACAGAGAATGGAATGCACTTTCACTACAAATTAAAGAAGGTGGACAGGTGCCCAGCAGAGTGAATCTTGTCTCTGTTCACTTATATTCTTTGTCCATTTCCTTTCCTTTTCTGTTTTCTGTAAGTCATTTTGATATGGCCGCTGAAATGATGTTAGATGTTGGGTCCCATTTAAGTGAATTTTTTAAATGACTTGATTCCAGTGGTTTTAAAGTACTGTTGAGGCCGGTGTGGCAGGATATCTGGCACAGAATGAACAGAGTTGGCGGAAGCCTGAGCACACCATCATGAGGGAGGATTAGCTGCCACTGTTGTTGTGACATCTTTGTAGAGTAGACATTCGGTATATGAAGGCTCGAAGGGCCAAATGGCCTATTCCTGTTCCTATTGATTCCTTATGATTACTAAACCTCTTTCACATATTCCATTAAAAAAAAATCAAATCTTTTATTTTCCTCCTGGCTTCCCAAGTTTGCAAGGAACTCCACCTTCGACATCAAGGATGAGACCCGAAGTCCATATTTTTTCAGGGAACCTTCATAAGAGTACAAGGCCAGAATATAGGTCTGGATGAAGAAGGCCCTTCAGTCCATTTGAATTCTTCTATTCTCAACATCAACTCTGTAGTTTTCCCATAGTAGGTGTCAGCTGTGGCCCAGTGGGTAGCACACTCTCCTCTGAGTCAGAGGATCGTGGGTTTAAGCCTCACTCCAGAGCCTTGACCACAAAATCTCGGCTGACACTCTAGAGCAATACTGAGGGAGTGCTGTACTGTTGGAGATGCTGCCTTTCAGATCAGATATTAAACCAAGCCCCTCTTTTCACTCTCAGATGGACGTTGATGGGAAACTGAGAGCTGCCTTTCATTTTATAAAGCACCTATTAAATATTTTGACTTCAATTATAGTTGAGCCAGTGTTCTGAGATTTTTATTTACAAAATGGACATTTAAAAAAAACTTTCTCGAGATATGGGCGTCGGTGGTGAGGCCAGCATTTATTGCCCATCCCTAGTTGCCCTAGAAAAGGTGGTGGTGAACCACCGCCTTGAACCGCTGCAGTCAGTGTGGTGAAGGTACTCCCACAGTGCTGTTCGGTTGGGATTTCCAGGATTTTGACCCAGTGACGATGAAGGAACGGTGATATATGTCCAAGCCAAGGTGGTATGTGACTTGGAGGTGTTGGTAGTGCCATGCACCTGCTGCCCCGTCCTTCTATGTGGTGAAGGTGCTGTCAAGAAGCCTTGATGATTTGCTGCAGAGCATCCTATAGATAGTATACACTGTAGCCATGGTGCACTGATGATGGATGGAGTGAATGTTCAAGGTGATGTATGGACTCCCGGTCAAACGGGCTATTTTGTCCTGGATGGTGTTGAGCTTCTTGAGTGTTGTTGCAGCTTCACCCATCTAGGTAAGTGGAGAGTATTTTCACTCTGACTGTACCTTGTAGGTGGTGGAGAGGCTTTGGAGAGTCGGGAGATGAGCCATTCGCCGCAGAATACCCAGTCTCTGACCTAGTGGTGACATCAAAGATACAGAGAACATATACCGTAGATTCACCAGGATTATGGCAGGAATGAGGAACTTTTTTAGGAACATCGGTATAAGAGTAGGAATTCAGCCCCGTGAGCCATCATTCAATGAGATCATGGCTGATCTGTAGGAATGATTTGAGCAACAAAAAGTCTACAAGATGATTTAATAGAAGGTTTTAAAATTATGAAGGGTTTTGATAGAGTGAATAGGGAAAGGCTATTTCAGTTGTTGGAGAACCAGCGAAATCGATAAATATTTGTGGTGGAGCAAGTGACGGGGCTTTAGCGAGAGAACAGAGCAGTGGGATTAGATTCGATTACTTCAGGGTTACCAACCCTCCGGTAATTAAAGATTAATCTTCTAGACACTACTGAGAGCAATCTGGGAGAAAAATCATAGGGGTGTTAAAAACTACGTGTTTTTTTTAATTCATTTTCATCGTGCCCTTTTGTTTATTAGTTATAAAAATATTGGAAATGGGAAGAAAGTCTTTTTGACTGACGATCAAGAATCATCCAATCAGAAAATGAAGAGTTTGTTTGCTTTCCAGTTGGCATGGGAAGGTGGTGCTCTGTGAGAATTGACGTGTCAGGTGACCAGTGGGGGAGTGTGTGGGGGGGTGGGGGAGGGGGGCGGTGCGGTTGGAGGCGGAAGCTCAAGTTTTAAAATCTCCAGGAATACATCCAACCAGAGTTGACAACCCTAGATTACTTGAGAAACGAGTCAGTACGGACACGATGGGCTGAATAGCCTCTGTGCTGCAACCTGCTTTGTTTCTATGGAAGCTACAGCTGCTGTTCCTGTTGATTTTTCCTTTGTCCTTTTAGCTTGAGACTTTGTATGCCGAGCGTTAGATGTTCTGACTCAGAAACTCTTTGGTCTGTGTGATATTGGATAGGACTTGCTGCCTCTTATGGTTTAACAAGCAAGGGCAGCCTGCTCAGACGTGGGCTTTGTCGTGAGCCTGTCATAGAATCCTACCGCAGCAAAGGAGGCCATTCGGCCTGTCGTGCCTGTGCCGGCTCTTTGAAAGAACTATCCAATTAGTCCCACTCCCCCGCTCTTTCCCCATAGCCCTGCAAATGTTTCCTTTTTAAGTATTTATCCAATTCCCCTTTGAAAGTTACTATTGAATCTGCTTCCATCACCCTTTCATGCAGTGCATTCCAGATCATAACAACTCACTTAAAAAAATTCTCCTCATCTCCCCCTTGGTTCTTTTGCTAATTATCTTAAATCAATGCCCTTTGGTGATTGACACTTCTGCCAGTGGAAACCATTTCCCCTTATCTACGCTATCAAAACATTTGGAACACCTCTATTAAATCTCCCCCTAACCTTCCTCTGCTCAATCCCAGTTTCTCTAGCCTCTCTACATGACTGAAGTGTACACAACTCTAGCAGACAACCAGTTGTGTGCAGTTAACAACCAGCCAACTGGTAGAAATAATTAATATCGAGCACTTGCATGTTGAGAAAAGGACAATGACTTCTTCAAAGAAACTTGTTCAATGAGGGTGGAAAAAAATCTTTTTTGATCTGAGGTGTGTGAAGCTGCCTGGCCCAGGTATAGTTATGGTGGACATTGACCATTCCCAACAATTGAGCTTCATGTCACAGCGGAAGGATGAAGCTCCATGGAGCGAGAAGCTCAGTTATAAGAAGTCTAAAAAGAGAGGCTTCAGAATTTTGAAACACTGTTATTTTGGTCTCGGGTTTAGTGTGTCAGAGAAAGTTGACTACTTTATTGCTATTTTATCTACTGATTATTGTTTTCCGTTTAATTTGATGTCTTTACAATTAAGTAAAAATTTGTAGTTTAGCCTGAAATACATGTTTCAGTGTGGTGTTTTTCCACCTGTTAGCGGAGATCAGGAGTAGATGGCGGGAATTCCATATGCTTCTGGCATAACCAAGGGAAAAGTGTAGATTCCAGCATTTACTGTTTTTAGTTCAAATTTCCAGTATCTGCAGTATTTTGCTTTTGGAAAAGTGTAGATTGTTAGCTTTAGGCACTCTATGTTCCATTCGCTAAAAGAAAGAAAGACTTGCATATAGGCTCTTTCACAACCTCAGGACGTCCAATAAGAAATAGGAGCAGGAGCAGGAGCATGCCATTCGGCCCCTCGAGCCTGCTCCACCATTTAATGAGATCATGGCTGATCCGATTTTTGCCTCAACTCCATTTTCCTGGCCATTCCCCATCCCTCGATTCCCCTGTTGCTCAAAAATCTGTCTATCTCCACCTTGAATATATTCAATGACTCAGCTTCCACAGCTGTCTGGGGTAAAGAATTCCAAAGATTCACGACCCTCTGAGAGAAGAAATTCCTCCTCATCTCCGTCTTAATTGGGCGATCCCTTATTCTGAGACTATGCTCCCTCATTCTAGATTCCCTGACGAGGGGAAACATCCTCTCAACATCTACCCTGTCCAGCCCCCTCAGAATCTTCTATGTTTCAATAAGATCACCTCTCATTCTTCTAAACTCCAATGAGTATAGGCCCAACCTGCTCAACCTTTCCTCATAAGACAACCCTTCCATCCCAGGAATCAACCTAGTGAACCTTCTCTGAACTGCCTCCAATGCAAGTATATCCCTCCTTAAATAAGGGGACCAAAACTGTAGCAGTACTCTAGGTGTGGTCTCACCAGCGCCCTATACAGTTGTAGCAAGACTTCCCTACTTTTATACTCCATCCCCCTTGAAATAAAAGCCAACATTCCATTTGCCTTCCTAATTGCTTGCTGCACCTGCATGTTAACTTATTGTGTTTCATGTACGAGGACATAAAATCCCTCTGTACCGCCGCATTCTGTAGTCTTTCTCCATTTAAATAATATTTTTCTTTTCTATTCTTCCTACCAAAGTGGATAACTTCACGTTTCCCCACATTATACTCCATCTGCCAAATTCTTGCCCACTCACTTAACCTATCTATATCCCTTTGCAGACTCTATGTCCTCCTCACAACTTGCTTTCCCACCTATCTTTGTGTCGGCCGCAAATTTGGCTACAATACACTCGCTTCCTTCATCCAAGTCATTAATATAGATTGAAAATAGTTGAGGCCCCAGCACTGACCCCTGTGGCACCCCACCAGTTACAGATTGCCATCTTGAAAATGACCCATTTATCCCGACTCGATCCCAAAGCGCTTTACAGCCAATTAAGTACTTTTGAAGTGGAGTCGCTGTTGTAATGTACGAAACGCAGCAGCCAATTTGCACACAGTAAGCTCCCAGAAACAGCAATGTGATAACGACCAGATAATCTGTTTTAGTGATGTTGGTTGAGGGATAAATATAGGCCAGGACATCAAGGCGAACTCCCCTGCTCTTATTTGAAATCGTGTCATGGGATCTTTTACGTACACCCCAGAGGACAGACAGGGCCTTGGTTGATCGTCTCATCTGAAAGACGGCACCTCCGACAGTGCAGCACTCCCTCAGTACTACACTGGAGTGGCAACCTAGATTTTGTGCTGAATTCTCTGAGTGGGACTTGAACCCACAATCTTTTGAACTAGAGACAAGAGTGCTACCCACTGAGCCATTGCTAACATGCCCGCGTTCACTAATCACAGAAGGTTCAGTTTTGGCTCGTAGGAGACAAGGGCCTGCTCGTGAAAGCTGCCTTTCGCAGTGAGCACGAGTAATAAGTGTTGTGAGAAAGTCAGAATCATAACCCCCCACAGCCTTGCACCCCAAAGCATTGAAGGTTGCATCTCCCACTCATTCTCCTGCCGTGTTGCTATAAGATGCATTTTAGGAAGCGTGAAGGACGTATTTGCACTGCCAAGGGTTAATTAAGCATATTAGTAGCAGCACCTCAAATCTGGTAACTCCAAGGGATAGTGGCTTCAGGGTTGCATGGAGAACGGATGAGATTTTCTTTTTGCTGACTAAAGAAGTTCATGTCTGAAGCTTCCAGAAGATGTGTCATGTAGGATTTCACGCTTAAACATATGTTTTAAAAGTGTCAGCGTTCTTCATTTTCATGTGGTGCAACATAATAATAATCTTGTATGAAAATACTGCGGTCGCTAGAAAAGGGATATTTCTTCTGGGTGTTTTTTTGTTTTTGAGAGAACTTTGGTTGGTTCATTTACATGGGCACTGTTTGTGTAAAGGCTGTTGATAAGATTGCAGTGAATGTAGATTTAAAATAAACATGTTTTGTGTCACTGCGGGCCAGTGCCACATTGATAAGCGTCTGTTTATCTCTAGCTGCAGAATTTCTGACCCATCGTTTCCACCACTTCACAGAGCAGCCACAGAGGCAAAGGCACTTAGAGGCAGTTTACGCATTCCTCTGCTCGAGTCTGGTCGGGGATTTCTTGTAAAATATTTTCATTTCTTTCCTGTTGAGCCTGATCCCCACTCCATAGTAAGTTGAGTGGCATTGAATAAACGGTACCAGGATGGGACCAGTGCAAGTGAAATGAATACAGTATAATAAAAGAGGCCCTTGGTTTTCACACAAAATGCTTTTATTTCCATAGTGATTAGCATTCAACCTCATTCTCTGCTCTTAGCCACACACGTTTGCCTGAAAATAACAGCTGCGTGCTACAGACCAGTGTCATGACCACTGGCCCCCATTCCAAAGCAGCCATACTTATTTCCTGAGTCTGCAACCAATTTCCTTTCCGTGAACCTCTCACTTCTCTCCTTTCCAAAGGTTGCTACCTCCTTCCATAATTCATCATTACCATTTTGATCCATTGCTCCTCATGTTTTCTCGAACCCCCCCCTTTCAAAAAAAAAAATTCTTATTCAATAAAATTGATCATTTAGAAAACCATCTGTAAGTGTAGAGGAATAGGTGGGAATTTTATGCAGAGGAATTTTGGAAACCGGTGGGTACTGAAGAAATGACAAGTTGATGCATTTGTGCATCAGATCTGTACACACGCAACCATACGTGGTGTGGGGTGATGTGGGGTGGTGTGGTGTACTTCGGTGAGATCCGTCCATGCCCAACAGCAACAATACTGGATGTGTTTGTGTATTAGACCTGCACATCCAATAGCCCTAACACCGGTGGGGTATCTGCATGTTAGACCTGTATCCATCCAGTATCAAGGCTGTTGCTTGTGTTTTGTACAAGACCTTAACATGTGGCAGCCTTGAGACTAAATGTGTTTAAAAGCTGAACTTGTACGTAAACACATCTGGTATTAGGGTTGTGGATATGCTCAAGACCTGTACACATGAATAGCCAGGATACCTGATATATTTCCGTACATTACCACAGTGATTACACTTCAAAAGTAATTCATTGGCTGTGAATCGCTTTGGGACGTCCTGAGGTCATGGAAGGCACTGTATGAATGGAAGTTCTCTCATTCTTTTGTTCTTTGTTTGCATGCCCAATGCTCAGACCCTGGGCATACTTACGTTTATATCCAATTATTTTAAAACACAAAAAGTTGTCACAGAAATTCATTACCCTGTCCTTACTTTATGTACCAAATGTCGCTGTAATTCATTACTCAGGACAAGAAAATGGGTAAGTAGTGTAGTTTTAAAATCACTTGTTTGACTTTCTAATCTTAAAAATTATTCGCTTCCTCCATCTTTAAACCAATGTTTTGAACATTGTAATTGAAAACTTCTCAATGACTTAGTGATGTAGCCCCAAACTGTGTTGTCGCAGATTCGATCCTTGGTCTGTCTTCAGTTAGCTGATGTTGGGCGAGTGAAATGAGGTGCGGGAAAGAGAGAAACCAGCCAGGCGCACAGTTCTGAGGACAGTGGTGACCCCACTCCCAGGGAAGTGAACATCTGGTGAGGACCAGTACAATAGCAAAATACTGCAGATGCTGGAAATCCAAAATAACAACAGAAAATGCTGGAAAAACTCAGCAGGCCAGGCAACATCCGTGGAGAGAGAAATAGAGTCAACGTTTCAAGTCGAAACCCTTTGTCAAGACTGAAGAAGCACAGGAAATGAAACAAATTAAAAGGCCAGTTTGGGGGCTGGGAGAGAACAAAAGAGAAGTGAAGAGACATTAAGAGGTATTCAAAACGAGACGAGATGGTGATAGGACTAGTGGAGACAGAAGACGGCTCTAGATTAGGTGTGAAATGCGCTGGCAGAATGGGAGACAGCTGCCATGTGGGAGAGAAAAAAAGGGGGGGCGCCAAAACAAAGGTGTGGATAACAAATATAAGTAAAAATGTAATGGGGGCCGAGGTTATGATCTGAAATTGTTGAACTCGATATTGTGTCCGGAAGGCTGTAAAGTGCCTAATCGGAAGATGAGGTGCTGTTCCTCGAGTTTACGCTGAGCTTCCGTGGGGACCAGTGTTGGCTTGCTGGGTAGGTTGAACAACCTGCTGACCTTTAACTGATGAGGTGTCCCCATGAAGGCGCCCACTCAAGTGAGGTACCGTAGGGCTGTTGTTGCCCTTGAAACTGTATCTTGGTTTGAGTTATTATTTTTTGGGGTTGGGGGGGGAGGGTGGCATTTAGTGCCAAGTGATACACATTCTGCTCGGTTGGAGATTTGGTCCTGCATTTGGATCAGTAGTCAGTGCGTCAAGATCAGCAAAAGCCTGGGGCAATTTCAATGTCCATATTTGAGAGTAATATTTCTTATTCTCAATCAGTGGAGACCTATTACATATTAAACAGAAATTGGCAGGGTTTTATAATAAAAATTCAGGAGCATCCATTTTGAATGAGCCTGAACCTTCAGATTAAAAATGGGAAGGAGTAAAAAGACTTGCAATTTAAATTTGGAGCCTGCGGCTTGTTTTAAATGAAGATTTGTTAGTCATTTTATTATAAAATAAGCTCCATTTTTTTTCTTTGTAATCATTCTCACTGTTTGAAAAGGAATTCTGGGCAGTCTTCTGGGGGTGGAAGGTTGGGGTGCAGGGAGGATATTTGAAGTTCATTTTATAGATTAAGGTTATAGGTTAAGAGGCAAATACATTTAGGGCAGGAAAGCTTTGTTCTGTATTAATATTGGCAGCTCTTAGTGAACTGTTTCTGTTTGACATCTGTTTCAAAAGGTAAATGACCCAAAAAATTTTGTGTGTAATTTTGGTTTGCTGCAAATAAAAGTTTGGGAGCATTTAGCCTTACCTTCTGAAACCGTGGCCATATCGATGACTAATGAATGTGGCAAGTTGGTCGCACTCTCGTCGCTGAGTCTGCATTTCCACTGTTACTGTCTGGACTGGGGAGCTAGAGCTCCTCTCTTGCACAGAGACCCAAAGAGAGCAAACTGGCAGGGCCACCTTATCGCCTTTTACACTTCTAAAATCACCTCCCTTATCCTGAAGCAGAATCAGATGCACCATCTCTTTGATTTTTAAATTCTCATCATCGTGTTCAAATCTCTTTATGGTCTCGCCCCTCCCTACCTCCAGCCCTACAACCAATGTTCCCTTCAAATTTTTTTTGGGTGCGCGGCCCCTTTAAGGGGTTGCGCGACCCATTCAATTTTCCACACATGTGCGGCTTTCCCATTGTGAAGCTGGCAAGCGACTTGCGCGGGAGCTTCAGACCGCTGTGCGGCCTAAAGGGAACATTGCCTACAACCCTCCAACATCTTTATGTTCCTCCAATTCTGGCCTTCTGTGCATCCCCTTTCCTTCGCCCCACCATTGGCAGCAGTGCCTTCAGTTGTCTTGACCTGAAATGAGCTTCCGACCACATATCCGTGGCATAACTAAGACCGCCTATTTCCACCTCCGTAGCATGACCCGCCTCCGCCCATGTCCCAGCTCATCCGCTGCTGAGACCCTCAACCATGCCTTTGTTACCTCTAGACTTGACTATTTCATGGCTGGCCTCCCATGTTCTACCCTACGTAAACTTGAGGTCATTCAAAACTCGGCTGCCCGTGTCCTAACTCGCACCAAGTCCCGTTCACCCATCACCCCTGTGCTCGCTGACCTACATTGACTCCCGGTTAAGCAGCGCCTCGATTTCAAAATTCTCATCCTTGTTTTCAGATCCCTCCACAGCCTCGCCGCTGCCTATCTCTGGAATCTCCTTCAGCCCCACAAACCCCCGCGATATCTGTGCTCCTCTAATTCTGCCCTCTTGAGCACCCCTGATTATATTCGCTCAACCATTGGTGGCCGTGCCTTCTGTTGCCTGAGCCCTAAGCTCTGGAATTCCCTGCCTAAACCTCTCTGCCTCTCCGGTCATTATCACATTGCTGTTTCTGGGACCTTGCTGTGCGCAAATTGGCTGCTGTGTTTCCTACATTACAACAGTGACTACACTTCAAAAGTACTCCATTGGCTGTAAAGCACTTTGAGATGTCCAGTGGTCGTGGAAGGTGCTATATAAATGCAAGATTTTTTCCTTTTTCCTTAAAATCGAACTCTCACCTGTCCTAAAGCCTCTTTCTTTTGCTCGTGTCAATTTTTATCACGTTACGCTCCTGTTAGGCACCTTGGGATGTTTTGCTATGTTAAAGGTGCTATATCAATGCAAGTTGTTGTTGTTCATGGGCCTATGATGGTTGTTGATTCCTGGCAAGCAATCCTGGGAGCTGGGTGTGACACCCCTGGACTGTGGTTTCCAGCGAATCCTCCGAGAGCCAAACAGGTCGACAAACACTCTGAAACCGTAACAGCGCCCAGTTAATCTGCTACGAAAGCTTTTAAACATTAGAAAAGAAATCAACTTCTCATCGCATGACGTGTACATGGACTGCAAACCCTGTCCTGCAATGTTTATACTGGGTGAAAATGCAAAACGATACAGGGTGGAATTCTGGAACTTTGCAACACAGAAAGAAGCAATTGTTTAATCCTATTCCCTGCCCTTAATTCGTAGCATTTTACTATTTTTCCCTTTTCAAATATTTATCCATTTCCCCTTTAAGATCTATTGTGGACGCTACTTCCACCACTGTTTCTGTTGTTGTATTCCACATCCTAACAACTCTCTCAATAAAATTTCTCCGAACCTCTCCCTTCATTCTTTTGACCCCATTTCCTAACCTCCCTTTGTTTTTCAGGCCCCATATCCTCTCTGTGACAAAGACCTCATATTTCCACCTCTGCAACATTTCCTGTCTCTGCGCCTACCTTTAGGTGCCAGCCGTCCCTCAGTGGGTAGCTCTCTCGCCTCTGAGTCACAAGGTTGGGGTTCAAGTCCCACTCCAGAGACTTGAGCAAATAATTTAGGCTGACACTCCTGAGGGAGTGAGTGCTGCACTGTCGGAGGTGCCGTCTTTCAGATGAGACGTTAAAAATCGAGGCCCCGTCTGCCCCCTCGGGTGGATGTAAACAATCCGATGAGCACTAGTTCGAAGAAGAGCAGGAAAGTTCTCCCTGGTGTCCTGGCCAATATCTATTGCTCAACCAACATCACTGAAACAGACCATCTGGCCAGTTATTTAATTGCTGTTTGTGGGAGCTTGCTGAGTGAAAATTGTCTGCTGCGTTTCCGACATTACAACAGTGGCTACATTTCAAAAATAAGTGCTTCATTGGCTGTAAAGCACTTTGGGACGTCCTGAGGTCCTGAAAGACGCTATATAAATGCAAGTCTTTCTTTCTTTCAGCCTGCTGTCACCCCTCCCCCAGCTGCTGAAACACATACTTCATCACCTCCATATTCCACCAGTCCAATGCTCCTCTTGCTGCCCTCCCATCCTTCATAAACTCCAGCATGTCCAAAACTGCTGCCCGTATCCTGTACTGCTCACTCATCCTGCGGCCCACCCCCTCCCCCCATCACATTGGCCTACACTATCTCCCTATGCACCAACGGCTGAAATGTAAAATCCTCGACCTTGTCTTCAAATTTCTCCATGGCCTTTCCCCACCTTATCTCTGCACCTTCCTCCTGCCTTGTATTCCCCTCACAGAAACGCTTAATACCTCCGACTCAGCTCCTTCTGCACCTCCCCGCTTCCTTCGGCCCACCATTGCTGGCAGTGCCTTCAGCTGTCTGTGCCCTGCTCTTTGGAATTCCCTCTCAACCTTTGTCACCCTTTCTTAAAAAAAAAACCTTCTGGAAGTCCATCTCTCCGACCAAGCTTCTTGACGCTCCTCCTAATCTCTCCCTTGCCAGATTTGATTTCCATATGCCTTTCTGTGACAGCACCTCGGGCCATTCTTTATATTAAGGTGCTATATAAAGGTATTTTCAGGATGTGGGCATCGCTGCAAGGCTGACATTTATTGCCCATCCCTAGTTGCCCTTGAGAAGGTGGTGGTGAGCCGCCTTCTTGAACCGCTGCAGTCCGTGTGGTGAAGGTATTCCCACAGTGCTGTTAGGGAGGGAGTTCCAGAATTTTGACCCAGCGCCGATGAAGGAATGGTGATATAAGTCCAAGTCAGGATGGTGTGTGACTTGGAGGGGAACTTGGAGGTGGTGGTGTTCCCATGCGCCTGCTGCCCTTGTCCTTCTAGATGGTGGAGGTCGTGGGTTTGGGAGGTGCTGCCAAAAAAGCCGTGGGAAGTTGCTGTTGTGCATCCTGTAGGTAGTACACACTACAGTCAAGGTGCGCTGATGGTGGATGGAGTGGATGTTTAAGGTGGTGGTTGGGCTGTATGTTGTTACTATAGAGGTGTAAAGGTGATAAATTTATGGTCTCTACTTAATGATTCAGCAACCAGTGAAAGTAGTTTTTCCCCAGTATGGTCGTTTTGAATGAGCAACCTTCAGTGACCTGTCCTGCTCCAAAAAATTATTTATTTAAAACCCATCCCTACTGTGGTAGAGTTTCACACTTCAGCTCAGATTATAATTTGGGCTGTGCAGAATCAGATATGAATCCCACTCCTAGTGGTGAATATGTGGAACTCGCTACCACAAGGCAAATAACATAGATGCATTTAAGGGGAAGCTCGGTAAGTACATGAGGGAGAAATTAATATAAGATTATGCTGATAGGATGAGTTGAGGCTAGAATGGAGCATAAACACTGGCATAGAACTGTTGGACTGAATGGGCTGTTTCTGTACTATAAATTTCTATGTAATTCTACATAATACACTCAAGAGTTTTATATTTTTTTTAAAAACCCTTCCCGTACTTTGGCTGAATTCACTGTCCGGGCATCCCGGAACTCTGGGGATGTGGACAAGTTTACTTGCTAATAGAGAGCTTTGTCATGTCCTGTTATATAAAACGTAGGCCTGGTTGCACCTATGATATGAGCATCTCTACCTCCCAGCGCCTGGACTTTTGATTGGCAGACAGAGAAAGAACAGTCTGTAATAAAACTTTGCTTTAAGCAAATTAAAAGACTTTTCCCCCCCCAAAAAAATCACTCCCAGATCCAAAATGGACAATAATAGGTGGATGAGGAAGAAGGGAAGTAGATATTTTGAAAATATTTTTTTTAAATAAGGTTCTGAAGGAGGCTAGGTTAGATGAGGTCGAAAAATAAAGTTATCAAACAGGACAATACAAAATGGTGCCAAGTGATCATCGTTCGCTAACTAACTTGTTTGAGAATAGTACGCAAAGTAATTTCTGTTTCTGTTCTAGGTACAATTACTGTTGGGGTGGATATTAGTAGGACATGTTTATTCTGCCACTCCATTTTTAGATGGGTTGTATTCTCCCTTCAAATTCCAAAATTGCCCTTGATGTTTCCAACCTTCTACCCCTCCCTTAGAAGTGGTTGTGCCTTTGACTTGTGTTAGTGTTGCTCTATGTTGAATGTAACCTGAGGAGTGCTCTTACTTGGCCACGTACATCAGAGCAGGAATTCTCCCACATGCTGAAGTATGAGTTCAATCAAGAGGAGTCCAAATACCCCTTGCAATCAACTGGTGTGTAAGGGAATTCTTTGACGGTTCCTTTATACCTAGTTGCCAAATGGAATCAAATCCAGTGGAATTCTGTTTCATCTCAATATATTGGGATGAATTAAACAGGCGCTTGGAACCAATCCTGACCAGATTCATTCAGGATCAGATTAAGGATTGATAACCAACATTGTATATCTGGGAGTAAGTTCAAATAGAAGGAACCAGACTCTGAAAGGTGTATGGAGGTTTGGCCAGCTACTTTCTTCCTAAATTATTTTGCCTTGAAGGGCTGAATCACAGTGAGCACCAAAATGTTGAGAAATGTACCAAACCTAGGTCAAAAATATCTGAAGTGGGGAACCATAAATCTTGAAGTCTTGAACACTTATCCTCCTTTTGCATTTTTGTGCCCTTCATTTTTTTTCCCTGCAATGCGAGTGATGGAATGTTGGGTATCTCTGCAGCTTAAACTGTACCCAGCATGTTATCCCACTGCACTTTGCTACACCAGCAAAGACATGCCGATCCAGGCCGACTGGAACAACCTACCACCAACCTGTCTCAAATCTAGAGGGCCATTTTGGACCGTCGCTGAGGCCCTTCAGCGATCTCCCCTTAGCCTTGATGACCCGATGGCGAAATGCTTGGAAGAACTGTGACATACGGAATGGATTCCTTATAGAGGACCCCACAGTACAACCTGAAGGATCAAACCTTCCTCGTAAACAGTGGACAACCATCAACCGCCTCAGAACCGGTCATGGTAGATGCTGCCACCTTCTCCATAGATGGAAGATTAAAGCATTCCCATCATGCGACTTTGGAGCTCCTAATCAGACCCTGGAGCACATCATTGAGACTGCCCTCAGAGGAAATTTGCAGGCAGCCTACAAGATATCCACGCTATTACACCGGAAGCTTTAGCTGGGTATCTGACTTAGATATTGACATTTGATTTGCTTTGCTATTACCATACAGAAGAAGAAGAAGAATGTTTTCATACCTAATAATAACAACAACTTGTATTTATATAGCATAAATTAACATAGTAAAACGTGCCACGGTATTTCACTGGAGAGTAAGCAGACATAAATTGACGCTGCCCCCCGCCACCACTCTTCCCGACCCCAAGTAAATATCGGGGCCCATGTCGTCTTGTTGTCAATTCACCAATCAGTCTTTCACTGTTTAAGTGTTCAAAACCTTTCATTATTTGAAAGCCTCCTATTAGATGGCAGTGTCCTCACTTGAAACACTTGGAAACAGACTGTAATCTACTGATCTATCTGATCTGTGTACCCCAACATTACAGGAAACTTTGGTTTATCCGGAGGTTGTATGTCCGGAATACTCGATCTAACGGCAAAAATCAGGAGCCGTTTTCTATAAGCTTTTTTAGTTCTCGTTCTTTTTTTTTTCCCGGTCAGGCACTGCAAGGTCTGTAGCTATAGCAACAGCTTCAGCTAGAGACGCTTGCAGCTGCAGCCGACTCTTTAGAAGCTGTTGCTAAGCAACAGTGTTTGTTGTCAGATACGGAGATGAAAACCTCCGTATGCTTCAACATTAACTTTGTATGTCCGGCAGTTTTGATAGATCGGCAACACGCCGGTCCCGTCAGTGCCGGATATCACAAAGTTTCCTGTATTTACTATATGCACCCATTCAAAAAAAAAAGGTATATTCCAACTGGAGAGTGAAGAGACATTATAGAGGTTCCTACTGAATTGGCACACAATATCGTAAATCACTGAGCATAAACCACTGCTGTGAAGTCAACATGTGATTTAAGTTCCACTACAAAGCAGGAAGGGGCCAGAAAGAAATCGTGATGCTACCTGAAGCACAATCAGACATTGAGTGTTTTCTCTGTTACCTTTTCAACCCTGTTAGATTTATTTCTAGCTGCCGCACGCATTAGAAAACACACCGTGAAATCCAATTTTCCGATGCAGTCACGACCGTTTGCCTGTCCCTTTCAAATCGTCTGCATTTTTCTTTTGTTGGCGTGGTGCGAAACAAAAGAGGAATGAGTCACATTTGATATCTTTATCCTGAGCGAGCATGCAGTCACGCCAATGTCGCGGCAGTGAATGCTGTCATGGTTAAATTTAAACTACTTTTAGATGCGCTTATCTGAGGAGCAGCGGAGATAATGGGGGCAAACAGAGAGAGATTGGAATGAGCTGCCTCCAGGCTGGAAGGACAACATCTATATGGAGCCTGCCCTAGGGCTCAGAGTGCACACTCAGGAAGTGACATATTAACGATGAGCTTTTCTGCAGAATTCAAGGGCGGGATGGGGATAAGGCACGATAAACTGTGAGCTTTCATTAGTTTAAAAAAAACAATGCACAACTTGTGTTTCTGATCAACGCAGCATTGTATCTGGGTCAGTTCCCCCCAGCTGCACATTTCAGGGTTCAATAAGAAATACTTACAAGTGATATTCAGCTGTGTGTGAAGTACCCGTATGCTTAGTTCTCTGTTTCTAAGTTGGAGTTTGCAAGACTCACCGAGTGTAGATTGAGTCTCAAGTGGATACTACATTTTCCTCAGATGTCTCTTGCAAACTTTTACCTGGTGGTGGGCTCAGCACTTCTCTTTGGTGTTTTGTTGGGGGGGGGGGTGTTCATGGAGGAATAACTAATTCCCTCTTGCCCCCTCCTTGTGGTTAGTAACCTCTATCAAAGGATTAAATTGCTTATGGAACACACATTGTACAAAACAGTAGCTTTTTTTTATGAATAAGTGGCTTTGATGGGTTGAAAGGTCTTTTCTCATTCCATGTTTTATGTCATTGGCAATTTCTTGCTTGCTATGCTAGCAAGAAATTCCTGAGGAGATAAAGGCCTTTAACAAAATTTAGGGGTCAGCGGTTAATAATTACTAGTAGTGTTTGCTCTTTTTGTCAATTAACAGTGCACAAGGCCATTTCCAACACAGTAGCATAGTACAGAAGGGTTTACAGGACTCTGTCTCCCATTTCTACAACATCTTCAGACTCCTTTCTTTTTCCCCCCCTTCTCCATAAATCTATGACTGCTCTATTTTCTTAGGCCAGGGACGTCAAGACCATCAAAGCCAATCCCATTCTCCTCTTCCATCCATAAAACTGACAGCCTTTTAACTTGATCTGTTGGGAGTCCTGCTGTCGGCAAATGGAATCTTAAGTCATGTTTAGATGACCTGAAGAGTTTCACTTCAGTGCGATTTACACAGGATTAAGTCCCCCGAAGTAAATTCTCAACCGTATTTTACACAAGGTCCTTTAGCAAGGAAAACAACCCATTTTGATAGAAGTGAAAGTGCCATTCTTGTATATTTAAAAAGTATTAAGACGCATTTTTTTTTTTTAAAAGCAAATTGTACAACATACTTTTCTTGAAATAATGGGGACCCTTTTTAAAAAAATATATTTTTTCTTTTTTAATTGGCAAAAGAACCAGAGGGAAGATGGGGAGAAATCTTTTTACGCAGGGAGCTAAGATCTGGAAAACACTGTCTGAAAGGGTGGTGGAAGCAGATTCACAAGGATCAATACGTGAAGGGGAAGAAATGCAGGGCAGGGGAAACATAGAAACATCGAAGATAGGAGCAGGAGTCGGCCATTCGGCCCCTCGAGCCTGCTCCGCCATTCATAGAAACATCGAAGATAGGAGCAGGAGTCGGCCATTCGGCCCCTCGAGCCTGCTCCGCCATTCATAGAAACATCGAAGATAGGAGCAGGAGTCGGCCATTCGGCCCCTCGAGCCTGCTCCGCCATTCATAGAAACATCGAAGATAGGAGCAGGAGTCGGCCATTCGGCCCCTCGAGCCTGCTCCGCCATTCATAGAAACATCGAAGATAGGAGCAGGAGTCGGCCATTCGGCCCCTCGAGCCTGCTCCGCCATTCATAGAAACATCGAAGATAGGAGCAGGAGTAGGCCATTCGGCCCCTCGAGCCTGCTCCGCCATTCATAGAAACATCGAAGATAGGAGCAGGAGTAGGCCATTCGGCCCCTCGAGCCTGCTCCGCCATTCATAGAAACATCGAAGATAGGAGCAGGAGTCGGCCATTCGGCCCCTCGAGCCTGCTCCGCCATTCATAGAAACATCGAAGATAGGAGCAGGAGTAGGCCATTCGGCCCCTCGAGCCTGCTCCGCCATTCATAGAAACATCGAAGATAGGAGCAGGAGTAGGCCATTCGGCCCCTCGAGCCTGCTCCGCCATTCATAGAAACATCGAAGATAGGAGCAGGAGTAGGCCATTCGGCCCCTTGAGTCCGCTCCGCCATTCAATGAGATCATGGCTGATCATCCAAATTCAGTACCCTGTCCCTGCTGTCTCTCCATATCCCTTGATCCCTTTAGCCTTAAGAAATATATCCAACTCCTTCTTGAATATATTTAATTAATTGGCCTCAACTGCCTTCTGTGGTAGAGAATTCCACAGGTTCATCACTCTCTGGGTGAAGAAATTGCTCCTTATCTCTGTCCTAAATGGCTTACCTCCTATCTTTAGACTGTGACCCCTGGTTCTGGACTCCCCCACCATCGGGAACATCCTTCCTGCATCTAGTCTGTCTAGTCCTGTTAGAATTTTATAAGTTTCAATGAGATCCCCTCTCATTCTTCTAAACTCCAGCGAATATAAGCCCAGTCGACCCAATCTCTCCTCATACGTCATTCCTGTCATCCCAGGTATCAGTCTGGTGAATCTTCGCTGCACTCCCTCCATGGCAGGAATATCCTTCCTCAGATAAGGCGACCAAAATGGGACTAATTGCATAGCTCTTTCAAAGACCTGCGGCACAGGTATGTTGGGCCAAATGGCCTCCATCTGTGCTGCATCATTCTGTGATTCTTAAATTTATTAGCGATTTGTATCATTTTCTCTTGTTCTGCATTCTAATTAGTTTTTGCTCATCATTCGCCGAAACTGTTTTAAGGGTATCCTGATAACAGTTGAAAGATGTCTGCCGAAGTGCATTGACTGCTCTTGTTCCCAGCTTTGGGTGAAACCAACACTGTTTTGAAGCGTAGCCTGATGTTTCAACTCTGGAGGTGCCACAACAGGACTGATTTAAGGTCATTTGAATTTTGGTGGTTTGTTAAGAGGAAGGGCGCAAAGAAAGTGATATTTTTCTTGCTTTTTGAGTCACTGATGGTATATGATCAGGTAGTGAAAGAAAGAGCTTGCATTTATATAGCACCATACATGACCACAGGATGTTCCAAAGCACTTTACATACAATGGAGTACTTTGTGAAGTCTAGTCACTGTTGCAATGTAGAAAACACGGCTGCCAAATTGTGCACAGCACGGTCCCACAAATCGCATTGTGATAAAGACCAGATAATCTGTTTTAGTGACATTGCTTGAGGGATAAATATTAGCCAGGACACCTGGCGAGCTCCCCTGCGTTTTATTTTGTTGAAATAATGCCATGGAATCTTTTACATCCACCTGAGAGGGCAGATGCGGTTTAACGTCACATCTGAAAGACGGCACCCCGAACTGCAGCACTCCCTCAGCACTGCACTGGAGGGTCAGACTAGATTATGAGCTCATGTCTCTGGAGTGGGACTCGAATCCACAACCTCATGATTCGGAGATGAGAGTGCTACCCACTGAGCCAAGGTGCGCATGGCAACTTGCACACCAGCAGTCAGCGACGCCATCTTGGTCCACCACCTCGGCTCAACCCACTGCCCCATCCCTAATGAGGCAATGCTCCTCCACCTGTTTGGTGCCTATACTTGGTGGGCTGGTGACCTCAGTAATCTCTGACTAACAACAGGTGCATTATCTTCTGATCCCCCACCCTCACAAGTTGAAATTCGGTCATGTAGTAACTTGGAGTGAAACTGACAACCTTTTAAATCATTCCTGGTGCAGCGCCTCCAGAGTTCGCCGTTTACTACAAGGCACAATTAATCCACGAGTGGCCAGTTGAAAAGGCGCATCCTCGCAATTTTGCAATCCTCGAAGGTTTAATGCCATGTAACTTCCCACTTCAGTTTCTATTTCACGGCTACATTTTATCTCATGTCACTTATTTGCCTATTTTATTTTCCTTCTCTCCCAACGACCGTCACTATTTGACAGCAATTTTCAACTGCTGTTTTAAAAAATATAAATATTTTGGCCTAGAAATTCGGTTGGTAGCGCCAGCGATTAGCGCCTAAAGAGCCCGAGAATTGGGGTGTTACCCAATTTTCAGGCGGGCGCAGTGAATATAGCGCCACCTCCCATATTGAGTATCCTTTTAGCGCCGGCGCTAACTCTTTGCGTGCGCCCGCGGGCGCAGGCAGATCATGACGTCATTTCAGTGTGCAGCGCCTTTTTGGCGCCCCGGACCGGATATTCGGTGGCGCCCGGAACCTTTGCGCCTAGCGCTGTTAGTGACAGTTCGATGGAACGTTACCAGGCCCTTCTCGTAGTCGGGGGGCGCTATTTAAAGGGGACAGCTCTAGTATAAAAGCTGCAGCCACTTGACCTGTTCATTGTGATCATTGCTGGAGAGAGTTGGTGAGCTACTGTGGAGCAGATTTTTTGGAATATAGCCTTCGAATACTTGGGACCTTCAAACCTGTCCGGAGCAGTTTGAGCGCTACACCTAACAGCGTTTTGACCAACTGGCATCGGTATGGGAGCTGCTTTGGAGGGCAACGTCCTCATGGCCGGACACTGTGAAGGGGCAGAGAGACGGCGGGAGAGAGGGCCGGGATTGGCCAGAAGGAGGAGGGGCAATGGAGGTCGGCCAATCCGAGGGTACGCTGTGAGGGTATTCAGGCAGCAGGTGTCATACCTTGCAATGTCGGAGGAGCAGTGTGTGCGAAGGCTCCGATTCGGGAAGGAGGTTGTAACTGAGCTGTGCCACCTGCTTGCTCAGGATCTGCAGGCGCGTCTACGGTGCAGGACCTCTCTGTCGGTGTCCGTTAAAGTGACTGTTGCCCTCAATTTCTATGCCAGCGGATCCTTTCAGGCAGCCACTGGGGACATTGCGAATATCTCTCAGTTTGCAGTCCACTGTTGCATCCGGCAAGTTACAGCTGCCCTTTATGGACGAAGGTGTCAATTCATCACCTTCCCTCTGAGCCTGGAGAAGCAGGCGGAGCACGCGCAGGGCTTCGCTGCTATTGCGGACTTCCCCATGGTGCGGGGGCGATTGATTGCACACACGTGGCTTTGCGGGCGCCAGTACTGAATCCTGAGGACTTCCGCAACCGCAAGGGGTTCCACTCCCTCAATGTGCAGCTGGCCTATGACCACCGCCAAATGATCATGGCAGTCAACGCCCAATTCCCAGGGAGCAGCCACGATGCCTTCATCCTGCGGCAGACCTCAGTTTGTGACCTTTTTGAGGGGCCGGCTCGCCCACGAGGCTGGCTTCTTGGGGACAAGGGCTACCCTCTCTGCCCATGGCTCATGACACCACTCCGTTTGGCCGCCACCCCAGCAGAAGAGCTGTACAACAGCAGCCATCAGGCGACCAGGAACATTGTAGAGCACACTATTGGTGTGCTCAAACAGTGTTTCCGCTGTCTGGACCATTCGGGGGGAGCCCTGCAGTACTTGCCGGAGCAAGTGGGTCACATTGTCGTCGTCTGCTGCATGCTCCACAACTTGGCGATTCGACGCACCCAGCCAATGCCAGCTGTCCCTCAAGGTCCAGCAGAGCAGGCGGATGAGGAGGAGGAGGAGGAGGACGAGCATGCGGACGAGGAGGAGGAGGAAGTGCATGCGGACGAGGAGGAGGAGGAGGAGCATGCGGAGGAGGAGGAGGAAGATGGGAGGGCTCCTGAAAGTGGAAGGGCCATCCGTCAGAGGCTCATCAGGACTCGGTTCCAGGCCCCTCTGGTGGAATGATGGGTGTCATTCTTCCTGCGCACTTCGGATCTTTGAAAGGCTCTGAAGGCCAGCATGACTGTAAATAGTAACGTGTACCATTGCAAATTAAAACTTTTCTTTATTGTCACAAAAGTCCTTCCTTCCAGCATAACAACGTCATGTCAACAGAAACCATAACTAACAAAATAACAGTTAACTCTTCGGCAAAGCCGCAAAACTAAACAAACCATTTCCAACAATCACAACAGGTGAGGGAGTCCTTGAATTTGGCCAAAGAAACATCTCTGCACCTCCCTCTACTGCTGGCCCCTTGATGGAGAACGACTTCTCTTTCGCGGTCGGCCCCTTCCCTCCCTGCTGCTCCTACGTAATTGAACCCCAGTGGCGGGGTCAAGGCTGGGGGACGCCTGCTGACTGTGTGGAAGCGCAGAAGCCCCTGAGGGACGGCCTGGCCGACCTCTGGTCTTGGAGGGTGCGGACGCAGGCTGCTTGATCTGAGCATGGCTGGAAGCAGTGTGCCCTGCAGGTGGTGGCAGCTGCACTGCAGACGTACCAGCGGTGGCATGTGGAATGGTCACCTGCCGAGAGAGGACACCTGCACCATGGTCGGACGACACACTGGCTCTCTGAGGGGACTGGTTCGGCGCAACCGCCACAATCGCATGCTCCACTGATTCCTGGCCTTGTATGGTACTGGAAGGGCCCGGGGTGATCCTCGCTGATGCAGATAGGGTGGCTGCAGTGAGAGTTCGCATTGCCTCAATCTGGGTGTGGACGAGGCCAGCAAGTGACTGCGTGGCAGCAGTGAGGACCTGTGTGGCAGGTGCCAGTGCTTCGGAGAAGCCCTGGACAGTTCTTTCCATTGCTTCGGACAAGGCCGCAGCAGTCCGTTCCACTGCCTCGGACAAGCCCTGGACAGACCTTTCCAGGGATTGTCCGAAGCTCTGAACAGTCCTTTCCATAGCAGCCTCAAAGCCCTGGACAGTCCTCTCCATTGCTGCCCCGAAGCCCTGGACAGTCCTCTCCATTGCTGCTCCAAAGTCCAACACACTCTTTGCCAGTGTTTCTATCGACTGAGGCATCCTCCCCACTGCAGCCATCAGCTCAGTGTGCCTGAGCCGCGCCTGGGTGCTCATTTCAGCCAGGCTATGCACCTCCTCTGCACTCTGTACAGCAGTCATCACTCCCTGCCTTGCCCTCCGGGGAGCCGGTGGCCGAATTTGCCTACCCCCCTCGTGTTGCTGCATGCCGCTTGTTCCGGCAACTGGCTCATCAGCAGAGCCCCCCCCACCCCACTCCCCTCCAGGGAACTACTATCCCCAGTCTGCAGATGTGTACGCTCCCCTGAAGTTGGAATGGATGCTCCGGCTTCCTCCTGATCCTCGCCTCCGGAGGCATTGGCACTGGCAGCTTCAGGGCGCAGATCCCGAGTTGGTGATGCAGCATCTGAAAGCAGGGGGGTGGAAGAGTGGCTTTAGCAAAAGGTCAGGTTGGCGGCAAGGCATGCCAGATTGCGGCAAGGCCCTGACATGGCTGCACACTGAGAAAGCATGCTGGCGGGGGGACCAAGTGGAAGGAGACAGCTGAAAAAGGTGAGAACCTTACCCTCGCTGTCGAGAATGGGGTCGGCAGCTGCAGTGGTAACAGGACCACTCAGACGTCCTCCAAGAATCTGGTGCACTCTCCTCGAGATCCGTCAGAGTAACCACTTGTGGAGGTCCGCCACCGGTTCGACGCTGGTCCTTGCGGATCGTCGCCAGCTTGGACTGCAGGGGAAAGAAGGGGAAGTTCTGTTACATGATGCCCTGAGTGATCATCTCATGCCCCCCATGGTGCAAGAGCCCTTACATGATGCCTTGAGAGATCATCTCATGCCCCCCATGGTGCAAGAGCCCTTACATGATGCCTTGAGTCAAATGTCCATGTGTGTGCCCAGAAAGGGCCATGGGTGCTTGCTGACAGATGGCCATTGGGGCATCATGGCAACAGGGTGCGCGAAGTCGGGTGCAGATGGAGGGAATCAGAAGTTTGCATAAACAACACTCACCCTAACGACCCGAGTGAGGTCGTTGAATTTCTTCCTGCACTGAACAGGGCTCCTGGTCGCCATGCTGCTGGAGTTGACCCTCTGAGAAACATCCCTCCAAGCTCGGCGGTAATCCTCTTGATTCGGCCTCCTGCCATTGTCAGGATACAGAACTTCTCGACGGCGCTCCACTGCGGACACCAACTCCTCCAGAGCCTCAGTGCTGAAGCGCTCTGCTTTCTGTCTCACCTTCTCCATCCTGACCAAGTTTTTTGCGCCAGAGAAGGAAGAGCGCCGATTCTGAGGCCTACAGGGCATTGAGTGTGGAAGCTGAGGCTGACTGACCCACCCCTTTAAGAGCCGGCCGGCGCCTGGAAGTCTCGTGGTTATCGGTAATTGAGATCACCTGCGCTGCGCCCATCCGCGCCGATATTGGGTAGCGCCGGAAGTTTTGCGCCTTAGGAGGCCTGTGCAACGTCTGAATTCGCGCCTCAATCCCCTTTGGGGGCAATGCAACCCAATATCGCGCCAGGCGGCGATAGGTTTCGTCTGGCTATAAACTTTGCGCAGCGCCAGTTCTAATGCCTCAAGCGGGGCGATACCCAATTTCTAGGCCTTTATCTTTTACAGATATTTGACAATCAGCAAATCAACCATAAAACGGTACCTTGTGATATTCTATACTGCAGCAAGTTTTCAAGCTAATCAGTTAATGTACAGGACTACCTATAATGAATGCCATAAGAGGCTAATAGTGGAATCATTGCAGTGTGAAATCAAATTGGTTTCCTGTAAACATTTGCTGCAGATTGTTTCCGGTGTGTATGTGTCCTGGGTAGAACTGATCCTGTGAGCCCCAAATCCGACACGGAAGGAGAAGCGGAGCCAATTCATTGGTGCAATTATAATGGATTTAAACTAGACGGCTTGCCTTTGGATAGTGCCTTATCACATCCTTGGGATGCTCCCAAAGTACTTCACAACCACTTAACTACTTTTGAAGTGCAGCCTCTGTTTATGTAGGCAACGTGGCAGCCAATTTGTGCACAGCAAGATCCCACAAATAGCAAACAAATGGCCAGTTCTGTTTTTGGTAGTGGTCCGACAGAGGGGAATGGTGACCCAGAAAAGTCAGGACAACTCGCCGCTCCTCTTCAAATAGTGTCGTGGAGGCAGACGATTTCCAAAAGCACCTGCCTGAGCACTGCAGTGAAATGTCACTTAGATTATAGGCTCAAATCGCGGAATGCAGCTCAAACCCACACCTTCACATTCGAGGTGAGAGAGCTACCTACTGAGCCAAGCTGGCACTTGCATCGTTTCTTGAGAACCGAAAGAGAGCCCAGTTCAAACACAAACCTCTGAGTTAATCATAAGTGTTTTTATTTAAACTTCTTTAGATGTCAACCTTGGTTCAGTGGTTAGCACTCTCCTCTGAGGCAAAAGGTTCTGGATTCAAGCCCCACTCTAGAGACATGAGCATATAATCTAGTGCGGTACTGAGCGAGTGCTGCACTGTCGGAGGTGCCATCTTTCATATGAGATGATAAACTGAGGCCCTGCCTTCCCTCTGGATGTAAATGATCCTATGGCATTCTTTGAAGAAGAGTAGGAGAGTGTTCTCAGTGTCCTGGCCAATATTTATCCCTGAACAGTTTAAAACAGTTCATCTGGTCATTATCACATTGCTGTAGGTGGACTTGCTGAGTGCAAAATTGGCTGCTGTATTTCTCTACATTACAACAGTGACTACACTTCAAAAGTACTTAATTGCTTGCAAAGTGCTTTTGGATATCCTGAGGTTGCAAAAGGCGCTATATAAATGCAAGTTCTTATTTAATATTTTCCTTTTATTTGGGCTGATTGAATTGAGAGGTATCATTACGGGAGAATGGGATGTTTTCCACCTTTTTTTAGTGCACTTCATCAGTATCAAATATTCTCAAGTCAGGTGGAGCATCGGCTTGATGTCAAGAAAATCTCCCTCTAATCTGCCCCAACGAATGCCTTAACTCCAACCACAGAACAGCACCCAATATTGGACCACTGTGACAATCTATTTCCCAATCCAGCCTATCTTATGGCCCATCAAAGTGAGGTTGTTAATTTGTGCTAAATTATCATCAGGTCTGTGTTGACTTTTGAACCCTTAATTCTGATGGAGAGAAAAAGTAGACTTATTTTCGGTTGGTCTGGTATGGATTCAAGCTCCGGTTGTAGGGGTGAAAGGTCAGTTGTGTGTTTCACCCACAATGCTTGAGTGAGTTGTATTTTTTGCTATTTTTCCATAAGTGGCATACCTACAATGTGAACATTTTGCTGAACGTTAAAGAAGTATGAATATAAAACCTGTAGCACCCTGCTTCCTCCTTGAACTTCAGACACTCTTCCAGATTGTCCTTTCTTGGTTAGGAACTGGTGTTGATTCAGCTGATGGCTTTACAAGATTTCCTGCAATACCTCAGTGACTGCACTTCAAAAGTACACGACTTCATTGGCTGTAAACCACTTTGCAGTGTCCTGAGGTTGTGAAATGCGCTGTATAAATGCAAGTATTTTTTTTACAATGAATTAAAAATGGCAACAGTGAAATTGATGCCATTATTCAGTTTCATTGGGCACTGTTGATGAACAAATCTTGGCCCTAATATGCAGTCACAGTATGTTATAGGCTGCCTCCAGAAATTAACCTACTATGAGGGATTTTGCTGAATTTGCTTCTCCTGGCAATGTATTAGCAGCAAAAAAAAATATTTCAGCGTGGCAGCCAGCTGGCCACTGTGTGTTATGAGTATGTATCTGTCAACTCGTGTTCTTACCATTTAGTGTATCTGTTTCACAAAGCAGCCTTACCAGTAAAAACTTAGTACATCCAATACAATGGTCTACAAAACAAAGCAGCTTTTCAAAGAGCTTGAAGGATCTGTTTATAAATCTGCGCAGATTATTTTTAGACGAAAGAAAACGCGTGTTATTCATATTCCCAAAGCAATTAGCAGAGATTTAGAGGGAGGGGGAGGAAAAGGGTGTTTTTGTTTAGCAACAGTTAGAATTAAGGCTCAGATTGTACAAGAAATGCAGTGGCAATGCAGTGCGCCAGGGTTCCTATTTGTGCTCTTGCTTGGTCTATATATTTGGTTAAAGGTTGCCACAACAAAAAACCCTCCTACACCCAACCCCAGAAAAGAATTTGGGATGTGATTCACAACTCTGCCATTTACAAATGTAACAAATAGGGAATAGCACATAAATACGTAAAATCTGCCATGTCACACTTGTGTATATTATTTGTTTTTATATCTGATATGTTGATTTTTTAAATTATAATTAAAAAATCACACCAATTATAAGGTAAAAATTATTCTTCTGTGCAAAAAAATGCTTGCATTTATTTAGAGCCCTGTCACATTTCTCACAAATGTACCAGCGCAGTTCAGATGATTAATTTCTTTGCAGTACAGCCATGTTATATATGCAGTCACAGAAGTTGTTTTGCACACAGCAAAATTCCACAGCCAGTAATGAGATGCATGACCAGATCTTCTTGATGTTCTTCGAATGGCACCATGGGATCTTTCACATCCACCTCAACCAGAGGTGCAGGCAGATGGGAACTTCGTTTAATGCCTCACACAAGGGACTGCACTGCCAACCATGGTTTACTCAATCTTGCACTGAAGGGTCAGTCAGCCTGGATGATGAGCTCAAGTCCTGGAGTGGGGCTCAACCCCAAGACCTTTTGACCTTGATGGGAGTGCTACTAACACAACCAAGCTGACACTAGTTAGAGAATATGAAAACAGATGTGACTGGAATACTGAATTCATACCCAAGGAGACTTGGCCGACTATCATCTGTGCTCATGCACAAACAAATGACATCTACTCATGCAAGTATATACTGTACCTGCTTTCCCCTGCAAAAAAGTAATTTCTCAGTGAATCCAGAAAATATTGGTGTTGGGAAAGGGCTGACTGCACAAAATGAAATTGACAAGCTTTGTAACTTGTTCATAATTTGATCTCGAGTTGCACTATTATTTTTTTTTTTTTAAAAAGTATGTCCTTTAAGTCAACAACCATCAGCATAGTTCGTTCCTCTTGGGTGATTCTTTGATAAATAAACCATACTGTTCAGAGGGAAGAGTAGACAACAAAATTAAACACCCTTCTCATGTTACTCTGAAGTTTTCAGCAACCTAGGTGTTAAAGAAAGAAAAGAAATGAAAGAAAAGCCACTTGTGGCTGTGCTGGTGCTAACTCTTCAAATGCAACAAGAAAGGAAGTTAGGTTGAACCTTTAAGTCACTGGTTATGTCCCAGCTGGAGTATTGTGTCCAATTCTGGGCATCACACTTTAGGGAGAATGTCAAGGCCCTGGAAAGGGTGCAGAGGAGATTTACTAGATTGGCACCAGGGATAAGGGACTTCAGCATTGTGGAGAAACTGAGATTGTTCTCCTAAGAGCAGAGAAGATTAAGTGGAGCTTTAATAGAGATATTCAATATTATGAAGGGCTTTGATAGAGTAGTTAGGAGGAAACTGTTTCCACTGGCAGGAGGGTCAGTAACCAAAGGACACAGATTTAAGATAATTGGCAAACAAACCAGAAGGAAGTTGAGATTTTTTTTACACAGCGAGTGTTCTGATCTGGAATGTACTGCCTGAAAGGGTGATGGAAGTAGATTCAATAGAAACTTTCAAAAGGGAATTGGATAAATATTTGAAAAGGAAAAAATTGCAGGGTTACGGGGTAAGAGCAGGGGACTGGATTGCTCTTTCATGGCCAAATGACCTCCTGTGCTGTACGATTCTTTGATTTTATGAATACACTCCAATCTTCTTTCCTTGCCTTTTCCATGTTTCATTTTATTAAAAGATGTTATTGTCTCTGTCCCTCTAGCCACTTGTGGTAAAGCATTCCCTGTTCTAATAAACCGTCTGTGTGGAAACAATTTCTTCTCACATTGGTGTTATAAAGTAGACGTTTACTTAAGCTCCCAACTGGAATCCTATATATGGCCAAAGTCACATATTTTGCAAAGAATAATCTTGGTATAGCTGTGACTTTTGCAAATCCAAACTTTTCTCTGCACATCATAAAATTCAGGTCCAGTTTCTTTAGATTTGTAGATTTTCACGGCTATGTCAGCTGTGACCTGTACACTTGTTTATACTGTATTAACAGTCCGTACGTACATCATTTTTGTTTTAACTCTCACCTAATAAATAATGATTTAGCTGTGCGCTGGTATGCAAATCTAGTTATACATATTTTCCAATCCCTTGCTTTCCAGGCCCCTATATAAACTCTCCTAGTATCTAGTTTCCCCTATGCTTATCTCTCTGGTTCTTTATATAATCAAGAAGAAGTCAGAAGCTGTATTTCCAAACATATTCGTAAAAGTCTTTTGCTTAGACATTGCTTCTCATGAGGACTAACGCTGTGTAGAAAGGAAGACTTGCATTTATATAGCGCCTTTCACAACCTCAAGTTGTCCCAAAGCAGTTTACAGCCAATTAAGTACTTTTTGAAATAACAACAGAAAAAGCTGGAAATACTCAGCAGGCCAGGCAGCATCCGTGGAGAGAGAAACAGAGTTAATGTTTCAGGTCTGGGACCCTTCATCAGAACTGGAAAAAGCTGGAGATGTAACAGATATTAAGCAGGTGCAGAGACAGGGGGGGGGTGGGGTGGGGGTGGTTAGGAGGGGAGGAGGGAATTGAAATAACATCCTGTACTTTTGTAAGAGACAGGAAAGATAAAATGTTGCAAATGCGAGTGGCAAAAATCATACAGCATGAAAAATAGGGGCAGGGATAATTATCTGAAATTGTTGAACTCGATGTTGAGTCCGGCAGACTGTAAAGTGCCTAATCGAAAGATGAGGTGCTGTTCCTCAAGCTTACGATGAGCTTCATTGGAACAATGTAATAGGCCGAGGACAGAGAGATCAGAGTGGGAGTGAAGCGGTGAATTAAAGTGACAGGCGACCGGAAGCTCAGGGTCACCCGTACGGACTGAACGGAGGTGTTCCACAAAGCGGTCGCCCAATCTGCGTTTGGTCTCCCCAATGTAGAGGAGACCGAATCGTGAGCAGCGAATACAGTATATTAAATTGCAAGAAGTACAAGTAAATCGCTGTTTCACCTGGAAGGGGTGTTTGTGGCCCTGGACAGTGGGAAGGGAGGAGGCAAAAGGGCATGTGTCGCATCTCCTGTGCTTGCACGGGAAGGTGCCAGGTGAAGGAGAAGGGCTGTTGGGGGTGATTAAGGAGTGGACCAGGGTGTCGCGGAGGGAGTGGTCCCTTCAGAATGCTGAAAGGGGAGGTGAGGGGAAGATGTGTTTGGTGGTGGGATCACGTTGGAGGTGGCGGAAATGGCGGAGGATGATCCTTTGAATGTGGAGGCTGGTGGGGTGAAAGGTGAGGACAAGGGGAACCCTATCATGGTTCTGGGAGGGAGGGGAAAGGGTAAGAGCAGAAGTGCGGGAAATGGAACGGACACGGTCAAGGGCCGTGTCAACTACAGTACTGTTTGAAGTGTGGTCATTATTGTAATGTAGGAAACGCGGCAGCCAATTTGTGCACAGCAAGCTCCCACAAATGGCAATGTGATAATGATTAGATAATCTGTTTGTGATGTTGGTTGAGGAATAAATATTGCCAGGGACAATAGAGGTGTGGGAGAGGCAACTGCTCAGCCTGTACACCAGATGGTGCTGCACTGAGGATCTACTTCTCGATTGCATCTTAGTTGCTTCAGTGCAGGGATTCGTTTTGCTACACCCTAGGTCCCAGTGTAACTGCTATATGTAATGTCATTCCTTTTGCCTCTACTCCTGCACCCAACTTCTTCTGAACTCTGTGAATGAGATGGGTAATCTCACTGGGCTCCCCCGCTCCCAGTATCCAGCATCCCTCAGGGTTTCCCTGTAAAGGAGGCATGTAATCTCACTGGGCTACTCGGGATATGTATCTTCAAATAAGTATTAATGTGAATTGCACCAATACAATGACGTTCATGCATTTGGCTCCTCGTTACCACAGGAAGCCATTAAATTTCATCTCGAAAAGGAAGACCGCAAAATAGAAAATAAGGGGTCAGTACATTGAGCTTTTCTCTCCTGCCTTGATGTCGGTATGTCCCAGGCTGCCAGTTGTAGTGTGCAGCGCATGGCTTGATTTGAGTGTTCAGGGGTGGTGGCAGTTATTTTTTAAAACAAGGGGCTGAGGTGAAGGGAAGAAACAGTGAAAGTGCTGCTTGTTACATTAGCTTGAAAGTGATTTAGTTAAATTCGATTCTACGGTCTTAAATCTAAACAAAGTTAGCTACGTAGGTATGAGGGGCGAGTTGGCTGAGGTAGATTGGGAAACTACATTAAAAGGTGTGATGGTAGAGAAGCAATGGCTAGCAATTAAAGAAATAATACATAATTTAAAACAAATATACATTCCTTTTAAGGCACAAAAACCCCACAGGAATAATGGTCCAACCGTGGCTAACGAGAAGTTAAAGATGGAATTAGCTCAAAGGAAGAGGCTTATAATGTTGCCAAAAAGAGTAGTAAGCCTGAGGATTGGGAGGATTTTAGAATTCAGCAAAGGAGGACCAAGAAATTGATAAAGAAAGGGAAAATAGAATACAAGAGTAAACTAGTGAGAGACATAAAAACAGACTGTAAAAGCTTCTATAGGTATGTAAAAGGGAAAAGATTAGTGAAAATAAATGTGGGTCCCTTACAGGCTGAGACAGGAGAAATTATAATGGGGAATAAGGAAATGGCAGAGAAATTAAAGAAATACTTTGGCCGGATTTTTGCTGGTGCTCGGGGCGGGGTTGTAGGCGGGACATCCGGCAAAATCGCAAAGATTGACATCAAGTCGGAAACCCGCTGTCAAGCCACCTCCAAACAATCTTCCCAGGTGTCGTGTTCCCGATTTGTGCATGGACCCGACACCTAGCGGCGGGAAGAGGATTATAGGCACTTAACTGCTTGTTAGCAGGTTGTTAACAGGCAGTTAAGAGGCTTTTTGTCATTTTGACAGGTCCACTGCGGGCTTCCCGACGTCCGGACACCACGCCAGGTAAGCAAGGCGGATTTAACAAGGCCAATTGGCACAAAATCGCATCTGTGCATCTGATGTAGTTGGGGGCGGGACTGGAACCCAGAAGGCAGCTGTCCCGCCCCAAGCCACATCGATAGGAAAAATCGCGACCTTTGTATTTGTCTTCACGGAAGAAGACGCAAAAAACTTCCCGGAAATGGTGGAGAACCAAGGGTCTAGCGAGAATGAGGAACTGAAAGAAATTAGTATTAGTAAAAAAAAATAGTACTGATGAAATTAATGGAACTGAAAGCCGATAAATCCCCTGGACCTGATGACCTACATCCTAGGGTTTTGAAAGAGGTGATTGTAGAGATAGTGGATGCATTGGTTGTCATTTTACAAAATTCCATAGACTCTAGAACGGTTCCTGTGGATTGGAAGGTAGCAAATGTAACCTCACTATTTAAGAAAGAAGGGAGAGAGAAAACGGGGAACTACAGACCTGTTAGCCTGACATCAGCAGTAGGAAAAATGCTAGAATCTATTATTAAGAATATGGTAACAGGGCACTTAGAAAATAATAATAGGATTGGGCAGAGTCAACATGGATTTATGAAAGGGAACTCGTGTTTGGCAAATCATTTTTTTGAGAGTGTAACTAGCAGAATAGATAAGGGGGAACCAGTGGATGTGGTATATTTGGATTTTCAGAAGGCATTCAATAAGGTGCCACACAAGAGGTTATTAACATAGAAACATAGAAGATAGGAGCAGGAGTAGGCCATTCGGCCCCTCGAGCCTGCTCCGCCATTCAATGAGATCATGGCTGATCATCCAAATTCAGTACCCTGTCCCTGCCTTCTCCCCATATCCCTTGATCCCTTTAGCCTTAAGAAATATATCTAACTCCTTCTTGAATATATTTAATGAATTGGCCTCCACTGCCTTCTGTGGTAGAGAATTCCACAGGTTCATCACTCTCTGGGTGAAGAAATTCCTCCTCATCTCTGTCCTAAATGGCTTACCCCTTATCTTTAGACTGTGACCCCAGGTTCTGGACTCCCCGGCCATCGGGAACATCCTTCCTGCATCTAGTCTGTCTAGTCCTGTTAGAATTTTATAAGTTTCAATGAGATCCCCTCTAATTCTTCTAAACTCCTGCGAGTATAAGCCCAATCGACCCAATCTCTCCTCATACGTCATTCCTGCCATCTCAGGTATCAGTCTGGTGAATCTTCGCTGCACTCCCTCCATGGCAAGAACATCCTTCCTCAGATAAGGCGACCAAAACGGCACACAATACTCAAGGTGTGGTCTCACCAAGGCCCTGTACAACTGCAGCAAGATATCCTTGTTCCTGTACTCGAACCCTCTCGCTACGAAGGCCAACATACCATTTGCTGCCTTAACCGCCTGCTGCACCTGCATGCTTACCTTCAGCGACTGGTGCACAAGGACACCCAGGTCTCATTGCACTTCCCCTTCTCCCAATCTTTTGCCGTTCAGATAATAATCTGCCTTCCTGTTTTTGCCACCAAAGTGGATAACCTCGCATTTATCCACATTATACAGCATCTGCCATGCTTCTGCCCAATCACCCAACCTGTCCAAATCATACTCAAGTTTCTCGGCATCCTCCTCACAGCACACACGCCCACCTAGCTTTGTGTCGTCTGCAAACTTGGAGATATTACATCTAGTTCCCTCGTCTAGATCATTAATATATATATTGTGAATAGCTGGGGTCCTAGGACCGATCCCTGCTGTACCCCACTAGCCACTGCCTGCCACTCGGAAAAAGAGCCAGTTATTCCAACTCTTTGCTTCCTGTCTGCCAACCAGTTCTCTATCCAAATCAGTACCTTGCCTCCAATCCCATGTGCCTTAACTTTACACGCTAATCTCTTACTGTGATATCCGAGTGGTAAGGTCAGAAACTGAGAGAAGCGAGATATTAGGAACAAAACCCAACTGTTTAATAACACGGTGTAGCAGAGAAACATCTCTTACAGGCTGCAAGCAAAGCACACAATTCTTATTGCACGATGGCAAGATGGAGGATTCACCTCTGAGTCATACCCATAATGCCATGCCACATTACCGTATAAACTGATGTACCAGGACATTGAATACATGACCCATTACCTTAAAAACTGGTGAATGTGAACCCTTAATATTTGGCTCCATCTGGTGGATTCCTGGGACTAGGGACAGGGTCACTGGCAAGGCTTGGAAGCTAAGCAGAGCCAGGCCTGGTTAGTACCTGGAGGGGTGACCATCAGGGAAGACCAGGTGCAGAAGGTCACGGAAGGAGCCCCGAGGAGGGGCGGTTGGTGAGATAGGTCACGGAAGGAGCCCCGGGAGGGGTGGCTGGTGAGCAGGCCCGGGCGTTGGGCTGAAGATTGTCGGACAGGAGGAATGGTGGAAATGGAATGGCGGCGCGCACAGACGCAGCGGCTTTGCTTCTCCCAGGACGGTGCTATTTACGTTTAATGTTAATGTTATTTGTACTGGACTCATGGGAGCTTGCAAGATCACATTTCGTTGTTCATGTACTTGTGCATTGTACAATGACAATAAAGTTGAATTATTATTATTATTATTATTATTACATCCCAGATTACTATACTTGCGCAGGACCTTATCGAAAGCCTTCTAAAAGTCCAAATACATCACATCCACTGGTTCTCCCTTATCTATTCTACCAGTTACATCCTCAAAAAATTCCAGCAGATTAGTCAAGCACGATTTACCTTTTGTAAATCCATGTTGACTTTGTCCGATCCTATCACTGTTTTCCAAGTGCTCTGCTATTACATCTTTTATAATGGACTCTAGCATTTTCCCCACTACTGATGTCAGGCTTACTGGTCTATAATTCCCCGTTTTCTCTCTACCACCTTTTTTGAATAGTGGGGTAACATTAGCTACCCTCCAATCCATGGGAACTGTTTCAGAGTCTATCGAATTTTGGAAGATGACCAGCAATGCATCTACTATTTCTAGGGCCACTTCCTTAAGTACCCTAGGATGTAGATTATCAGGCCCTGGGGATTTATCGGCCTTCAATCCCGTCAATTTCCCTAATACCAGTTCCCTACAAATACTGATTTCTTTCAGTTCCTCCCCCTCATTAGACAGTATGTTCCCCGACATCTCTGGGAGGTTATTTGTGTCCTCCTTTGTGAAGACAGAACCAAAGTATGTATTTAATTGGTCTGCCATTTCTTTGTTCCCCATTATAAATTCCTCTGATTCTGACTGCAAGGGACCTACGCTTGACTTCACCAATCTTTTTCTCTTCACAATCTGTAAAAGCTTTTAGTCAGTTTTTATGTACCCTGCAAGCTTACTCTCGTACTCTATTTTCCCCCTCTTAATTAATCCCTTTGTCCTCCTTTGCTGAATCCTAAACTGCTCCCAATCCTCAGGTTTGCTGCTTTTTCTGGCCAATTTATATGTCCTCTCCTTGGATCTTATGCTATCCCTAATTTCCCTTGTTAGCCACGGTTGAGTCAACTTTTTTGTTTGATTTTTATGCCAAACAGGGATGAACAAATTCTGTAGTTCATCCATGCGATCTTTGAATGTTTATCCACTGTCAACCCTTTGAGTAACATTTCCCAATCAATCCTACCCAAATTGCGCCTCATACTATTGTAGTTTCCTTTATTTAAATTCAGGACCCTAGTCTCCGAGTCAACGACTTCACTCTCCATCTTAATGAAGAATTCTATCATATTATGATCGCTCTGACCCAAGGGGCCTCATACAACAAGATTGCTAAATAATCCTTTCTCATTACATAATACCCAGTCTAAGATGGCCTGATCTCTAGTTGGTTCCTCGACATATTGGTCCAGGAAACCATCCTGTATACATTCTAGGAATTCCTCCTCCACAGTATTGTTACTAATTTGGTTAGCCCAATCTATATGTAGATTAAAGTCACCCATGATAACTGCTGTGCCCTTATTGCACGCGTCTCTAATTTCCCGTTTAATGCCATCCCCAACCTCCGCATTACTGTTTGGTGGTCTGTATACCACTCCCACTAATGTTTTCTGCCCCTTGGTATTTCTCAGTTCTACCCATACAGATTCCACATCATCAGAGCTAATATCCTTTCAATTGTGTTAATCCCCTCTTTAACCAGCAATGCTACCCCATCTCCTTTTCCTTTTTGCCTATCTTTCCTGAATATTGAATACCCCTGGATGTTGAGTTCAAAATTAGGGCTCATAGGATTGGAGGTAATATACTAGCATTGATTGGGGATTGGTTAACGGACAGAAAACAGGGAGTAGGAATAATTGGGTCATTTACGGGTTGGCAGGCTGTAACTCGTCGGGTACTTCAATGATCAGTGCTTGGGCCTCAGCGATTCACAATCTATATCAATGATTTGGATGAACCGACCAAATGTAATATGTCCAAGTTTGCTGATGATACAAAGCTGGATTGGAATGTAAGTTGTAAGGAGAATGCAAGGAGGCTTCAAGGGGATATAGACAGGCTAAGTGAGTGGACAAGAACATGGCAAATGGAATATAAGGTGGAGAAATGTGAAGTTATCCACTGGTAGGAAAAAATGGAAAAGTAGTGTATTTTTTAAATGGTGAGAGATTGGGAAATGTTGGTGTTCAGAGGGACCTGGGTGTCCTTGTACATGAATCACCGAAAAATAGGAAAGCAAATGGTATGTTGGCCTTTATTACAAGAGGATTTAAGTATAAGAGTAAAGACGTCTTACTGCAATTATATAGGGCCCTGGTGAGACCACACCTGGAGTATTGTGTACAGCTTTGGTCTCCTTACCTAAGGAAGGATATACTTGCGATAGAGGGAGTGCAACGAAGATTCACCAGACTGGTTCCTGGGATGGGGGGATTGTCCTATGAGGAGAGATTGAGTAGACAAGGCCTATATTCTCTCGAGTTTAGAAGAATGAGAGGTGGTCTCATTGAAACATACAAAATTCTTACAGGGTTTGACAGGGTAGATGCAGGGTGTATGTTTCCCCTGGCTGGGGAGTCTAGAATCAGGGGTCACAGTCTCAGAATAAGGGTTGACCATTTAGGACTGAGATGAGGAGAAATTTCTTCACTCAAAGGGTGGTGAATCGTTGGAATTCGCTACCCCAGAGGGCTGTGGAGGCTCAATCATTGAGTATGTTCAAGACAGAGATCGATAGATTTTTGGATATTAAGGAAATCAAGGGATATGGGGATAGTGCAGGAAAATGGAGATGAGGTAGAAGATGAGCCATGATCTTATTGAATGGCAGAGCAGGCTCGAGTGGCCAAATGGCCTACTCCTGCTCCTATTTCTTATCATCTTACGTTCTTATGATGATGGGAGAGCTAATGGTCGTTGGTACTGTAGGTTAGGTGACGCACAAATATCAATCTATTGCAGCAGAATTTGTGGCACTGAAAATGGACAGCACAATATGGGAGCACTATAATAAAATAATGATTGAAGGAAGCAATTAGAAAGCACCAGAAGTGAGTGAAACGAAGTTGAAATTTTTTAAGTTTAATTCGTTACTTGTTTCCTGTTGCATTAGCCTGTGCAGAGACTTTCTATTTCCTTCTTTCCTTCCGCTCACACACTTTCTGGTACACGCTCGTTCTCTCTCTTTCACTCCTCTCACATGTATATACACACGCACACCGCTCTATCTCTTTGCCTTGAGCCAAATTTCATTTTTCCTTTGGCTTATGCCTCTGTTGCCTCACCTGGCTCAATTCTGCAGGCTCGGTTTTCTGCTCCTCCACTGGAACTTTTCACTCTTCACTCAGCTACCTTGGATCCATTCCTTTTGACGCTTGTCCTGCTCTAAAATCTGCCCCCATGCTGCTGTACGATATCTGCTTAGCTTCAATCTGCTTTCTTCTGCTGGCCCACCACAGGCCTGACTTTAACTTTGGACTCTTTTATATTGTCTCCTCTCTGTTCTCCCTTTACGACAAGGGCTTGTCTCTCCTAATCTCCCAAAGCTCTGTACAATGAATTCCCTTTGTGAACATTCACATACGCATTTTGGCTGCTGCTCCGGACTCGATGTTATTACTTGTGTCAGCCATGGCTCAGTGGGTAGCACCCTTGCCTCTGAGTCAGAAGGTTGTAGGTTCCTGTCTCGCTCCAGAGACTCGAGCATTAAATCTGGGCTGACAGTTCAGTGCCGTACTGAGGGAGTGCTGCACTGTAGGAGGTGCTGTCTTTCGGATGAGACATAAAACTGAGGCCCCGTAAAAGCACTTTACAGCCAATTACTTTTGAAGTGTAGTCACTGTTGTAAAGTAGGATACACAGCAACCAATTTGAGCACAGCAAAGTCCCACAGACAGCAATGTGATAATGACCAGATAATCTGTTTTAGTGATGTTGCTTGAGGGATAAATATTGGCCAGGACACCGGGGAGAACTCCCCTGTTCCTCTTTGAATGGTGTCATGGGACCTTTTACATCCAACTGAGAGCTGAAATCCTCATCCATGTCTTAGCTACATCCAGACTCAACTATTCCGATGCCTCCCCGTTCTCCATGCTCTGTAACATCACCTTATCTAAAACTCTGCTGCCCCTATCCTATTCCACATCCAAGTCCCACTCGCCCATCCCCTCTATCCTTACTGACCTACATTGGTTCTGGGTCCCCCAATACCCCAAAATGTAATATTCTCATCTTAAATAAAATCCCTGCAAGGCCTCATCTCCATATCTCTGTAACCTCTTCCAGGCCTCAACCCCCAACTCCCTTCCCCCTCAAACTCTCTGTTCCTCTGTCCTGTTGTGCATCCCCTCTCCCCATTGCCCCACCATTGGCTTGATTTCAGCTATCTAGGCCCCACTCTTTGGGATTCTTTCATTTTCATTCCTAGTCTCTCTCTCTCTCTCTTTCATTGTCTCAACTTTCTGTCTCTGTTTCTTGTGACTCTGTCTGTCTCTCCCTTTTTCTGTCTACCTGTCTTTCCCTCCCCCCTCTCTCTCTCCTTTTTTCCCTCCTCCTCTCCCCCCCCCCCCCCCCCCCCCCCCCCCACTGGAGAGACTCATTCGAAGGACTACACTGTAACTCACTGCTTGCCTGTTGTTCTACTTGTAATTGTGGGGAAGTGAAATGCTGAGACGGTGGAAGATTGGCCACAGCTCAAATATTTCAAGGCCAGAAGGTGATGTCCCTGTGAGCATTCTACTTAACCAACAGCTGGATTATACAAGGCCAAACAGATCTGCTGTCTGTCCTTTGAGTAGGTTGTTGCTGATGATCAGTGAATTCCCCCTTCTCCCCCAAGGAGTAATTAAAACTGTTTTTAAAGCACATCAATACACTTTTTAATGAAGTACTTTCTGTTATTCTAACACTACGATGTTTATATTGGCTAGCAGTCCGGAATGCCAACAGAAAGGTGTTGGAATTTCTTCTGCACTGCCAATTTTGGCTGAAATCATTACAAAGGAGTCCAGTGGCTCATCATTGACTGGTAGTAATATTCAAGAATCTTACAATGTTATGTAGTGAGGGAAGTTTCTTGTAGTTTCTTATTTTAGAAAAACAAATTGGTAATAAAGCGTATCCAAAATATCTGCAGGTCTGCATCAGCATTGAATAAATGTTGGTCTACTTGCCTCTGTTCAGATCAACTGAAGCATCACACTCATACTATACTAAGTAGGATTGCCAATCCTGGAGATTATTGAACCCGCATATATGTTTACCTGTAACTCAACACTGGGGCCAGTTTTTGTGTTGACTATGCAATGTTGAGTTTCAGGTGAGCCAAAGGTTTCCTTCTCCTTCGATGCAATTTACAGGGGCTGACGTGTTGCCCTGCATCCTCCTGCTACTCCCTACACTCAACAAATACACTGATTGCACAGGCATCGGGGAAAACTAGTCCCAATCAGTGTGGGCATTACTGGAACTGCACGTGTTCAAAATAAATTATTAGCTCAAAAGAAATCTCTTTCAGGCGTAGTCATGGTAGGGCTGAGGACAGAACATCCCTATTCTGTGCAACATTTCCAGGAATGAAATGGGCATTGCAAACAATCTGCAGGGCCAATTTGGAATCTAGACTCAGACATTGGCAGTTGTGGCTTTTGGCAATTGCTTGTGCACATGTATTACATTTGCATTAAAAGAACATCTTTAGCCAGCCTGTTGTCTCTTGCTGGTGTTGCCACTTCTGATAATCTTGATGTCCTTTTTTTATGTAAGAGAAGCTTTGTCCATGGTAAGATCATGTTACAAATGGTGACAGTGTTGCCCAATATTTTAAACATGGGGCCTGGCAGCCTCCCATGGTCAATATTTTTAACAAAGTGCATTTGAAGCCCTTTTGGCAGGAATGCTTTTCAAGGCAAGAATGTTCCTTTTGCCTGAAGTTTACTGTCATTTCTACGGCACCTTTCACGACCACCAGACGTCCCAAAGCGCTTTACAGCCAATTAAGTACTTTTTGGAGTGTGGTCACTGTTGTAATGTAAGAAACGTGGCAGCCAATTTGTTCACAGTAAGGTCCCACAAACAGCAATGAGATAATGACCAGATCATCTGATTTAGTGACGTTTGTTGAGGGATAAATAATGGCCAGGAAACCAGGGAGAACTCCCCTGCTCTTCTAAATAGTGCCAGGGGATCTTTTACATCTACCTGAGGGCAGACAAGACCTCAGTTTAACGTCTCATCCGAAAGATGGCAACTCTGACAGTGCAGCACTGCACTAGAGTGTCATCCTTGCTTATGTGCTTAAGTCTCGAGTGTGGCTCAGAGACGAGAGTGCTACCAACTGAGGTGTTGCTGGAATTCATTGCCTCAAACTGGCGCCCCATCCACCAGTAATATTAGTCAGATTTCATATGCAAGCAGACTAAGCAGATCATATTCAGTACTAATGCAAATTATATAATATCCAAGTAATTGCACATTTGTGTTTGCTCACTTATCTGGTTTATTGGCTCTGCACTTGTAGTCGGTGGCGTAGGTAAGGAGTACGCCTCCGAACGAAATCTGCACTTGCCTCGTGTGAAGCTCCAAGCGAAAACTTGCTTTGAAACGCTGTAGAGGTGTGCGCAATGTAGTTGTGCACGGATCCCAGGGGCACACCATTGTGCATAAGCGTTCCTGGGATCACGTGGGGCGGTGCTCCTTTCGCTAGCCAATCAGGAAACATGTCAACTCGACATCAAAGAATGGTGTGATACTAATTCTATTTATTTGACAAGTACAGTACTTGGCTTTAAAAAGCACAGGGAATACTTTGGCGTAAGTACAGTTATTTACTGGATAACTCTGCAAGATTAAAAAAAATTAAACTATCTCATCCTCAAACTAAGCCTTTACAGCTGCTTGGTAGGTTCTTTCACCTGTTCGTTTTTAATTATTATGGCCCTGAAATTGCAGTTTTCTCATTTACCACCCACCCCATGCCTTATGCTGTGCAAACAGGCTCCTGTGCCTGTTTACACCAGCTGTAAAATTTTCCAGCGTAATTGCACAGTTGGTGGCTAATTAGCCCAACTTTTCACCAGCAATGAGGATTGAAAGTCGCAGCGGATAATCTTTCTATGCAAGTGGATGCGGAAATCCTGAACTTGCGGCAGTATGATGGCGTCCTCTGAGAGTACACCGTCGTACCGATCGCAAATTCAGGGCCAATATGTTTTACAAAAAGTCACAATGCTTTGGTAGGGACAGAAGTTCAGTTCCTTGACTTGGCATTCCATTTGTGCAATGATGGGGGCAAACAAGTGACAACGATGTCTGCAAAAGGTGGTAGAATCTTGGGAACCTTCATGACAGCTCAGCCCTACTTGTCACTGTTGGCAATATTAGTATTCCACAAAGTTTATATCTATCCAGTGATGGCTGTGTTTGACTGCCTGTGATAAGGATAGCCTGCACTGTGGTAGTCTCTACTTTCTCAAGCATTGTAAAGAAGTGACAAGGCTGCAATACTTGTATACGCCAAATATGGCCTTGTGCGCTTCCCGATTTTTCATCTCTCCGAGGTTAGCTGCCTCGGCCCTAAGCTCTGGAATTGCATCCCTAAACCTCTCTGCTTCTGTGCCTCTCTCTCTCCCTTTCAGATACTCCTTAAATCCCACCACTTTCCCGTTCTAATATCTTCTTATTTGGCTCCGTGTGAAATGTTATTTAATAACATTCTTGTGAAGCGGAGTGGTACGTTTTACTATGGTAAAGGCGCTATATAAATACAAGTTGTTGTTATGCCAAAGCTTATCAATCACTTGCTTGACTAGGACTCCTTTAGTGTGTGCTTGCCTTTGGGACTGCTGTTCCCTTTTGGTACCTTGTATAATGTGTCTCAAGTCTTTTTATGCTTAACTCAACTAGTAAAATCAATATCATGAGATGCATCCTTAGTACATTTGTTTGTCTGCACATGTGTTATGCCACCTACTACATACAAAAACCATTCCACTAATTGGATTAATAGTGATGTGTAAGATCCCTTGCTCATAAACACAGGTAACAAATTAACATTTGCAAAGATGCCAATGGGAACCATCAAGGTTCGTAAACAAATACTATTTGTAAATTTTTTTAAACTTGTTTTTAAAATCATTGAATTTCCAATCCGAAATAAGGTGGTCATTTTTCTCCTGGTTTCATTTATGCCTAAATTGGTTATAGTTCGCCTTGTTGAAATGGGCAGTCCGAACTGACTTTATGATCTTGTCCATGCACTTGAGGCTTAAATATTACGTGAAATTCAAAGCTTATTATAACAAAGAAATGGTGAGACAAGCTGAATTACATTTTACAATTTTATTTTATGTCGATTCTTTTATGAAGATTTCTTATTTAAAAAAAAAGGCAAAATAAAGATTGTAAAGTATTTTATTAACAGTTTGCAATACAGAACTTCTTGGAAGTTCTATCTATAGTTTTGCCTAATATTATAAATCAAATCAATTAAATTATTTGCCTTGGTTAACTAATCCTGCTGTTGAAACACTTGCCTGAGATTCTAAGATTCCTCCTGTTTATATGTTTGATTGAATTCACCAGTTAGTTTTGCATTTACTGTAGGAAGTGCAAAAGGTGGCGCATAGAGGTGTATTTCAAAACAGAACTACAGTGAATCATACATGCCAATCTCGAGAACTAACAAAAGTTTACCAACATCAAGTAGGTAGACACACAGCCCCTAACAATCTCCTGATGGAATTCTTGTATAACCATCTGTCTCTCCTAATCTTACAGGGAGCGAACTGGGCACCGACAGACGATGTAAGAACAGACCACTCAGGACTGACGGACAAGCATTCAAAATGTGCTTTCGGGTATGGTGAATCAATTAGTATCGAAGAGCTGAACTCGATGACTGGTTTTCTTTGTGGGAGGAAAGATACCCCGTGTTGCCCTTCTTCCCTTTATTTTTGTGAAGTGTGATTTTTTTTCTCTCTGTCAGGTATCTAGTCCTTTTGCCATTCGTTATCTTAACTTTCTGAAGGGGTGTAGCTACGTTAGTTGTTGCAAAATTTATAAAGTTGTTTCCATACGAGCCAATTGGTGTATGGAGCACCCCAGGGAAGACTCTTTCTTGTCCTCGAGCTGAGGGTGATAGGAGGGGAAGCTTTGTTTCCTCACCTACCACTCAATGGCAAACTATACATAGTACTCTGTGTCAGTGAGTTTGGCTTGTTTAATCATTCTCATTTCTTCTCGAATGTCTTTTATTAGCCCCAATTATTAAAATTATTGACTGTTTTCCAGTTTCTCTTTGTAAGGGAAAGCTTCACACCCAGTTGTCACCATGGTTTTTTGCTACCTTATGTAGGATAACACATTGATGTGGAGTTTCACCAAAAAGGCCTTTATTAAAAACAATTTGCTGATACTAAGGAGCAAGTCTCCACGAGCCAGTCGAGTGGTGTTGGTAGTGTGACACCGTACAGTGGTAGGGCATGAGTCTCAATTTCAGCTCCTTGTCAGTGGAGGAAGGCCAATGTCACTCTCTGTCTCTGTCACTGTCTCTCTCCCTGTGTTTCTTTCTCTTTCTCTGTCTCTCTGCCAGTTTGCGCACAGCAAGCTCCTGCAACCAGCACTGTGGTGATGGCCATCTAATCTGTTTTTAGTGATGCTGAGTGAGAGATAAATATTGGCCAGGACACCAGGGATACTCGCCTGCTCTTCCTCAAAATAATGCCATGACATCCCTTACGTCCATCTTAGAGAGCAGACGGGGCCTTGGTTTAACATCTCATCTGAAAGACGGCACCTCCAACTGTGCAGCACTCCCTCAGCACTGCACTGGGAGTGTCAGCCTAGATTTTGGTGCTCAAGTCTCTGGAGTGGGGCTTGAACCCACAACCTTCTGACGCTGAGGCGAGAGTGCTACCCACTCAGCCACGCCTGACACATATGACACAAAGAATGGGATGGGGAGAAAATATAACAAAAGTGCTGTCTAGCTGCTGTATTTCCATCACAAAATGGAAGTTATCTCTTTCACCTAAACCATCACAAAATGATGCTCACAGCGATGTTGAGGAATTGCAACCCTAACGTTCAAGAACACCCTGGCTTAGAGACTGATGTTTTACTAACGTAATAGCAAAACACTGCGGATGCTGGAAATCTGAAATAACAACAGAAAGTGCTGGAATCACTCAGCACGTCAGGCAGCATCGAGGAGAGAGAAACAGAGTCAACGTTTCGGGTTGAATCCTTTGGACGAAGGGTTCGACCCGAAACATTGACTCTGTTTCTCTCTCCTCGATGTTGCCTGACCTGAGTGTTTCCAGCACTTTCTGTTGTTATTTTTGATATTTTACTAACGTTCTCCCATCCTCCCCCTTCCCCAGCCCCACCCACACCCAACATAGCCTTGAAAATGGTACCTTTTACCTCATGGGGAAGTATGGCATCTCTCCTTATCTTTCTGCATTTCCTCATGAGGAAAATAAACTGATAAAGTTACTAATGACTTTCATTTCCTGCTAACAAGTGAGCTATCAGTTGCTCCTCCATTCAGAGCCATTGGGCTCGAATTTCCAAGCCCCGTGGAGGCGGGAGTGGGGGGAAAATTGCAGAATTGGGGAGCATGAACCCTTCCCGCCCACAACCCGCCTCCATGCCCGTTTCCCAGGAGGCGGGTACCCGACCTGTGCTGGGAGCCGCCTCCCCGAAGCGGGAAGGGGATCAGTGCCAATTAACTGCCTGTTAACAGGTAGTTAACAGGCAGTTTTTGGCCTAATCCCTATTTTTAGCCCTGAAGTGTGGGCTGCCCGACGGCTCCAAACCATGCCAAGTTAGCGAGGTGGACCGTCGGGCTGAAGGGTTTGGAGGGTTCGAGATGTCCGGTGTTCAGGTGAGTGATGGGTGCATGAGTGCAGAGGCAAGTGTGTTTGGTGTGTGTAAAGTGTTTAAATAAGTTTTACTTACCTTTACTTACTAATGCAGGCTTCCTTCCTTCAGGTCTCGGGAGTTCCTCATCTCACCGGCACAGAAAGCAGAACGGCCGCGAGCTGTCAAAATTTGCAGCATTCTGCTTTCTGTTCTGGAGAGATTTCTAACTGAGTCTGTGGAGAAGGACTCAAGTTAGAAGTCAGATTGTCAGTGTTTGACAGCTTCACAGAGCTGTCAAACGCTGATATTTCATCTGTCAAAAGCTCTTGACAGATGAAATGTCAATCCCTGACGTCACCTGTAACCGGGTGTCCCTTAATTGGCCTGCTGAGCCCGCCCAGCGGGCTCAACAAGGTCAATCAAGGGAAAATCGAGTGGGTTGGCCACAAATCGATGGAGGCGGGACTACAACCCAAAAAGTGGGAGTCCCGCCTCCATCACATCCCCATTGACAAAATCCAGCCCATTGTGTTTGTTTTTGTGCCTCTGACTGCTCTAACTCAAATCTTTCTGATTTATTTTTTTCGATCTCACTGTACAACTAGTATCTTACAGCGCTGAAGGAGGCCATTCGGCCCATTGTGCCTGTGTTGGCTCGTTGAAGGAACTACCCAATTAGTCCCATTCCCCTGTCTTTTCCTATAGCCCGGCAAATATTTCCTTTTCAAGTATTAATCCAATTCCCTTTTGAGAGTTACTACTGAATCTGCTTTGATCACTCTTTCAGGCAGTGCATTCTAGATCATAACGAGTTGCTGCTTAAAAAAAATTCTCCTCATCTCTCCTCTGGTTCTTTTGCATTCTGTATGAGAAATTCATATTTTCTTGTCCCAGATGCCAAATGACACAAAACATCTGTGTGCTGTTGTCTGTAGTTATGAAAGCTGCAAAAGACTTGAATTGTTGGGCAGGTTAACTCTTTGCCGTGGCTGCAATAAGAGTCTTGCATGAAAATGCAACCAGAAATTGCCGCCTTTATCTAGAGTTGGGGAGAGGAAAATATTGATCAGAGTTCTTGCTCCAGGTCATTAATCGGCGAGTTTGCGGTCAAGTGTGCGCATGTATGAATATCGAGCAAGATCAGGAATCAGGCTTGGGTGTGATGAACCTGATAGTCGAATAGCCCATTGGCGCTCACAGTCCAGGCTCGTACATAAAGGTGTCAGCCATGGCTCAGTGGGTAGCACTCTCACCTCGGAGTCAGAAGGTTATGGGTTCAGGTCCCACTCCAGAGACTTGAGCACAGTGATGCGCTATCGATTCTAATAAAAGGCTGAGTAGAGTTCAGAACAACAGGCTTTTATTAACTACTGAATGCAACTACAAACAGATCAGGACTATGCCTCTAGTGGACGACCGAATGGCAGAGAGCTGCCGTGCAGCCGTCCTTATACCAGGTAGCCAAGGGCGGAGTCAGCTGAGGCATAGTCAGGTATAACAGTGAAACAAGAGTGAACGACAACAACAACAATAGTGAACACAGTGAACGACAGTGGTTTACCACACACAGTATCCAGGCTGACACTCCCAGTGCAGTACAGGGGTATTATAATGGATTATAGACTCAGACAATGAGGAATGAACTCCCTTGTTTGGATCGTAATTGATTGGGAAGATGATTAAATAGATTTTTTTCTTCCTCCAGCTTTCTACCCTGTCCTCTTCACCTGCTGAAGGTGAAACCACCTTTCTGGTGTCTGATTCCATGTGACACTTAGCCCCCTCTAGTATCTCTGGTAATTCATGCATAACAGAAGACTATAAGCTTCTGCCTCAGCCCATTTGGTGCTGAGCCCCTCATCCATGCCTTTGTTTCCTCCAGACTCGACTATTCCAGTGTTCTCCTGACCAGCCTTCCATCTTCCGTCCTCCATAAACTTGAGTTCACCCAAACCTCTCTTGCCCGTGGTCTAATGTGCACCAAGTTCCGTTCACCCATTATCCCTGTGCGTGTTGACCATTGGCTTCCGGCCCGGCAACACCTCGAATTTAAAATTCACATCCTCGTATTCAAAGCTCTCCATGGCCTTGCCCATCGCTACCTCTGTAGCCTCCTCCAGCCCCACAACCCTCTGACAAATCTGCGCTCTTCCAATTCTGACCTCTTGTGCATCACTGATTTTACTTGCTCCACCATTGATGGCCGTGCCTTCAGCTGCCTAATCCCTAAGTTCTGGAAATCCCTACCCAAACCTCTCTGTCTGTCTGTCTGTCTCTCTCTCTTCCTTTTAGACGCTTCTTAAAACCTGCCTCTTTGACCAAGCTTTTGGTCACCTGCCCTAATATCCCCTGATGTGGCTCAGTATCAGGATGCCGAACAGAAGTGGCAACCCTGGCTTGTTCACTTGCTAGTGCAGGGGCACTGATTGTAGCATCCCCATGCCACCTGGGCTGAACTGCTAAATGAGCATTGACCCGTGATCGAGCCCGAGAACGTCCAGCTGTTTAGATTTTAAAAACAGGTTAGCTGTATAAAACTCTTCATTCTAAATTTCTTTTCCAACTCTTGATTTTTCTCTCTCCCTTTCCCCAGCCCAATGATTCTGAGATGCTTATCTAGGACAGATTGAACCTGTTGTAATTTTCCTGGTCTTTGGGCATATCAGGCAGTGCATTTATCTATTGAGCATCAGCAGAGGTGCCCAATTCCACTACATCTCTTATCTCTGCACAGTGAAATAAACATACTGGGAGTGCTCCCAAATGGCATGCTGGGTCAAGGTGTTGTTTGACACAGCACTACACCATGGAGACCACTATTCTTGTTCTGCTCTGTCACGTTAGCCCAGGTAGTGTATACTACAGTGAAAACAGATTTTCCAGCATCCGCAGTATTTTGATTTTATAATAGTGTATAATACAATTGTCTTCTGTATTCCTGGGTTAAAGAGGAGACGAATCGACCAGAGTTTTCACTCGTAAATCCCATCCAGTGACTCCTAGAGAAACACGTGTGTCTGAAGGCAGAAGCGGGCTTAGCTGTGATGCCCTCCACAGTTGAGCAGATTGGCAACAGTCACTCAAGGATGTAAATCACACCCCCCCCCCCCCCGCGCATATCATCATCTTTCCTTCCAGATAAGGTGGAAGATTTTCAACATTCTAGACATTGTACCATTTCACATTTGAAATGTGTTTTATTTTTACATGGGTCATCGTGCTTTTTGCTGCTATTGCTAACAGTTGTGCAGCTAACCTGATCTTTCTCTCTCACTGTCTCTCTCTGTCTCACACGCTCTCTCTCTCTCTCTCTCTCTCTCTCACACGCTCTCTCTCTCTGCCTCACACGCTCTCTCTGCCTCACACGCTCTCTCTCTCTGTCTCACACGCTCTCTCTGTCTCTCATGCTAGCTCTCTCTCTCTCACGCGCTCTCTCTCTCTCTCTCTGTCTCACACGCTCTCTCTCTCACTGTCTCTTTCTGTCTCACCCGCGCTCTCTCTCACACGCTCTCTCTCTCTGCCTCACACGCTCTCTCTCTCTCTCTGCCTCACACGCTCTCTCTCTCTCTCTCTCTCTGTCTCACACGCTCTCTCTCACTGCCTCTTTCTGTCTCTCACGCTCTCTCTGTCTCATGCTAGCTCTCTCTCTGTCTCTCATGCTAGTTCTCTCTCTCTCTCTCACACGCTCTCTCTCTCTGTCTTACATTCTCTCTCTCTCTCACCCTCACAGCTTGAGCACTGGAGTTCTATCACAGTGCTGCATTATGAGGAGACTTTACTCCCTTGTTTCAGCAATCGTGTTTTTGAGTGCTTTGACTTCTGAAGACCAAACCACAGTATCAATTGTACCCATTTATGCTGTAAACACCCAGCTGCAGGAGGAACAGCAGTGCAATACCTTTGTTCTGTTTATTTGCATTTGACTTGTTTGAATCTTTTTTTCTTAAATATCCTTAAGGCCCTGACAGATGCATTATAATCCAGTCACCCTACACTATTTACTTATTTGGGGGAATGGGTTAAAAAAACTGTGGTTTTGCAGAGTCCCAGCTGTTGTTGGGTGTAACCTCATCCATTTTGCCTTTTTTTTTGGCAGTGATTTGACAAAGAAGGTGGAGTTTTCTGGAGACGGTGGCCCCCTGGGAATCCACGTAGTGCCCTTTAACTCTACACTGAGTGGAAGGTAAAGTATCCAAAAGTACATCTATACTTAAAACTACAGAGAGATTGTGTCCCCTGGGGTCAGGTTCCATATGGTGCTCGTGGATACGCTGCTCCCAGCAGGAGCTCTACTCCAGCTGAGCACTGGTTCAATAAAGCGGGCTTGAATGCAGGCTTTATTGACAAAGCATTGTTTCTCTGTCAATATGTATGTTTACAGAATGTTACAGGTTTGCAGTCCATAACAATTTGGCCTCGAGTGAGATTGGTATTGACACAATTACCTATGGAGGTCATTGAGTGAAATTAGTAACTTTAGGCAGAATGAAGCTAGAGCTTTTCTCGTATGTCCATTATTATTTCCTTTAATCAAGGGTGAGCATCTTGATTTGGCAATTTATTTTTTAAATCGCAAGGGCGAAAGATTGAACAGGCTGGGGCTTTTTTTCTCTCGAGCAAAGATAAGGGTGTGAGGGGCGATCTAATAGAGGTCTTCAAAATTATGAAGGGGTTTGATATAGGTAGACGTAGGTAAGATGTTCCAAATGTGGGGGAGTCCCAAACTAGGGGCCATAAATATAACTTAGTTACTAATAAATCAACAAGGAATTCAGAAGAAACCTCTTTACCCAGAGAGTGGTGAGAATGTGGAACTCGCTGCCACACGGAGTGGTTGAGGCGAACAGTATAGATGCATTTAAGGGGAAGCTAGATAAATACATGAGGGAGAAAGGAATAGAAGGATATGCTCATAGTGTGAGATGAAGAGGAGTGGGAGGCTCGTGTGGAGCATAAACACTGGCATAGACCAGTTGGGCAGAGTAGCCTGTTTCTGTGCTGTAAATTCTATGTAAGTGCATCAAGTTCTTAATTTTTCTTCTGGGAAATAAGCCAGAAAATCCCACAGATGGGGTCATCGTGCATGACTGTATTTTAAATGTGTGCCACGTCATCATACCGCATGTACCATGTATAGTTTCTCCGTGCCACCCACCACTGGCTGTTATTTTTTTTTCATCGTCGTGGTTTGCATTTATATCAGCTCCACAAGTGGTGAAGAAACAATCCCGTAAACAATCGAATCATAGTATCTTACAGCACAGAAGGAGGCCATTCGACTCATTGTGCCTGTCCTGGCTCTTTGAAAGAGCTCTCCAATTAGTCCCACTCACCCCTGCTCTTTCCCCATAGCCCTGCAAATTTCTCCCCTTCCTTTTGAAAGTTACTGTTGCATCTGCTTCCACCACCCTTTCAGGCAGTGCATTCCAGATCATCATAACTCGCTGTGTGGAAAACAAATAATACTGCTGCTTTTTATTGTAAGAATTTCAGAAGTTAAGTTTTCCGTTTGGGAATTGTGGTTTCTATTGAATTTATGCGGAGAGTCAGTCAGCTTAAAATTTTTTGTAAACTGCTTGGAGAACCTTTTCTGTTAAAACCAAGACTGGTGATGCCTGTTGCCAGCCCCCTCACCCAGAACTCTACACCATACAAATTACTACAGGTGAGGGTGGCACCTCGTGTGCTGAGCTAATTTTGCATACCAACAAGCTAGCTGCATTGCCTTGTGGGTAGAAAATGTGGCCTGGCAGCTATCAAGAGTGTGGTAGAAACTCCCAGTCGCAGCTTAGGAACATAGGAACAGGAGGAGCCCATTCAGCCCATCGAGCCTGTTCCACCATTCTGTTAGATCCTGGCTGATCTGTACCTTAACTCCATCTACCCACCTTGGTTCCATATCCCTTGATACACTTACCTAACAAAAATCTATCGATCTCAGTCTTGAAATTTACAGTTAACCCCCAGCATCCACATGGAGTGGTTGAGGCGAATAGCATTGATGCCTTTTAAGGGGAAGCTAGATAAGTACATGAGGGAGAAAGGAATAGAAAGATATGCTGGTAGGGTGAGATGAAGTAAGGTGGGAGGAGGCTCGTGTGGAGCAATAACATCAGCATGGACTAGTTGGGCCGAATGACCTGTTTCTGTGCAATAAATTCGATGTAATCCACAGCTTTTTGGGGGAGAGAGAGTACCATACTTCCACAATCCTTTGTGTGAAGAAGTGCTTAAAGGTTGTGATGAAATATGCCATTCATCAGACACTCTGTATTCTCTGTGTTTGATTGTGCCTGTGACTGTGACAAGCAGGGGAGTTTAGTTTCAGTTTCATTTCCTTACCTGTATTGTATTGTGTGTAGGGCTCCGCCCATACCTGGCCCCTACTTAAGCAGGTCCCAGCGTGTCTCACAGGCAGTACAGCAGATCTCTGGATGAGAGACACTTCTCCACTGTGTATTACTTTCTGAGTTAATAAAAGCCTTGCTTTGCTCCGTTAACGTTGAGTCTCGGATTCATTGAGGCACATCAATTTTATTAACTCAATTTTCAACGCAATGGATCAACTCTTGAAACGCGAACGTTTGGATTTGGACCCGCATGCGTCGGACGCATCGGCACGATTCGGACACTGGTTTAAGTGTATGGAATTCTTCCTGGACAATTCCGCAGCCATCACAGACGCTACGGACGCTGAAAGTATGAAACTCGGAATCCTGCGGAATTGGGTAAGCCACCGGGCTTACCCCCTCATCCAAGACGCCGACACGTACCCGGCCGCCTGCGACATCCTAAAGGCGCATTACCAGCAGCCTACGAACGAGGTGTACGCTAGGCATCTGCTCGCTACTCGCACACAGTGACCTGGGGAATCGCTGGATGAGTTCCTAGTCACCCTGAAAACGCTTGGCAAAGACTGCAAGTGCCAAGATGTAAAAGCCGCAGTGTACACTGACGAGCTTGTTCGTGATGCCTTTATCACAGGCCTCAGCTCCACTTACATCCGGCAGAGACCACTGGAAAAAACGGGATTGGACCTGAAACAGGCTGTGGACACAGCGCGATCCCTGGATGTGGCCCAGAGAAACTCGGACGCCTACTCTTCAGCCCACGCCGCCACGTGTGCACCAAGGGCGCCGCCATCTTGGAAGGCATCTTCCCCGCCCGGCAGCCCGACACCGTCGGGGCCCCGCTCTCCCCCCAGAAGCCCTACGACAGCCGCGACGCGTCGGGGCCCCAACTGCTACTTCTGCGGGCAGCCGAAGCACACCAGAAACCTGTGCCCGGCGAAAGACACCACCTGCTTTAAGTGCGGTAAGAAGGGGCACTTCGGGAAGGTGTGCAGAGGGAACCCCGCTGGAAAACCCGCCACCGCCGCGTGTGCGCCGTGGGAGTGGCCATCTTGGACGCCATCTTGCCCGACCTCGTGGGGTCCGCCATCTTGTGAGCAGACAGCGTGGACGCCATCTTGTCTCGATCAGGGCCCTACAGTGGCATCGGTCACAGTGGACCAGACCAGACCGCACCCGCTATCCAAATCAATGGTGGACATCGAGGTAAACGGGTGCGGGGTTAAATGTTTAATTGACAGTGGAAGCACGGAGAGTTTTATCCACCCTGAACTAGCACAACAACTCTCTCTAACGGTGGTCCCTGCTCGGGGCACCATCTCTATGGCTGATAAAACCCAGACATCGACCATTATGGGTTACTGCGCGGTACAATTGTCCGTTAACGGAACTGTATACGATAATTTTAAATTACTAATCATGAAGAGTCTATGTGCGAGCGTGATCTTGGGCCTGGATTTCCAGTGCCACCACCAAAGCATCACGCTCAATTACGGTGGGTCCCAGCTGCCCCTCACAGTGTGTGGTCTGGCTACCCTGAAGGTAAAGCCGCCTTCGCTATTTGCGAACCTTACTCCCAACTGCCGGCCAATAGCGACCAAAAGCAGGAGGTACAGCTGGGAGGACAGGCGGTTTATCGCGACTGAGGTGGACAGGCTGCTGAGGGAGCGCGTTATTGAACGCAGCAACAGCCCGTGGCGCGCCCAAGTGGTGGTGGTGAGGGGTAGCGAGAAGAAATGGATGGTGATCGACTATAGCCAAACGATCAACATGTACACCCAACTAGACGCCTACCCGCTACCCCGCATATCAGAAATGGTGAACCAAATTGCCCAATACCGGGTGTTCTCCACCATCGACCTCAAGTCAGCGTACTACCAGCTCCCTATCAGACCAGAGGACCGCCCGTACACCGCCTTCGAGGCGAACGGACGCCTCTACCAATTCCTCAGAGTCCCCTTTGGGGTGACGAATGGGGTCTCGGTCTTCCAGAGGGAGATGGACCGCATGGTCGATGACCACCACTTGCAGGCAACCTTCCCCTACCTCGACAACGTCACCATCTGCGGTCACAACCAGTAGGATCACGACTCGAACCTCGAGAGGTTCCTGAAAACCGCACAAAAACTCAACCTCACTTACAACGAGGACAAGTGCGTTTTCAACACCACGCGCCTCTGCATACTAGGCAGCGTGGTGGAGAATGGGGAAATCGGACCAGACCCCGACCGACTGCACCCCCTACGGGAGCTGCCCCTGCCCAACACTCCCAAAGCCCTGAAAAGGTGCCTGGGGTTATTTTCTTATTATTCCCAATGGGTCCCCAACTACTCCGACAAAGCCCGCCCCCTCTTGAAAGCATCCTCTTTTCCGCTCTCTGCTGAGGCCCACGCCGCCTTCAAAAGCATTAAGCGGGATATTGAGCGGGCCACGCTGCAGGCAGTGGACGAGAACACTCCCTTTCAAGTGGAAAGTGATGCGTCTGACTTTGCCTTGGCGGCCACCCTCAACCAGGCGTGGCGGCCCGTAGCTTTCTTCTCGAGGACCCTCCAAGGGCCCGAAATCAGACACTCCTCCATGGAAAAGGAGGCCCAAGCCATCGTGGAGGCAGTGCGCCACTACCTAGCCGGCAAACGCTTCATCCTACTTACCGACCAGCGGTCGGTAGCGTTTATGTTTAATAATAAACAGAAGGGGAAGATTAAAAATGATAAGATTCTCAGGTGGCAGATCGAGCTCTCCACCTTCGAGTATGACATCATTTACCGGCCAGGGGCCCTTAACGAATCCCCCGACGCCCTCTCACGAGGGATGTGTGCCAGCGCCACCGGGGATCGGCTACAGACCCTCCACAACGACCTCTGCCACCCAGGGGTCACACAGCTGTTCCACTTCATAAAGTCCCGCGACTTACCCTACTCGATTGAGGAAGTTCGGTCTCTGACCAGGAACTGCCGCACTTGCGCTGAGTGCAAGCCTCGGTTCTACCGCCCAGATAGAGCCCACTTAATCAAAGCTACACGGCCCTTTGAGCGGCTCAGCTTAGATTTCAAGGGCCCCCTCCCGTCAGTCGACCGCAATGTTTACTTCCTGAACATTGTGGACGAATACTCCCGTTTCCCATTCGCCTTCCCCTGCCCAGACATGACCAACGCCACGGTCATTAAATGCCTCAACAGCCTGTTCTGCCTGTTCGGTATGCCGAGCTACATCCATACGGATAGGGGGGTGTCCTTCATGAGTGAAGAGCTACGCCAGTACATGCTGTCCACGAGCCGTACCACCAGCTACAACCCCCAGGGTAACGGCCAGGTGGAGCGAGAGAACGGGACAGTATGGAAAGCAGTCACTCTAGCTCTAAGGACCAAGGGCCTCCCTATCTCCCGCTGGCAGGAAGTCCTCCCAGATGTGCTCCATTCGATACGGTCGCTATTGTGTACTGCCACTAATGCCACGCCTCATGAACGAATGTTTGTCTTTCCCCGGAAATCCATCTCAGGCGTATCCATGCCATCATGGCTCTCCACCCCAGGTCCGGTATTTGTACGAAGGCATGTGAGGGGCCACAAGACGGACCCTCTCGTGGAGCCAGTGCACCTACTCCACGCCAACCCCCAATACGCGTATGTCCGGCACGCCGACGGAAGGGAGGACACCGTGTCCATAAAAGACGTCGCCCCAGCCGGTAACGACAACAACCACGACAACAACAGCAACAACGATCACAGCAACTCTTACCCACACACTATCCTTTCATCACCCCCGGAACAACATCGACCAACGGTGCCCCCACCAACTACCCCTTCAACAACCCTGGCGGCGCCACCGGCAGAGACCCAGGAGGCCACCGGCAGAGACCCAGGAGGCCACCGGGGACACCCAGCCGACACCCGCGGCACCACAACAGCTACGTCGGTCACAGAGGACTATCAAACCCCCGAACAGACTAAATCTGTAGAAGGGGTGAATGGGATGAAATATGCCATTCATCAGGCACTCTGTATTCTCTGTGTTTGATTGTGCCTGTGACTGTGACAAGCAGGGGAGTTTAGTTTCAGTTTCATTTCCTTACCTGTATTGTATTGTGTGTAGGGCTCCGCCCATACCTGGCCCCTACTTAAGCAGGCCCCAGTGTGTCTCACAGGCAGTACAGCAGATCTCTGGATGAGAGACACTTCTCCACTGTGTATTACTTTCTGAGTTAATAAAAGCCTTGCTTTGCTCCGTTAACGTTGAGTCTCGGATTCATTGAGGCACATCAAAGGTAATAGTGATGCTGTAAGTAAAGAAGCTAAGGACATCGGTGAGACAATGATTCTCTGCAGGGTTATTGGCAAAGATACAAAATCAGTTTTTTGTTTAATGGGACAAGCTGATTTATGCAGCTGAGAAGGGCATTTGTGCTCACGAGGCAGTAAGGCAAACTGAGCTTTTTTGCCGAGGACAATGCCTTGTAAGCAGACAGCAAGCGCCATGGCTTCAGGTTGGAAAGACGTTTCAGTTGTAACTACAGTTCCCACCACTTACGTCGTCCACGCTGATCCCGGACAGCGCCTATATCGGGCAAACGGCGCTGAACATTTGCCAAAACCATAGCAGTCAACTACAAAGACGCCGCTTCTAACGTATTAAACACTATTTAGGGCAGTTGGAGCAGCTGTTCGCACCTTGTTAAAGTGTGATTACCGTAGCAGTGCTTCTCTCATCAAGTCCTTTCACGATTTCTACGGCATGGATCAGGCAGCCCTGCTGCCTCCAGCCCCCCGCCAAAAGCCTGGGCCTCTAGAACTCCTGCGATTGTCACAAGCCCTTCTTGCCAACTGACTTGCCGCCATCGGTGGCTGGGTTAGGGTTGGGTTTCTTGGACAGGAGCAGAGCCTGGATGTTGTGCGGGATGCTGCCCTCTGAGGTGGTGACATCACCCAGCAGCTTGTTGAGCTCCTTGTTGCTTCAGTTGCCGGGGGTGATGCGCCACATCTTGTTTTTCCCCGCCGTGTTGCCCGCTAGCTCCAGGATCTCTGCCGCCAGGTACTCCAGGACCCTACTCCCGGCACTTTCGCACGACATTTACATTTGGAAGGAAGCACAAGTGCTCTTTTTTGCACCATGGTATATACATTAAGGCAAAGCAATCCAGCAAAAGATTCAACCAAAACTAATGGTATTCTGACAACTAGTGTTAAAAAAAATTACTCTTAAATTTCTTGGTTACATGGTATAACGTGCATACCAGGCAAATCTCATTGACACTAACTCGCCCGCTATAAGTGGTGGGGACTGTATGTCCAAAGGTGCCAAACTTGCATGTCTTCCCAAAATGAAGCTGTCATCAGTTGAAGACATTAAAGTGGAAAACTGTCAGAGCGATGGGTGCCAGAGGTTAAAGTTCACTCTATTGTGACTGCAAACAAGAAAATCCCTGAATGAGGAGTTAGCCCAATTTCCTTCACTCCACCATTGTTGGCCGTGCCTTCAGCTGTCTCGGCCCTAAGCTCTTTAATTCTCTCCTAAAACCTCTCCGCCTCCCTACCTCTCTCTCCTCCTTTAAGATGCTCCTTAAAACCTACTTCTTTTACATGTCCTAATATCACTTCATGTGGCTCGATAGTCAAATTTTACCTGTGAAGCGCTTTGGAATGTTTTACTACGTTAAAGGTGCTATATAAATGCAGATGTGGGGAAATCGTCCACCCAGTTGAATTCCTGTACTTGGGCAGTCAGTGGCTTAATAAAACCATAGAAGTTAAACATTTGGACTGTGGGGAATTTTGGGTACTCACCTCCACACTAATTGCTTATTAATGGGAGTGAAGATTGAAAATTTTAAAGGTTTATCAACCGCATATTTCTAATGTGCTTTTTTTTAAGTGCCTGATGAACATGCATAATGTTTTAAACATGATAAGGTTCTTGCCCCTTGGCTTTACATCTACCGCACATCAACTGTAAAGGTTTAACATTAAATTCCTTGGAGAGAAAGAGGGTAAAGTAGAGAAGCACTAAGGGATCAGTAATAGACCAGAATGAACAGATGATCAATAATAATCAGAGGTCCATCTATACCTGACTGGATTTGAAATACCGCAGTTGCTACAGCACTCAGATTTTTAATTTTTTTATTTTTATATTCGCAACTTTTACAAATTGTCTGGGAAATGTAGGCATAAATTTTAATCAAAGCACTCGTAAAATATACCTTTTATAAACCAGCAGTGAGATCGGTGAAGAATTGAACTCATTACCTTTTCATTGCTCATTTCAGCGGTTAACAAGATATTGATAGAACTAGCTGGCCCAGTGGCACACAGTTTTAGTGCACTAGCATTCTGCAACACAGAAAAGTGAGACCCGGATTTGTACCTGCGACTAGCCGGCTCAGGGAGTTCCTGATCTAAACCGGGCCATCAATGGGATGATCAGGACAGGCTGTGCATTTCCCAGCCCCCATCCCCACGCCCACTGCCATCCCAGGGAACCAGTGCTCAGGATGTGATACTTCCTTCCACTTTATTTTTATTTTCATCACTCCACCATTGGCGGCCATACCTTCAGCTGCCAAGGCCCTAAGCTCAGGAATTCCCTCCCTAAACCCCTCCACCTCTCCACCTTTCATCTTCCTTTAAGTTGCTCCTTAAAACCTAGCTTTTTGACCAAGCTTTTGGTTGTTTGTCTTAATATCTCTTTATGTGGCTCGGTGTCAAATTGTGTCTAATGAAGCTCCTGTGAAGCATCTTGGGATGTTTTACTACGTTAAAGGCACTATATAAATGCAAGTTGTTGTTATTTACCTTTTACTCTGTGTAAAGTCTGAAATATGTGCGATGCTTTTCCTAGCCACCACCAAGAATTTCTTCTGCAGTAGACCAGGGTAACAAATCTCAGCGTTTCTAAATCTCACACTTAAAGAATGAGTTTGCAACTGCTGATGCTCCATACCACTGAAGCAATAAGCCAGCAGGTTCTCTATCTTCGAAAGATGGTGACCCATACTGAGGTACGGATCCACGATTGTGGGCAGCCCTCCGGTCCTGTGCCAAAGTATCTGTTGAATTACGAATTATACCTTGAGCGGCTGTAGGCTATTTGACTCGGGGAGTCATAAACGCACCCAATCCTGATGCACACAATCATGTTTTCTAGCAGTGCCCACAAGATAGCAATCGGGACCAGACGTCGTTTCACCCCCCCCAAAGCCAGAAATCTTGAGGCAACTTGTAGTGCTTTGCATCACTGTTCCATGGTTAAGGTCAGCTTGCTCGGCACAGACCAAAAATTGAATCTGGGAGTTTTGTAGTTTATATGACATGGTTGCTAAAACAGTTTTTTAGCCTATAGATGTGTTTTATCTGCATTCTGGCATTCAGTATCCAATTAATCCATCTCTCTGTTTGCATTTTTGTTTTTGAAAGAATTGTAAGCAAATAATAATCACTTAGCCAAGAAAGATTATATTTCATGGTAATGGTGCATCTTCCAGTGGGTTTTGTGCTGGGATGCAAAAACCTACGAATGCTTTAAAATACTGTAATCAAATCCACATTGTGCTGAAACATTCATTAGCACCATTAGTGAATTCAGTCGCGATTGTTTTCAGAAAGCAGGCTTTTGCCAAGTATTCAGGTTTGTCATCGTGGACCAGTAGGACTCGTGCTCAATTTAACGTTTCCACTAAAATGGCTTGTTTTGCTGCCATGCATAGTCTCCTCTCGCTCTAAGCCTCTTCCATTGGCAAATGTGGCATGTGGCAAAGCTTCATTGTCAGGAATACATTAACATTAAACAGTCAGGTCACGATGATTACATTTGCACATCTCTGTGCTACGCAGTAAAAACCAGCTCTTAAACCTGTGACTGCTGTAAAGGTACCCAAACCTTACATTGATTTTTCTGTGGTAATTTTGGTGTTGGTGCGTTGGCTTCTTGGATGCATCGAATGCGTGAAAGCACTTCGACGCACTGTTATGAAGCCATTTGATGGCCGGGCAGCCCCATTTAAAAAGAAAAAGCTTTCAAAGTTGTCAGGAGAATGAATTCACTAATGGTGCTGTTTGCGGGATCCTAGGCTTCATAAATAGAGGCATAAGGGTGCAAAAGCAAGAATGTTATGCTAGACCTTTATGAAACAATGGCCCAGAAATTCCGTTCGCAGGCCTCCCGCGGGCGGAGGGCTGCGATCTAGAAAAATCTGCGTCTGGACCGGAGGGCTCCTGGGAGGCGCAGAGTTCCGTTGCTGGGTCTCCCCAAACTGCCAGTGCGCAGGGCCCACGTATCCCAGAGGCGCAGGTAGTTCGCAGCGTCCCTGGGATCATGTGGGCCATGGGGAGCCAATCAGAGAAGGGAATCTTCATTCATACATTTGACAGGAAGGCTATGTATAGACTGTCCGTGGACACGATAAGAAGAAGAAGACCCCCAAAAACATAGTAAAACTTTAAATAATTTTTTTTTTAAAAATCACATTTTTAAAATGACTTTAAATGACATAAATTAAGTATCTTAAACAAAAATTTAAGGCGCAAGAATTGTAATCGTTTTCTGCGGGCGGAGGGTCTCCAAAAATCGGAACTCTCCACCCGCAGAGGCCCTTCTCCAGGGCAGCCGGAGGATCTGTCAAGAGCTTTCTTGACAGATCGGAAATGCCAGTTTCCAGTGCATGCGCAGTGCATGCCTAAAACCGGCATTTCCGTTAGCCCTACAGGTGAGTACACAGCGCGTACCCACCCATAGGGATCGGAATTTCTGCCTCATTGGTTCGGCCCCAGCTGGAGCATTGTATCGAATTCTGGGCATTGCACTTTAGGAAGGATGTCAAGGCTTTAGAGAGGGTGCAGAGGAGATTTACTAGAACGTTACCAGGGATGTTATGTGGAGAAGATATAGAGAAGCTCCTTGAAATGGAGAAGATTAACGGAACATTTAATAGAGATGCTCAAAATTATGAGTAAATAGGGAGAAATTATTTCTACTGACAGGAGGGTCGGTAACCAGAGGATACAGATTTAAGATAATTGGCAAAAGGGGGGAAATGAGACATTTTTTTTACGCCGTAAGTTGTGATCTGGAATGCACGGCCTGAACGGGCGGCAGAAGCAGATTCAATAGTAACTTTCAAAAGGGAATTGGATAAATACTTGAAACAGAAAAAGTTGCAGGGCTTATGGGGAAAGAGCAGGAGGAGTGGGACTAATTGGACAGCTCTTCCAAAGATCTGGCACAGGCACGATGGGCTGAATGGCCTCCTGTGCTGTACGATTCTACGAATTCAGCGGCCCCCTGACCACATTTACATTGGCAGATTTTAACGGTTGTCAAATACTGATTATGGCCGTAACCAATGTTTCCTTTAAGCTGCGTGGCCGCGCCATGCTCCAGGGATCCCACGCTACCGGCCAACCGGCTTTTCAATGCGCAAACCGCGCATGCGTGGTATTTTGAATGGGCTGCACAGCCCCTTAAAGGGGCCGCACGCTGCAAAAAAAATTGCAGGGAACATTGGCCGTAACTCTTTTAAATAAAATTCAAAATTAGCAGTGGGAGGCCAAAGAGGTGAGTTTCACTTCTGAGGAGCAAATTAATGTGAAGTGATGATGTTGTGATGATTAAAATCGCATTTCTTTGTTGTTTAAAAACAAAATAGGGTGTTTACTCTTTGCTTCACCCCACCGACCTTCTACCCCTTATGGCCCCCCTGCGCCACAGAGCACCTGCAGTTGAGGCGGCGAGGTGGGCAATCTACTCTCGTGCCTCTGCCAGCGGTCCCCATGCCGGAAGCAGCCATGCGATCGGGCTCTGCTACAATTCCTGTCACCACCGAGGAGGCTGACGACCCACACCGTCTAGATTCACCGGGGTATAACTGTGTCTCAGGCGGTAGAGGAAAACGAGCGATCCGGCAGCCCATGTCGCACTTTGCACGATTTGTCTTTTCCATTCACGTTGGAAATTGGATGGGGGGGGGGGGGCGGGGTGCAAAGCAGGCTGCCAGATCGCTGTTGCTCGGTTTTGCGCTGCCACTGGAGAGGAATTTATTCCACCAACTGGGCGAGGTACTGGAGGACTGCCGGTTGCTGTGGGAACCACAACCCTAACTTGAGTCAGTGCCTCCAGAAGAGGGAGAGGAAAGGGGTAAAAGGTATTTAAAGTCACTGGAAAAAGTGGATCCTGCAGCTGGAGTAAGCGAAGGTGTAAGCATTCCAGTAATTTCTTTTTTTCATTTTCAGTGAAAAGGCTGTTGTTGGGCTAGCTTTGTGGCATAAAACTTTTAAGTTGGGAATGAAAAAATTGTATTGTTCATTGAGAAGAAAATTGGAAGTACTTTTTAAAATAGGAAAAGTTGATGCTTAATGTTAGATCCGTGATTCTGAGAGTATGCTGTGTTTTCAATAACCACACGGATGCTGTAACTTAACGATAAACAGGTATTTACTGGAGGAGGGTAGTCTCAAGACTGGGGGTACAGAGGCATGCGTAAGGCTTATATACAGGTGTGGTCACTGCCGGTACTACAGTATACAGGAGCTGTAAAAGTAGTTCTTTCTTAAAGGCACATACACTACAATTCCTCCCCTTTTAGATTAGTAGTACCCCTAATATTCAAATAACAATTAACACTTTAACATGTACATTAAACAACAATAGTCCATTTATAGATTCAGTCTTTGGGGCGGCTTCCTGACCCTTTCGGGATAGCGCCTTTCCTGAGGTTCTTGTTCTTGGTGCAGAGGCGATTCTGACCCCTTTTCATCGGGTAGTTCATCGGGTTCCACTGCTACTGGTTCTGAGGTAGATGCTACCGGTATGTCGGGTTCATCCCCAGGTACTCGAGACATGGGGTTGACGCATTCCTGTGACGCTAAGATCTGATCGACGCGGCGTCTCACAATGTTCTCCCCGGCATCCACTGTGTACATTAATGGCCCCTGCCTTGTGCATATCGTTCCGGGTTGCCATTTCTCTGTTCGATAGTCACAGGCCAAGACTGGTTGTCCTGCATTGAAGCTCCTTGTCGGCTTCTCATTGATGTGCTGGAATTGTTTGTCCTCAACATTTATTCGCACATTTGGTCTGAGCAAGTCCAGAAGAGATCTCAACCTTCGGTTAAAGAACATCATGGCCGGGGCCTGGTTGGTAACTGCATGTGTCGTGTTTCGGTAGGCTAATAAGAAATTGTCCATCTTATGCTGTAGTGGAATTTCATCGTCGCACATGGCCTTTATCGCCTTCTTAAAGGTTTGTACGAACCTCTCAGCCAATCCATTTGTGGCTGGATGATACGGGGCGGATGTGCAATGCCTTACCCCATTCCTTCTCATAAATTTTTGAAACTCTTCGGACACAAACTGTGGTCCATTATCAGAGCAAATCTGCTCTGGCAAACTGTTTCTGGCAAATATGGTCCGTAGGACTGCAATCGTTTTCTCTGTAGTGGTTGAGGACATTTTTATCACCTCAGGCCACTTCGAATGAGCGTCCACTGCTATTAAGAACATTGAGTCCATGAATGGACCAGCGAAATCAATATGCACCCATTGCCATGGAGAGGAGGGCCACTCCCATGGGTGTAGAGGGGCATGTGGTGGTGCATTTTGGACCTTCTGGCATCCTAAGCAGCTCTTAGTTAGGTCTTCGATTTGTTGATCGATTCCCGGCCACCACACATACGCCCCAGCAAGGCTTTTCATTTTCATTCCCCCCAGATGACCTTCATGTAGCTCATTTAGCACTCTCTTCCTTAACTTGGGTGGAATCACCACTCTGGATCCACACATCACTGTCCCCTGGCATACTGACAGCTGTTCTCTTCTGGATGAGAATGCTGGCAACAGTGAGTCGCCATGAGTTGGCCATCCCCTCACCGTCAATTCATATACCCGAGACAGCGTCGGATCATTGCGGGTCTCCTTCTCTATATCCGCGTTCGTTACTGGCAATCGTTCAATTATTGATGAATAAAATATCTCGATAGGGTCCACTGCTGGTGCTTCCTCCACAGTAGGCAGTGGCAGGCGCGATAGCCCATCAGCGTTCCCATGCTGTTTTGTGCCTTTATATTCTATTTCATATTGATTCGCCCCTAGAAACAGGGACCATCTTTGTAACCGTTGTGCAGTCATCACTGGAACGCCCTTCTTAGGATTAAAGATGGAACAAGTGGTTGGTGGTCAGTCAGCAAGGTGAACTTCTGCCCATGCAGATAGTGGTTGAATTTTTTTACTCCCCATACTAGGCTGAGGGCCTCCCTGTCAATCTGGGCGTAGTTGCGCTCGGCTGAGCTTAGTAACCGAGACGCAAAGGCTACTGGCCTCTCCAACCCGTCTGGGAATTTGTGCGACAGCACCGCTCCAATACCATAGGGTGATGCATCACATGCCAAACGAATTGGTAGCGCTGGGTTGAAATGGGCCAACACCTCTTTTGATGTGATCAATTCTTTACACTTCTGGAAAGCTCGTCTACGTTCGTCATCCCACTTCCATGGTACCCCTGTTTGCAGTAGGGTGTTCAGTGGGTGTAATACCGTGGACAACTTTGGTAAGAACTTGTGGTAGTAGTTTACCAGCCCGAGGAACGACCTCAGTTGTGACACATTTTCCGGTGCTGGAGCCTTGACTACTGCCTCAATCTTGTCAGGGGACTTATGTAACCCCTCTTCATCGATGACGTGGCCACAATACGAGATCTGTTTCTGGAAAAACTCGCAATTGTGGCGATTAGCTCGTAGCCCATACTCCTTTAATCTGGTGAGCACCTTCTCCAAGTTGGCGAGGTGATCACTGTCATTTTCGACCGTGACCAAGATGTTGTCCAAATAACACTGGGTCCCTGGAATCCCTTGCAGGACTTGATCCATTGCCCTTTGTCAGATAGCCGGAGCCGAGGCTACCCCGAACACCAGCCGGTTGTATTGATAGAGACCTTTATGAGTGTTAATCGTAAGGTACTGTTTCGAAGCTGCTTCTACCTCCATTTGCAAGTACGCCTGGGCTAGATCAATTTTGGTGAAGCGTTTACCTCCAGATAGCGAGGCAAAAATATCCTCAATTCGTGGAAGCGGATATTGTACCGTGTGAAGGCCTGGGTTCACTGTCACCTTAAAATCCCCACAGATGCGGACCTTCTTTGGTTCCCCAGGTGTATTACTCAACGACCTCTTCATTACAGGAGCGATGGGTGTAGCCCACTCGCTCCAGTCCACTTTGGACAGTACTCCTGAACGTTCCAACCCTTCCAGCTCTGCTTCGACAGCTGGTCTGATCGCATAAGGCACTGGTCTGGCCTTAAGAAACTTTGGGCTTGCATTTTCCTCTATTTTAATCGTTGCTGTTATGCCTTTTAGTGTTCCTAGTCCCTCCTGGAACACTCCTTTTGCGTCAGTTAGCATTTTTGACAGTCGTCCAGGTGTGATGTCGTCATCCTTTTTGGCCTCAACCTTCAGTGCCTGTATGGAATGCCAATCTAATTGTATCTTCCGGATCCATTCACGTCCTAGCAGTGGTGGTCCTCCATCTGGCAATACATATATATCCATTTTAGGTATTTCCTGGCCTTTATATATCACTTTCACCCTTATTTTTCCTTTGGGGTAGACTTTTTGCCCCGTATACGCCTTCAAGACAATCTCTGTAGCTTTCAAGGGTATATGTGAAAATAGCCGCTTGTAGTCCCTTTGATTTATGACTGTTAGGGCTGATCCTGTGTCCAATTCCATTTTCACTTGGACTCCGTCTATCTTGAGTGTAACCCAGATAGTCTGGTGATCCTCCATTTTGGTTACCTTATGTAGTTTCAGACAACCCAGCTCCTTGCTTCCAGAGTCTGTGTCACTTTTCTGTTCGTCTGAACCACTGTCCATCACCTGGTGTACCTTTTTGTACTTCTCCTGTGGAGATTTCTTACTGTTGGTTTTCTTCCCAGACCTGCAGACTCTTGCTATGTGTCCTGCTTTTCCACACTGTTTGCACACTTGGTCCTTGAACCAACAATCCTTCTGGTCATGTGTTGTTCTGCCGCAGCGATAGCACTTCCTTGTTCCATAGGACATTTCATTGGTGCCATATTCTTGTGGTCTCCGTTGTATCTCTGCAGCTCCCCTTGCGGCTGCTTCGTGTGATACTGCCATACTGAAAGCCTTGTCCAGCATAAGATCCTTTTCTGATAGAAGCCGTTTCTGGGTTCCTTCATTTTGTAGCCCACACACAAACTTGTCCCTTAACGTATCTGCTAGTCCCGCTCCAAACTGGCAGTGTTTCGATAGCTTGCACAGTTCCGTTAGGTACTCAGCATTGCTTTCGTCTTTGAGTTGGTTCCTTTTATGGAACTTAAACCGTTCTGCTATCAGCAGCGGTGTGGGGTTTAAGTGGTCCTGCAGGATTTCTACTATGCTTTCGAAATTCTTGTTCACCGGCTTCTCTGGGATTATTAGATTTCGCAGTAACCCATAAGTTTTTGCACCCATGGAATTTAACAAAACCAGTGCTTTACTAGCATCTGGCACTTCATTCGCCCTGCAGTACACCTCAATACGTTCCACATATGTCGCCCAATCTTCGACTTCATTGTCGAACGTAGAGATACTGCCACTCTTCGGCATCCCTGGGTGCGATTTAACTGTCAAAAATGGCGTCTCCCGCGCTTCCCCTTCTTCTCCGCTGGCACAAAATGGCGTCTCCCGCGCTTTCCTTCCTTCCCGCGCTCGCCCTTCTCCGCTGCAGCTTCTAAAAATGGCGTCTCCCTCGCTCTTCCTTCTTCTCCACGGCTAAATGGCGTCTCCCACGCTCTCCCTTCTTCTCCCCGTGGACACTGTTCAGCCCTTGAGCCCTGGCTGTTGTCTGCGCGTTCTTTTTTTTTTTCTCGACACCGCTCGGTCCTGAACCTGGCTGTTGCTTTACCCTCACTTCTCCGGTTTTTTTTTTTTTTTTCTCGACGCCGCTCGGTTTTCAACCCCCAGCTGCGCCCTGTGCGCTTCACCCTCTGTCTTACCCCGTCGACGCTGCTCGGCTTTCTCTCCGCCGTCGGTCGGCTCCAGCCGCCGCTGCCCGGGACGGGTCTGCGCTGGACCTGTCGTCGGTCTCTTGCTGATCGTCGTGGCTGGGGAACCAAGCCCGGCTCTCCACAGCCTCCCCTGCGATGTTCACTCTCTGCCGGACGACTGGGCGGTTGCTCGTGGTCGACGCCCGTGTTCGTGGCCTCGACTTTTTTTTTTGTTACACCGCCCTCCCGGAGCGAATCCTCAAAGGGAAATGCAAAGTTGCAGGGAGATTCGAATCGACACTCGATGCCACTGTTAGATCCGTGATTCTGAGTGTATGCTGTGTTTTCAATAACCACACGGATGCTGTAACTTAACGATAAACAGGTATTTGCTGGAGGAGGGTAGTCTCAAGACTGGGGGTACAGAGGCATGCGCAAGGCTTATATACAGGTGTGGTCACTGCCGGTACTACAGTATACAGGAGCTGTAAAAGTAGTTCTGTCTTAAAGGCACATACACTACACTTAACAAAGTAGTTGCATTCACATTAACTAGTCCTTCCGAACAAAAGCTTACTGAGTTGTAAACTTATGGTAGTCTCTAACCTTTCAAGATTCTGGCAAGAAATTGCCTCCTACTTGAAGAAATAAATGCTTGAGCAAACGGAAAATCTTTGAAGCACTTCAGTGATCTCAATGGTGTTGGTTTCGTTCACTTTGTTGCCCTTTTTTCGCAATCGAGTGACCATACTACAGGATGATTTGGACAGGTTAGGTGATTGGGCAGAAGCATGGCAGATGCAATATAACGTGGATAAATGTGAGGTTATCCACTTTGGTGTCAAAAACAGGAAGGCAGATTATTATCTGAATGGCAATAGATTGGGAGAAGGGGAAGTGCAACGAGACCTGGGTGTCCTTGTGCACCAGTCGCTGAAGGTAAGCATGCAGGTGCAGCAGGCGGTTAAGAAGGCAAATGGTATGTTGGGCTTCGTAGCGAGAGGGTTTGAGTACAGAAAGAAGGATGTCTTGCTGCAGTTGTACAGGGTCTTGGTGAGACCACATCTTGAGTATTGTGTGCAGTTTTGGCTGCCTTATCTGAGGAAGGATATTCTTGCCATGGAAGGAGTTCAGCGAAGATTCACCAGGCTGATACCTGGGATGGCAGGAATGATGTATGAGGAGAGATTGGGTCGAGTGGGCTTGTACTCGCTGGAGTTTAGAAGAATGAGAGGGGATCTCATTGAAACTTATAAAATTCTGGCAGGACTGGACAGACTAGATGCAGGGAGAATGTTCCCGATGGTCAGGGAATCCAGAACCAGGGGTCACAGTCTAAGGATAAGGGGTAAGCCTTTTAGGACAGAAATAAGGAGGAATTTCTTCACCCAGAGAGTGGTGAACCTGTGGAATTCTCTACCACAGAAGGCAGTAGAGGCCAATTCATTAAATATATTCAAGAAGGAGTTGGATATATTTCTTGAGGCTAAAGAGAGCAAGGGGTATGGGTAGAAAGCAGGGACTGGGTACTGAACATGGATGATCAGCCATGATCGCATTGAATGGCGGAGCAGGCTCGAGGGGCCGAATGGCCTACTCCTGCTCCTATCTTCTATGTTTCTATTAATAATCATACTGCTTGACATGCCCTAAACAATCAGGGGTAAATGGTTTTTGACTGAAGCCTCCACCTCCAGCCTGTCTACAACCCTAATTTTTAACCTCACTCAGTTTTTTACTTTCCACTCCATCTCTGTCACATAAATGTGAGGTATTACATTTTGGTAGGAAGAATAGAGAAGTCACTTATTACTTGGAGGGTGCGAGTCTGGTTGGGGTAGAGGAAGAAAGGGATCTCGGAGTACAAATACACAAATCACTAAACGTTGTGACACAGGTTAACAAGGCCATAAAAAAAGCAAACCAAGCACTAGAATTTATTTCTAGAGGTATAGAATTGAAAAGTAGAGAAGTTATGCTAAACCTGTATCGAACCTTGGTTAGACCACACTTAGAGTACTGCATGCAGTTCTGATCACCATATTATAAAAAGGATATAGAGGCACTGGAGAGGGTGCAATGAAGATTTACAAGGATGATACCAGAAATGCGAGGTTATACATATCAGGAAAGGATGAACAGGCTGGGTCTCTTTGCTCTTGAAAAAAGAAGGCTGGGGGTGACCTAATAGAGGTCTTTAAATTTATGAAAGGTTTTGATAGAATGGTTACAGAGAGAATGTTTCCACTTGTGGGGAAGAGCATAACTAGAGGCCATCAATATAAGATAGTCACCAAGAAATCCAATAGGGAATTCAGAAGAACCTTCTTTACCCAAAGAGTGGTGAGAATGTGGAACTCGCTACCACAGGGAGTGGTTGAAGCGAATAGTATAGATGCATTTAAGGGGAGGCTAGATAAGCATATGAGGGAGAAGGGAATAGAGGGTTATGCTGATAGATTTAGATGAGGAAAGACGGGAGGAGGCTCGAGTGGAACATAAATGTCGGCATGGACTGGTTAGGCCGAATGGCCTGTTTCTGTGCCGTATATCCTATGTAATCTGTCTCTCCTCTCCCATCCCCTCTCTCCATTTTTCCCACCCCTCTCCCTTTCCCCCCTACTTCTCTCTCTCCCTTTTCTCCCTACTTCTCTCTCTCCCTTTTTCCCACCCCTCTCCCTTTCCCCCCTACTTCTCTCTCTCCCTTTTCTCCCTACTTCTCTCTCTCCCTTTTTCCCAGCCCCTCTCCCCCTTTCCCCCACTTCTCTCGCTCCCTTTTTACAACTTCTCTCTCTCTCTCGTCCCTTTTCCACTGATCTCTCTCTCTCCCTCTCACCCTTTTTCCACTGATCTCTCTCGCTCTTTCTCCCTTTTCTCTCTTTCTGCATGACTTTTTTTCTCTTCCTTGCATTCTCTCCTTTTCCCACCTCGTTCTCCCCCTTTATTCTCCTTTTGTGTATCTCTTATCGCTTCCCCTTTTTTCCTGTCTCTAGTGAGAAAGAAAGAAAGTGGACACTATGGAGGAAGGATCAACAATGTACACATTGGGCAACTGACTGAGCTTTATTAATCGAGCCCTTTCAGATGTGCTAAGAATGCTTTGTCTCCATAACATTGGCACAGATTTTATGGTGGTAATGATGGCGAAACTGTCAGTGTTCAATGAATGTCATTACCACTCCGAAACTGACCGTAATGTCAGGATTTAGCACATGCGCAGATAAAATGCGGAAATCCTGAAGTTGTGGTCAGTCATTCCCTGCTCCGCCACAGGCTGCGCAGTGGAACTCCCCATAGCTGGCAATCGGTGAAATCACTTGAACTGACGAAATCTTCTCCTTTTCTGCTCTAATATCACTGTAAGAAACCCCATAAAAAGTTAAGCCTTGTTCAATGAGATATAACTGGGTTTTTAACGGCACTCTGAGCAATAATTACTGCTGAGCAACCATTCTGGCCCTGAAAAACTAATTTTATATTGGTGGAATGTCAAATTTCTCCATTATGATAAAAGTTACTAGAGTTTTTAAATAATAAATATTTTATTTTTTAAAGTTTGTTTGATATTTCAGCTTCTACCTTAACCCCATGTGTATGTCCCAATCTTTATTTCTCTCTCTCTGAAAATTTTAAAAAGTGAATTGGATAATCAGTGCTTTTTATTTCCTGGTTTGCTGACTGGTAATTCTTCAATGTGATTGGCTGTATAGACAGCTTGGTGACATCACTGCTGCACTATGCTGGGGACCCCCTTTTGACAGTGCTACATTCAATTTAATATCGAGAAAGCTAAAGTTTTTGCCACAGAGATTATGAGATCTTTGTGGGCAACTTTCTTCGAGGTCAGCCGTGATCGCCATCGCTTCGCCGCTGACCTCAAATTCCAGGCCATTGTTTTTCATTCTCTCATTTCCAGTGCAGTGCATACAGGTAGAACAACTTGGGTGTTTCGTGCTAAAATCGAGATATCCTTGACATTCCAGGTCATCTGAGAGGTATTCCAACAATGTTATAAGTTGAATTGTAGCCAGATGCTTTCCATTCATTTATATGAATTATTACATTGGCCAGTTGAATGCTTCTTTTCATTGGAGTGGGTTGCAATGGTTTGTGAGCTATAAAACTTAGAATCAGAATTTGTAACTTTGTGACATTATGCTGTCATAACAGATTCAACTTTTTAAGATCTTAAAAGCATGTTCTTTGATTGGGGGCTTAAAAAGGTTGATTTTTTTTAAAGCTGCCCAGAAGAAATGCTGCCTTTATAGTCACTTGAATTATTTTAGTGTTCAGCATAGAGTCGAACTTCGGAGCTAGGCCAAGAAATACAAATAATAGTCTGGTTTGGCACTGTACTCTGCATGCCATTGATTTTTTCCTTCCCCAAAAGAAAACAAAATATTTATCAATAACGATAGTAAACCTTGAAATTTACAATCCAGGATAGCTGAATGCTGCCCTAATCAAAGTGCAAAAAACTATTAGCTGGGGAATTTTTGCATTCTTTTCAGAAAATGATTACATAAGAACATAAGAACATAAGAAGTAGGAGCAGGAGTAGGCCATACGGCCCCTCGGGCCTGCTCCGCCATTCAATAGGATCATGGCTGATTTGAACCTAGACTCACGTCCACTTCCCTGCCCGCTCCCCATAACCCTTAATTCCCTCATCAGCGAGGAAACTGTCTATCTCCGTTTTAAATTTATTTAATGTCGCAGCTTCCACAGCTCTCTGAGGTAGCAAATTCCATAGATTTACTATCCTCTGAGTGAAGAAGTTTCTCCTCATCTCAGTTTTGAAAGGGCAGCCCCTTATTCTTAGATTATGCCCCCTAGTTCTAGTCTCACCCATCAGTGGAAACATCCTCCCCGCATCCACCCGATCAAGCCCCCTCACAATCTTACATGTTTCGATAAGATCGCCTCTCATTCTTCTGAATTCCAATGAGTAGTGGCCCAACCTACTCAACCTTTCCTCATAAGTCAATCACCTCATCTCCGGAATCAACCGAGTGAACCTTCTCTGAACTGCCTCGAGAGCAAGTATATCTTTTCTTAAATATGGAAACCAAAACTGTATGCAGTATTCCAGGTGTGGCCTCACCAGTACCCTGTATAACTGAAGCAAGACTTCCCTGCTTTTATACTCCATCCCCCTTGCAATAAAAGCCAAGATTCCATTGGCCTTCCTGATCACCTGCTGTACCTGCATACTAACCTTCTGTGTTTCATGCACCAGGACCCCCAGATCCCTTTGCACTGTAGCACTTTGCAGTTTCTTTCCATTTAGATAATAACTTGCTCTTTGATTTTTTCTGCCAAAGTGCATAACCTCACACTTTCCAACATTATATTCCATCTGCCAAATTTCAGCTCACTCACTTAGCCTGTCTATGTCCTTTTGCAGGTTTTTTATGTCCTCCTCACTCACTGCTTTCCCTCCCATCTTTGTATCGTCGGCAAACTTGGATACGTTGCACTTGGTCCCTTCCTCCAAATCGTTAATATAGATTGTAAAGAGTTGGGTTCCCAGCACTGACCCCTGCGGAACACCACTAGTTACTGATTGCCAACCCGAGAATGAACCATTTATCCCAACTCTCTGTTTTCTGTTAGATAGCCAATCTTCCACCCATGCCAGTATATTGCCCTCAATCCCCTGATTTTTTATCTTGTGCAGTAATCTTTTGTGTGGCACCTTGTCAAATGCCTTTTGGAAGTCCAAATACACCACATCCACTGGTTCCCCTTTATCCACCCTGTTTGTTACGTCATCAAAAGAATTCGAGCAAATTTGTCAAGCATGATTTCCCCTTCATAAAACCATGCTGACTCTGTCCGATTAAATTATGCTTGTCCAAATGTCCTGTTACTGCTTCCTTAATAATGGACTCCAACATTTTACCAACCACAGATGTTAGGCTAACTGGTCTATAGTTTCCAGCCTTTTGTCTGCCTCCCTTTTTAAATAAGGGCGTTACATTAGCAGTTTTCCAATCTGCTGGGACCTTTCCTGAATCCAGGGAGCTTTGGAAAATTACCACCAATGCATCCGCAATCCCTACCGCTACTTTTCTCAAGACCCTAGGATGTAAGCCATCAGGTCCAGGGGATTTATCCGCCTTAAATCCCATTATCTTACCGAGTACCATCTCCTTAGTGATTTTAATTGTGTTTAGCTCCTCCCCCCCATAGCCCCTTGTTTGTCCAGTGTTGGGATATTTTTAGTGTCCTCTACTGTAAAGACTGATACAAAATATTTGTTCAGCGTATTTGCCATCTCCATGTTCCCCACTACTAATTTCCCGGTCTCGTCCTCTAAGGGACCAACATTCACTTTAGCCACCCTTTTTCTTTTTATATAACTGCAGAAACTCTTGCTATCTGTTTTTATATTTTTTGCTAGTTTACTTTCATAATCTATCTTCCCTTTCTTAATTAATCTTTTAGTTATTCTTTGCTGGCTTTTAAATGTTTCCCAACCTTCTATCCTCCCACTAGATTTGGCTACTTTATATGCCCTTGTTTTCAGTCGGATACTATCCTTTATTACTTTACTTAGCCACGGATGGCTGTCTTTTCTTTTACGCCCCTTTTTCCTCAGTGGAATATATTTTTCTTGAAAGTTGTGAAATATCTCCTTGAATGTACGCCACTGCTCCTGTACCGTCTTACACCTTAATCTATTTTCCCAGTCCACTTTAGTCAACTCTGCTCTCATACCTTCATAGGCTCCTTTATTTAAGCTTAGTACAAAATCACACCGCTCCCCTCGATGGCTCAGTTGATGTATGCACTGAATACCTTGTCCAATACTGAGCCATACAGAGCCAGAAAGTACCCGGTTCAGTCTCTGGTCTCCACTACGCTAGCTGATCTCATCTGATCTGACATGGCAGATGGGGAATGTTATAATTGGCTAGAGAAATGGTGGGGTGGTGGGCGAAAACAGCCAGGCTGCCTGCTCCTAATCACTGTCCAGTGGTGCCTGCTGGAAAATGACCATTTGGTGCTTTGGTGAGGATGGGATTGGTCTTGTCGGTCAGTCTGTTAAAACTTACTGTGAAACTACACTGGTATAATTGCTTTCTTGAGTTCAGGGGAAGAAAGTTGGCATTTACTGTATGAAGAATGACAGATTGGTTGAGCTGCTGGAGGGACTTTGATGCCCATTGAAATGTACCTTGGTATAAGTTACTTCCTTTAGAGAAGAAGAGGACAGCGTTGATTGGTTGGAGATGTGGGGAACGGGGGGCTGGGGGACAGGGGTGGATGGGGGGCAGTGGACATTAGTTCTTGATCAGTCTTCATCTTAAAAAGAGCTATAACCGGAATAATGAATGATTTGTAATAAGTTTGCCATCAGGAATTTTGAATGTACATTTGAATCTTAAAAATGCATGACAAGTCTTCTGTTTTTATGCTTGTGTCAGGGTTTCTATAAAGTACTGATGCAGTGCAGCCAATTTGTAATCTTAGTACCTCAGCCCATTTAATAATTTTTGTTTCAGCAATTCAATCTAAACAAAAAGCAACCAAAAACACTTAGCCGAAATATATTTTACACAAAACTGATTACACCTATAAAATGACCCGCTGACTCTAGATTAGATTTGGTGGAGAAGTGACTATATTTATTCTGCTGTGCGGATAATTAAAGGATGCTTTATGCTTGGGTGAAAAAAATTCTCTGCAGTGAAAGTTGGAATCGTTATACAGTGGGAGTGAATGGAAATTAGTCGAACCAATTGAAATTTTATACAATGGGAAGTGATTGAATCTATTGATAATAGAAGTGATAGAAAGGGCTTTGCTGCAGTGGTTGGGTCAGGAATGTGGAGTTGATGGTATATCGATCTTAACTGTGACAAACACATTTAGCCAGTTGCAAAGATAAAAGCAAAATCCTTGACATGGTGCAGTATCATCTTCCAAAGCAATGTGTTGGAATACTGAGATTGCCTTTGAAACTGTTGAAAAATATTGTGGTTATGCGTATTACAATGGATAGCTGAATGGGACCAAATTCAAGAATACCAGGGCAGTTTCCTTTATCATAAGCTAGTACAGCTTGCTCCGTGAAGCCTTTTTTCACTTCGACTTGGCTCTTTCAGACAGATGGACGATTTTTATTTCAAATCTGGTACATGCTTTGTTTTTTTTTGTTTGCACTCCAGATTCCTCGGTCTGTGCATTCGTGGTATTGAAGAGAACAGCCGATCGAAACGAGAGAGACTGCTCCAAGAGAACGAGTGCATCGTCAAAATTAATGACTGTGATTTAACGGACAGAACGTTTGTTCAGTAAGTGTGGCTGTTCTTTTCTCAGCCCTCACCACTGTACGTTTTCCTCATGAGCTCTCTCAAAGCTCCACATTATTGAGCGGAACAAACTGTTGGGAGGGGGCTTTTGAGCTGCCTAATGTGAGTTAGGCTAAAAACATTTTTTTAATCTTCTATATTGTGTGTGAAGAGTGAGGAATTAGAAAGTATGCTCACAAATTGTTACTGTAATGGACTTCATCTTGCTTGATTGGCCATTTTTGACAGTCGCCCTCAATTGATACTGGAAGGATCACAGAAATTCATAGAATGTACAGCATAGGAACGGGCCATTTGCCCCAACTGGTCTATGCCAGTGTTTATAATGTGAGCCTCCTCCCACTCTAATTGCCCCTTCCCACCCCGCCCCTGAATATCTTTATTCCCTTCTCTCTCGTGTATGTCTCAAGCCACCCCTTAAATGCATCCATGCTATCTTTTGTCATTTTTATTTCAACACAACAGTTTCCTATACCAACCGTCCCATCCTATGGACTTAGGATGCAGAACTGGGAAACCCACAATCTTTATGTAGGATTCCAGGTACGTTTGAATATTAAGGAATGCTACACTCCAAACCATCGTCAACACCTTCACCGAAGCGTACGAGAGCACGGGCCTTACACTAAACATCCGTAAGACAAAGGTCCTCTACGAACCTGCCCCCGCCACACAGTGCTGCCCCCCGATTATCAAAATCCACGACAAGGCCTTGGACAACGTGGACCACTTTCCATACCTCGGGAGCCTACTGTCAACAAGGGCAGATGTCGATGACGAAGTCCAACACCACCTTTAGTGTGCCAGTGTCGCCTTCGGTCGCCTGAGGAAGAGAGTGTTTGAAGACCAGGACCTCAAACCCAGCACCAAGCTCATGGTCTACAGAGCAGTAGTGATATCCGCCCTCCTGTATGACTCAGAGACGTGGACCATGCACAGCAGGCACCTCAAAGCACTGGAGAGGTACCACCAACGCTGCCTCCACAAGATCCTGCAAATCCATTGACAGGATAGGCACACCAACGTCAGTGTTCTCACTCAGGCCAACATCCCCAGCATCGAAGCTTTGACCACACTCAATCAGCTCCGATGGACGGGTCACATCGTCCACATGCCCGATACGAGACTCCCAAAACAAGCACTCTACTCGGAGCTCCGACACGGCAAGAGAGCCCCAGGTGGGCAGAGGAAACACTTCAAGGACACCCTCAAAGCCTCCTTGAAAAAGTGCAACACCCCCACCGACACCTGGGAATCCCTGGCCCAAGATAGCACAAAGTGAGGGAGAGGTATCCGGGAAGGCGCTGAACACCTCGAGACTCTTCACCAGGAGCAAGCGGAAGCCAAGCACAGGCAGCGCAAGGAGCGCACGTCAACCCAAGCACCCCTCCCACCCGCCCCTTCAACCACCATCTGCCCCACTTGTGACAGAGACTGTAGGTCCCGCATTGGACTTATCAGCCACCTGAGAACTCATTTTTAATGTGGAAGCAAGCCATCCTCGGTTCCGAGGGACTGCCTAAGAAGAAGAAGCAGCTATGTACTTAATGTGAGCTAAGGAACAGGAGGAGGCCATTCAGCCTCTCGATACTGTTCCGCCATTCAATTGGATCATGCCAGATCTGTATCTTGACTCCAACCCGGCCAATTGCCGCCCGATCAGTCTACTCTCAATCATCAGCAAAGTCATGGGAGGTGTCATCGACAGTGCTATCAAGCGGCACTTACTCACCAATAACCTGCTCACTGATGCCCAGTTTAGGTTCTGCCAAGACCACTTGGCTCTCGACTTCATTACAGTCTTGGTCCAAACATGGACAAAGGAACTGAATTCCAGAGGTGAGGTGAGAGTAACTGCCCTTGACATCAAGGCAGCTTTTGACCGAGTGTGGCATCAAGGAGCCCTAGTAAAACTGAAGTGAATGGGAATCGGGGAAATCTCTCCACTGGCTGGAGTCATAGCTAGCACAAAGGAAGATGGTTGTGGTGGTTGGAGGTCAATCATCACAGCCCCAGGACATTGTGGCAGGAGTTCCTCGGGGCAGTGTCCTAGGCCCAACCATCTTCAGCTGCTGCTTCAATGACCTTCCGTCCAACATAAGGTCAGAAATGGGGATGTTTGTTGATGACTGCACAGTGTTCAGCGCCATTCACAACTCCTCATAATGAAGCAGTCCATGCCCGCATGCAACAAGACCTGGACGACGTTCAGGCTTGGGCTGATAAGTGGCAGGTAACATTCGCGCCACACAAGTGCCAGGCGATGACTATCGCCAACAAGCGAGCATCTAACCACCTCCCCTTGACATTCAACGGCATGACCATCGCCGAATCCCCCACCATCAACATCCTGGGGGTCACCATTGACCAGAAACTTAACTGGACCAGCCACATAAATACTGTGGCAACAAAAGCAAGTCAGAGGCTAGGTATTCTGCGGCGAGTGTCTCACCTCCTGACTCCCCAAAGCCTTTCCACCATTTACAAGGCACAAGTAAGGAGTGTGATGGAATACTCTCCACTTGCCTGGATGAGTGTAGCTCCAACAACACTCAAGAAGCTCGACACCATCCAGGACAAAGCAGCCCACTTGATTGGCATCCCATCCACCATCTTAAACATTCACTCCCTCCACCGCCGTACCGTGGCTGCAGTATGTACCATCTACAAGATGTACTGCAGCAACTCGCCAAGGCTTCTTCGGCAGCACCTCCCAAACCCGTGACTTCTTCCACCTAGAATTACAAGGGCAGCAGGCGCATGGGCACACCACCACCTCCAAGATCCTCTCCAAGTCACACACCATCCTAACTTAGAAGTGTATCGCCGATCCTTCATCGTCGCTGGGTCAAAATCCTGGAACTCCCTACCTAACAGCACTGTGGGAGTACCTTCACCACACGGACTGCAGCGGTTCAAGAAGGCAGCTCACCACCACCTTCTCGAGGGCAATTAGGGATGGGCAATAAATGCTGGCCTTGTCAGCGACGCTCACATCCCACAAATGAATTTAAAAAAATGTTTTACCCGCTCTGGTTCCGTATCCCTTAATACCCTTACCTAACAAAAATCTATTCATCTTTGTTTTGAAATTTTCAATTAACCCCCCCCAGCCTCTACTGCTTTTTGGGGGAGAGAGTTCCAGATTTCCGCTACCTTTTGTGTGAAGAAGTGCTTCCAGACATCACCCCTGAACGGCCTAGCTCTAATTTTAAGGTTGTGCTCCTTTTTTCTGGACTCTTCCCCCACCAGAGGAAATAGTTTCGCTGTATCTACCCTATCAACTCCTTTAATCATCTTAAACACCTAAGTTAGAACACACCTTAATCTTCTATACTTAAGGGAATATAAACCTAGCTTGTGCAATCTGTTCTCAAAATTTAACCCTTTTAGCTCCAGTGTCAGTCTGGTGAATCTCATTCTGTAAAACTGATCATAGAGTCATAGAGTTATATAGTACAGAAAGAGGCCCTTCGGCCCATCGCGTCCGTGCCGGCCATCAAGCCCTATCTAATCTAATCCCATTTTCCAGCATTTGGTCCGTAGCCTTGTATGCTATGGCATTTCAAGTGCTCATCCAAATGCTTCTTGAATGTTGTGAGGGTTCCTGCCTCTACCACCCTTTCAGGCAGTGAGTTCCAGATTCCAACCACCCTCTGGGTAAAAAAGTTTTCCCTCAAATCCCCTCTAAACCTCCTGCCCCTTACCTTTAATCTATGCCCCCTTGTTATTGACCCCTCTACTAAGGGGAAAAGTTCCTTTCTATCCACCCTATCTATGCCCCTCATAATTTTGCATACCTCAATCAGGTCCCCCCTCAGCCTTCTCTGCTCCAAGGAAAACAACCCCAGCCTGTCCAGTCTTTCTTCATAGCTGAAGCGCTCCAGCCCAGGTAACATCCTGGTAAATCTCCTCTGCACCCTCTCCAAAGCAATCACATCCTTCCTGTAGTGTGGCGACCAGAACTGCACACAGTACTCCAGCTGTGGCCTTACCAGCGTTTTGTACAGCTCCATCATAACCTCCCTGCTCTTGTCTTCATTAGCCGAGGCATAGAATATAAGTATCCCATATGCCTTTTTAACCACCTTATCCACCTGTTCTGCTGCCTTCAGGGATCTATGTACATGCACACCAAGGTCCCTCTGATCCTCTGTCTTTCCTAGGATCTTACCATTCATTGTGTATTCCCTTGCCTTGTTCGTCTGTCCAAAATGCATCACCTCACACTTTTCAGGGTTAAATTCCATTTGCCACTGTTCCGCCCATCTGACCAACCCATCTATATCGTCCTGTAGCCTGAGGCTTCCCGCCTCGCTATTTACCACCCCACCAATTTTCGTGTCATCTGCGAACTTACTGATCATACCTTTTACATTCACATCCAAATCATTAATGTAGACCACAAACAGGAAGGGACCCAGCACCGATCCCTGTGGTACCCCACTGGACACATGCTTCCAGTCACAAAAACAACCTTCCACCATCACCCTCTGCCTTCTGCCACTAAGCCAGTTTTGGATGCAATGTGCCAAGGCACCCTGGATCCCATGGGCTCTTACCTTCCTGACCAGTCTCCTATGCGGGACTTTATCAAAAGCCTTACTGATATCCATGTAGGCTACATCAACTGCACTACCCTCATCCACACACCTAGTCACCCCCTCGAAAAATTCAATCAAATTGGTCAGACATGGTCTTCCCTTGACAAAGCCATGCTGGCTATCCCTAATTAATCCCTGCCTCTCCAAGTGGAGACCAATTCTGCCCCTCAGAATTTTTTCCAATAATTTCCCTACCACTGATGTTAGGCTCACTGGCCTGTAATTCCCTGGTTTATCCCTACTACCCTTCTTGAATAATGGTACTACGTTAGCTGTTCTCCAGTCCTTTGGCACATCCCCTGTGGCCAGAGAGGTTCTGAAAATTTGTGTCAGAGCCCCTGCAATCTCCTCCTTTGCCTCACATAGTAGCCTGGAATACATCTCGTCCGGGCCTGGGGATTTATCCACTTTTAAGCCTGCTAAAACCGCTAGTACCTCCTCCCTCTCTATGCTAATATGGTCAAGTATATCACAGTCCCCCTGCCCGATTTCTATGTCCACATCGTCCTTCTCCATAGTGAACACAGATGCAAAAAATTCATTTAAAACCCCACCTACATCCTCTGGCTCTACACACAGTTTGCCACTTTGGTCCCGAATGGGCCCTACTCTTTCCCTAGTTATCCTCTTGCACTTAACCTATATATCTATATATATAAATCGGTACTTCTGTCTGTCATTCTGCCTGTCATTCTGCCTGTCATTCTGCCTGTCATTCTGCCTGTCATTCTGTC